>NC_091001.1:78964964-79275901 GCF_041146395.1 Eulemur rufifrons | reverse complement strand
CAGTGAAACTATGTCCTGTGGCTTCACATTTATAATGTCCACTATTTGAAATGTCTGTGACTCCCTCTCTCTCTCTCTCTCTCTCTCTCTCCCCCCCCCCCCCCCCCCCGTCACCTACACAGAAACACACTGAGAGCTAGATGCAATTTAGAAATTAAATCTCTGTTGAACAGACTGTGAGTTTAAATTTTGGAGAAAAGGAATAAAAATTTCAGTTCTACAGTTCAACGTTGAGTTTATCTGCCTTGTCTTTTTATTAGGAGTTCTGCCTGGTGCTCCTACCTGCCCCGATTCCTCTCTGACTTCTCCTGTAGCTGATGGAGAGGAACCTTGGAGTTGCAAGCTCTTCTGAGACTCCCAGCAGATCCTTTGCTAGTCACAGTGTGAGGATACACATTGATGAGGCCAGTTTTTAAAAATAGCTAGACGGATTTAAGGTCACAAAACAACATATGTTTTCCTCAGTTGCTTATTAATGAGTCATTAGTTCTAAGGGCAACATTTTTCTTTCCTTTTTATTTTTGAAAACTGAAGATGTAATTTACGTACAAAATGCACAGATCTTAGGGGTACTGTCAGGAAGTCTTGACGAATGCATACATTTGTTCAACTTGTGTAACTCACACCTCTATCAAAATGCAGAACGTTTCCACTACCCTCCAAAAGTTTTCCCGTGCCCTTTCCCTGGGGAGGGGACTCCCAACGCCACCCCTGTCCCTGGCAACTGTGTTCTGATTTCTGTCACCGTAGATTAGCTTGCCTGATCTAGAATCATACAGAGTGTGTATGAATGGAATAAATGGAATCACACGAGTGTGCTCTTGTGGAGCTGCCTTTTATTGCTTAGCACGGTGTTCCTGAGGTTTGCCCCTGTTGTTGCAGGTACCCACAGTTCGTTTTGTTTTGAAGGTACCTTTGATAGAAAATTTATTAAGTGCCCTCTGTCTAGGGTCTGTTCCTAGGTACTATGTTTGGTGTTAAGTGCGTGTGGTGTTGGCTTCCTTCTGTGTCAACTTAGGTGAGTTGGAATGACATTGCCCAGAATCCCTGTCCCTGTATATTCCAGTTAGTGTTTGCTACAAGAGAGATTTGCACAGTATTTGGAAGATGTAGGTGAAGCAGCAGCCATTTTTTTAGACTCGGAAGGTAGGGTGCAGGCAGCAGGTACTGAAGCAGCTAAGTGTGTTGTTACTGAGATGCCAGCTCACTCCCGGCTGCAGCTCCTCCAGCCCCGCCAGAACTCCTTCAGCTTCTCCAAGGTCTGAATCAAGTGTGTGCAGCTCCACCTGAAGGGTTCCAGCATCTCCCATGGGGCATTCAGAGCATCTGTGTTGGAAGTGGTGAGAGTCAGGCCTGGGTTTTACTTGTCCTCATGGGTTCTAGTCATCCTCAAAGTTCCCACGTGTTCTCGCTCCCATTCAAGCCCAGCTTGCTTTCCCGACTGCCAGTGTGGCAACCTACTGTGACTTCACAGAGACAACAGCCTTGTTTTCCACCAGTTCCCACAATTGTGTGATTCTGTGTTGTCCCTGAAATAAGTCCTTTATTCTTTCTCATTCGCAGTGGCTCAGATTCTCTGATCAAATCCTACCTGATTCAGAAGGGACAAGAAGTCAAACACCCATGTGGACAATGCATCCAGCATCCAACTTGCTAGCTCCTTGGATTTGGAACCCAGTTGTGGTTTCCTGCTGTCCGCTTTGGCAGTCCTCTTCTGTGGCCACACATTGGATGCCAAGGACCCCGGGAACTGTCCACCTCTCTCTCTCCTTGCAGGAATCCTGGTCCTTCCCACCTTCTTGCTCCCTCTCCATCACTCACCTGCTCCCAGTCCACATCTAGACCAGCCACCTTGACTTCTTTTTTGTCTCAGTCCTTCAGCCTCCTCTCCAGTCTGTCCCTCACCCACTTTCCTGCCAGCAACTTCAGTGCTGTTAAGAAAAATTATCTAAAACTTGGAAACAAAGCAAGAGGACTGCATGTCCTTTCAATGTGGTTTACCATGATTTACAGACTCGCCAAGGATTATTTAGTTATCAGACGAATGAATCTAAGTTTGACTTTGCTATTTACTATTTTTTTTTTTTTGAGATAGAGCCTTGCTCTGTCGCCTGAGTTAGAGTGCCGTGGCATCAGTCTGGCTCATAGCAACCTCAAACTCCTGTGCTCGAGCCATCCTCCTGCCTCAGCCTCCCGAGTAGCTGGGACTACAGGTGCGAGCTACCATGCCCAGCTAATTTTTCCTATTTTTGATAGAGGCTAATTTTTTCTATTTTTGGTAGAGATGGGGGTACTGCTCTTGCTCAGGCTGGTCTTGAACTCCTGACCTGAAAGGAACCTCCCTCCTCAGCCTCCCATAGTGCTAGGATTACAGGCATGAGCCATCACCTGGCCTTGCTATTTACTACTGATAACTACCGGGATACTGCAGTTACATGTTAATTTGCAGGCTTTTGTCCAATAGAGATGCAAATGACTTCTGTGTGATGGGAAAGAAAAACTAAGGTTTGGTTTTATTGCCCTGTGGGACTTTGATCAGTTTCTATCGAACTTGGCAAATGGATTCTAACATTCTAAATACCCAGGTCCTCAGTGCTTGTGGAACCAGCTTTACCCTCTTACTGGTTCACTCATTAATCGATGAATTGCATAAAATCTTTGACGCATGTTCATTTCCTATTTGTATCAGAATCACATTTTCAGGCTGGTCCAAGACCAATGGTGTATTTTTTGTTTGTTTGTTTTTGTTTTTTGAGACAGAGTCTCACTCTGTTGCCTGGGCTTTAGAGTACTGTGGCGTCAACCTAGCTCATAGCAACCTCAAACTCCTGGTCTCAAGCAGTCTTTTTGCCTCAGCCTCCCGAGTGGCTGGGACTATGGGTGGGCACCACCATGCCTGGTTAATTTTTTGTTTCTATTTCCAGTGGGCCGGCTAATTTTTTCTATTTTTAGTAGAAACAGGGTCTCGCTCTTACTCAGACTGGTCTCAAACTCCTGACCTGAAGGGATCCTCCCGCCTCGGCCTCCCAGAGTGCTAGCATTACAGGCCTTAACCACAGTGCCGCCCAGCCCCAAGACTAATGGTGTTTACAACTAATTGATCACAACCAGCTACAGATTTTTTTGTTCCTTCTCCCTTCCCACTGCTTTACTTAACTACTCTTTAAAAAAAAAAAAATTCACATTTTAAAATTTTTGAAAATTATACTTCGATAATACCTTCTTTCTTTGTCCATTCGAAGCATCGGCTCTGCAAACCACCAACCCTGTCTCCATCCGGCCACTTGTGCCAAACCATTCTGTGACATGATTTTCCTCCAACAGCGTCCAGCAAGGCCGGAGTGGACAAGGCTAATTACGGTTGCTCTGCAGTAGCTTCATCAACTACCCTCTCTTTCCTGTATTTTCACCTTTTTCTTCCCTTCAGCCTACAAATATGCTCAAATTTTGTCCTTCTTAAAAAAATATCACTCTTGACCTGAGAACATGCAAACACAGGGGAAAATACCATGGTTATTGCTTGGGATTATCATACTATTGAATCACTGGTCTTTCCTCTGCTGATCTGTTGGGGAGGGAAGAGCCAAGATTCCGGTAAGAAATTAGGGAAGAAGAGGCAAGGCATTTCTGTTCTGGTTCTAGACTCTAGGTCAATCCTACCTCAGGCAAAAGTACTTCCTCATATGGTCTGTCTTTGTTCACTGGATTCTTCTAGAACCCTGGGTTTTTAGGCCAAACACTCACCTATATCATTGTATTCCCTTGCCAGCCAGAGACCTCTGTGTATGTATAGTCATGCCTCAGTTAACGATGGGGATATATTCTGAGAAATGCAGTTAGGTGATTTTTGTCATTATGTGAACATTATAGAGTGTACTTACACAAACCTAGGTATAGTCTACCGTACACCTAGGCTTTATGGTATAGCCTATTGCTCCTAGGCTATAAACGTATACAGCAGGTTACTTACTTAATACTGTAGGCCATTGTAACACAATGGTAAGTATTTGTGTATCTAAACATGTCTAAATATAGAAAAGGTACTGTAAAAATATGCTATAAAAGATAAAAAATGGTATATTCATATAGTGCACTGACCATGAAAGGAGCTTACAGGACTGGAAGCTGCTCTGGGTGATTCAGTGAGTGGTGAATGAATGTGAAGGCCTAAGACATTACTGTACATCTAGGCTACACTAGATTTTAAAAAAAAAATTTTTTTCTTTCTTCAATAATAAATTAATCTTAGCTTACTGTAACATTTTTTTCTTTAATTTGAGATAGGGTCTTGCTGTGTTGCCCAGGCTGGTCTCCAACTCCTGGCCTCAAGCAATTTTCCTGCCTCAGGCTCCCAAGTAGCTGGGACTATAGGCATGTGCTCCAATGCCTGGATATAACTTTTTTACTTTATAAATTTTTTAAAACCTTTTGACTCTTTTATAATAACACAGCATAAAACACAAACACATTGGACAACTGGGCAAAAATATTTTCTTC
Organism: Eulemur rufifrons; assembly: GCF_041146395.1. Taxonomy (NCBI): domain Eukaryota; kingdom Metazoa; phylum Chordata; class Mammalia; order Primates; family Lemuridae; genus Eulemur; species Eulemur rufifrons. The sequence continues at coordinate 79,271,404 of NC_091001.1, read as the reverse complement.
CTTTATATCCTTATTCTATAAGCTTTTTTCTATTTTTTACTTTTTAAATTTTTTGTTAAAAACTAAGACACAAACACACACAGTAGCCTAGGCCTACACAAGGTCAAGATCATCAGTATCACTCTCTTCCACCTCCACATCTTGTCCCACTAGAAGGTCTTCAGGTCCAATAACACACATGGAGCTGTCACCTCCTATGATAACCTTCTGGAATATCCCCTTAAGGACCTGCCTGAGGCTGTTTTACAGTTATCTTTTTTTTTTTTTTTTGGACAGGTTCTTGCCCTGTCACCCAGGCTGGAGTGCAGTGGCCCGATCATAGCTCACTGCAACCTCAAGTTCCTGGGCTCAAGTGATCCTCCTTCCTTAGACTCCCAAATAGCTAGAACTACAGGTGCACAGCACCATGCCCAGCTATTTTTTTTATTTTTTGTAGAGATGGGGTCTCACTGTGTTGTTCAGGCTTGTCTTGAACTCCTGGCCTCCCAAAGTGCTGGAATTATAAGTGTGAGCCACTGCACCCAGCCTAACTTTTTTTTTTAATAAGTAGAAGCAGTACACTCTAAAATAAACATATAAAGTATAGAATAGTATAGTAAAAACCAGTAACACAGGTATTTTTATGATTATCAAGTATTCTGTACTGCACGTGCTATGCTTTTATACAACTGGCAGCACAGTAGATTTGTTTACAACAGCATCACCACAAACACGTGAGCAATGCGTTGAGCTACATCATTACAATGACTAGGAGGATACCAGGTGATAGAAATTTTTCAGCTCCTCTATAGTTTTATGGGACCACTGACATATGTGTGGTTGACTGAAATGTCCATATGCAGCACATGACTGCGTTACCTATAAGGACCTTCATTCATCCACTCATTTATTCATGCATCACACATTTATTCAGTGTCTACATAAACAATGCATGTGTTAACGCTGGAGATACAATGGGTGGCAAAGACCTAGTCCTTGCCTCACAGAGCTCATAGTCTGGTGTGAGAAATGGATATTAATCAAATAACCCTCCAAATACAAAATCACATCTGTGAAAAGTGCAACAAAAGAGAAATACTTGGGACTCTAGGAGGATCTGTCCTGTCTGATAGAGTCAGTAAAGTTTTCTGAAAAGAAACAAGGATCATGCTGAAGTCTGAAGGATGAATCAGTATTAATTAGACAAACCAAGGGGGCAGAACATTTCAGGTGGTCTCAAAACACCGTTTCTATCCCTAGCATAGCATTTATTTTAGTGTTTCATTAGCATGAGCACTTATTAATGAGATAATATAGGAGGTGGACTTTGGCTACCTGCCTGAGCCTTGAGCCAAAGCTTAAGTGTGCTTACAATACTGAACAAAAGCTTTGAAAATGATTAATACCCAGCTTCAGGAGGAGGTAGCTCTGCTTTCTTTAACGGGACGTGCCACCCGTTGGAGCAGGGGTCAGCTGGCCCCAGTCAAAGCCAACACAAATTGGTTATTGCTGAGAGGAAGCCCAAAGGCGACCACTCATAGACCTTTTGCCTTCTTGTAATGCTAAAAATCATACCCAAGGGTAGAGATTTAACATGCTAATGAGAAATGTGATGTATGAAGAAGCATGATCACCGGATGGGCAGCTGCTAACAAAACTGCCTCTACATGCTATGATTTCAATGCTAGAGTTAAACTTTCTCCCTCTACCCTTTAGAAGTTCCCCATCCCTTTATTTGGAGAGCCAGGAGGATTCCTCCTTAACCAGTGCTGTCTCTCTTTTGTTCGGGCAAAATCACATACACGCACGCACACACACACACACACACACACACACCCATAAAGCTTTGCCTGCATAAATTCCTTTTTCAGTCTATTTCTATTGACTTGTGTAACAAGACCCGTGAGGTCGGTAACAGCAATGGCTATGTCTCCTTCACTTCTCTCCTTTCCTCACCCCGCAGAGTTTTTAGCCTAGTATTTCATACATAGTAGGTTCTCAAAATATTTGTAGAACTGAAGTGTGTCTTTCTCCAGTTTCACTCCAAGGTCAGGGAAAGGCTGTACTCACTGTCTTCACCTCTATCTCCCACTCATCCCCCGTAGTCTGTATTCTGCTCTCCCTGCCCCAACACTCCTCTGAAACTGCTCTTGCTGAGATCACTGCAGCCTCCCGGTGCCCAAACACAATAGACAATTTCAGTTCTTGCCTCAGCCTGAACTCTATCTCATTGGTTTCTTTTAACTGTTCTTTTCTTCAAAAACTTCCCCTTCCTATTTTTCTCGATCTCACTCTCTTCAGGTACTTTAACTCTCTAATTGTTTCTTCTCAATATTTTTTAAGAGCTCTAGTTCCTCTACCTATCCCTCAATTATTGGTGTGCCCAGAAATCTAGTCTCAGCTTCCTTTTCTTCTCTTCCTGGGTAATTATTAATAATTCATATACACCATCAACTATGACCTTAGATACTGATGACTCTGATATCTCTCCATTTATCTATCCTAAAACTTTCTTCTTAGCTCCAGATACGTGTTTTCAACAGTGTATTAAAAGTCTGTCTCTAGATGTACCACAAGCACCTCAGACTCAAATATGAACTGACTCTCATCCTTAAATCTACTGCCAAACCTGCTCCCTCCCCTTCACTCCCCGTCTCTGTAAATGGTACAGCCATTTACCCTGTCACCAAATCCAGAACACTGGAGTCATGCTTAATTGCTTTCCTTTTCCAGCCTCCTGTGCCCTGTTGACTCTATCTCAAACACCTCTTGGGTTTGCGCTCTCTTCTTCAACGTCTCCTCCCCACCAACGTCCTGGCTCAGGCCTTTGTTGTCTCTTTCCTTTGACACGGTCCCCTGACCTCAGTCTTCTGACCCCTCTAAGCAGTCATATCACACCAAGTGGGTGTTTCCACACGCCTGACCATATCCCTCCCAGGATTTGTCATCACTTAGATAACATCCCCACTCCCTTATCTCCCATCACGCCCAGATGTACCCTATAATCTAGCCATGTTCAGCTATTTTTAGCTTCCCAAACTCATCACACAGTTTACCCATCTTTTGACCTTTGTATAGGCTGTTCCCTCTGTCCAAACGCCCTTTCCCTACTTGTTGGCCTCACAAATTCGTGTGCATCCTCAGGACAATTTGAGCATCCCCTCCTTGTGCAGCTATCTCTTGTCTTCTCTGTGCCCTTGTAGCACCTTGACATTTCCGTACCACTTATCTTCTACTCCCTTAGTCCTGGACTGTGAAGTCCTCGAGCAGAGTGACCTGTCTTATCCATCTCATCTCTTAGCCGGCACTGTGGCTAATCCAACGAACATTGATTGGAAAGGTAGTGCATTAAGTGAAAAGAAAGCCTCTTTAATCAAGAAATTTACTATTGGGTAAATAAAATTAATCTATAAACATAAAATGGAAAGGGAATGTAGAGCTGTATATGAGTGAATGCAAGGTAATAAAATGCCATGAGGCTGAGACCAGAACTTACTGATAAGACAAGATTTCTATTGAAATCTCAGTGATTTTTAAAATCAATTTTTATAAGCTTTTACATGAAAACCTTTTGTCATATGTACAGACAAGTGTTTTTTCCCAGTTTTTTGCTTGTCTTGTAATTATGTTGGTGTTTGTTTGTTTGTTTGTTTGAGACAGCGTCTTACTCTATCACCCAGGCTGGAGTGCAGTGGCCCAATACAGCTGGCAGCACCACTCCTGGCTAATTTTTTAATTTTTTAATTTTTTGTAGAGATGGGGATCTCGCTATGTTGCCTAGGCTGGTCTCGAACGCCTGGCCTCAATTAATCCTCTTGCTTTGGCCTCCCAAAATGCTGAGATTACAGATATTATATTATTTTTGTTTTATAGAAAGTTTACATTTTCATATAGCCGCATCTATCAGCCTTTTTCATTAAGTTTTTTTCTTCCATTACTTTCATGCTTTGAAAGAGATTTCCCACCCAGAAAGTAAATAACTATTTGTTGAATTTTTCTTCTAGATTTTTGAATGATTTTATTACTTGCAGTCATTATTCAATCCATATGGACTTAATCTCAGGGTATAGCATGAGACCAGGATTTTAAATTAATACATTTAAAAGTAATCTATTTCTCCAATGCCATGTCATGAATGAATGAATGATCTTTTTCCAATAGAATGGAGGTCCCTGTAAAGGTAAGCACCCAGTTACAAACTCCTTTTAGAATCAATCAGAAGTTATTAAGTGGCAGAGTTTATCTGATATAGAAGTCAACATTTCTTTAGCTTTTGACTACTAAGACACAAACTTTAAGGTTGACAAGAGCATTACATGAGTTAATGCATATGCATTCGCTATTATTTCACAAATTACTGAAAGGTTGCAGTTTAATGTCCAAATTATTATAAGTTGCTAAGAATGAACTTGCATAGGAAATTAAAATGTACTAATGATGGCGCCAATTGTTAGACAAAGTGGTCTCTCAGCTGAAATGCTTACTCATTGGTCTGCCATAAATGCTTTCAAGTAATAATCATTCTCTTTGGTGTTCAGGAAAAGATCAGTATCCAGACTGAACTTTGGAGCCCTGAAAAAAAGCGATTAATTTTCCCTGAAAGACACTCTGGAGATTAGTTTATGGACTCCCCACACCCCAGGGGCCCCCACAGTGCCCTCACGACAGGTTTGGGCACCATGCTGTCTCTCTCTTCTGCAAAGCTCAGCGCTGTACCTGGCACTATTGCCTGGTATTAATATGTAGCTATTTCTTTTGTAAATTCAGTGTGTGCGTGATTACTCCCAGCTAGGCTGGAGGCTTCTCAGGAACAGGACCTATAATATCTTCTACTTCGTGGACGCCATTAGCACTTAGTACAAAGTTGTACACATAAATTTAAGTTATTTAAGTGCTTAGTAAATAAGTTACAAATTAATCCCATGCCAGCCCTGTGCTTCGGTGGAGTGATTAGAAAGGTCCTACAAGGCCCTGCTGCTTGAAACATACCCCTCAAAGACATGTTTCTGTGCCTAGATGCTCACCATTGCCTGCTTTATAAAGATAAAACATCATCTCCAGAAGGCTTGTATTAAAACCTAAACTAGGCCGGGCGCGGTGGCTCACGCCTGTAATCCTAGCACTCTGGGAGGCCGAGGTGGGCGGATCGTTTGAGCTCAGGAGTTCGAGACCAGCCTGAGCAAGATCGAGACCCCATCTCTACTAAAAAATAGAAAGAAATTATATGGACAGCTAAAAATATATATAGAAAAAATTAGCCGGGCATGGTGGTGCATGCCTGTAGTCCCAGCTACTCGGGAGGCTGAGACAGGAGGATTGCTTGAGCCCAGGAGTTTGAGGTTGCTGTGAGCTAGGCTGACGCCACGGCACTCACTCTAGCCTGGGCAACAGAGTGAGATTCTGTCTCAAAAAAAAAAAAAAAAAAAAAAAAAAAAAAAAAAAAACCTAAACTAGGGGGGACAAAAAAAAAAAAAAACCCTAAACTAACCTGGGAGGTGAACTCATTAGCACATTATCTGTCTGACAGTTTCCTAGCAGACAGTTTGGGCTTAGGATTGTGTCCAGGGAAAGAGCTAGAGAACCCAGGACCCCACTTTGGGGATGCTGATGATGGGAAGCCCTCCATGAGGGCTGGGAGCAGATGAGTCCACTGGACTGGGCACGCGTGGGGAAGGGCGGGGGAACCCTAACTGGGCTGGAGGGCATCTTGACACAACCAGAGTCCATGTGTAGCACAGAGTCCTCACCAACCAGCCCAGCACTGTTGAGTATAAACTAAGCATTAGAGTGAATTCTCATCTGAACTTGGCAGACAGGCTGAGCAGTGGCTCATGCCTGTCATCCTAGCACTCTGGGAGGCCAAGGAGGGAAGATCACTTGAGCTTAGGAGTTGGAAACCAGCTGTATCTACTAAAAATAGAACAATTAGCCAGGTGCAGTGGTATACAACTGTAGTCCCAGCTACTCAGGAAGCTGAGGCAGGAGGATCGCTTGAGCCCAGGAGTTTGAGGTTGCAGTGAGCTATGATGATGCCATTGCACTCTAGCTGGGGCAACAGAGCGAGACTCTGTCTCCAAAAAATAAATAAATAAATAAATAAATAAAGGAAACTTGGCAGATAAATGACTGATCCAAGGCTGCACTTAGAACACTGAGTGGTGACTAAGAGCTACTGCTCTCTGCCGGCTGCTCTACTTTGAGAAACACCTGCTGAGCTCACTTGATCTTGTTCCAGTTGCAATGAGAACCAAAGCAGGGGAGCAGAGAACACAAGTTCTCATCTGGAATTGCAGTGGTGCAGCCCTTGACCCACAACCAGTAGAGCTTCTGAATTCTCAGTGACCTTCTGTACACAAAGGCACCTGTGCGTATGCATTACATGGTGAGGGCCTCTGTGTACATAATCTCATCACGGGGTTTTTTTTTTTTTTTTTTTGAGACAGAGTTTCACTCTCTTGCTCGGGCTAGGGTGCCTTGGCGTCAGGCTAGCTCACAGCAACCTCAAACTCCTGGGCTCAAGGGTTCCTCCTGCCTCGGCCTCCCAGAGTGCTAGGAATACAGGTGTGAGCCACCATGACCGGCCGCTCAGCATGTTTTTTATAAACTGCTTGGTAGGGTGGTGGGTGGGATTCAGAAGTCAGCAGCATCCTCTGTCCCCCGGCAATCCCCAGCAGGAAGCAGACAGGGAAGGTTCCTTTGGTTACAAGGGCTTGGCTGGTTTATTACTTTCATTCTAATGGGCGTTTTTATGGCAGGGAAGCAAAGTACAAAATATTTTATAGCCATTCAGATAGTAAGTCTGACACCCATTTCAAAGAGCAAAAGCCTATGTAAAGAGGCTAACTAACTATAAGGTCCTTTTGGAATCAATTGTAAGTTACTAAGTGCCAGAGCATATCTGATACACACATAAACACTTCTTTAAGTTTTCCCTACTGAGACATAAACTTTAGGGTTGGTAGCACCAAGGCTATGTGGTGTGGTGAAAGGGTGTAGGTTTTAGAGTCCCACAGACCTAGCTAGGATCAAGGCTTATGGCCATTATTCACCAACAATCCAATCTTGGTCATTACTTAATTTTGGTTAACCAATTTTCTCATTTGTAAAATGGAAATAAGTGATAACTAGTTCACAGTCTCTGGGAAGATTAAATGAGGTAATACGAAAGAAAGCATATAGAAGCAAAGTGCCATGTCCTCCACGTCAAGATGGCTCACTAACCCTTCACCAGTCTGAGATATTCTTTTAACTATCTGTAACATTTAGACCCACATACTAATTTCCCTGGACTGTTTTTTTGATCAAAGAGGAGGTGGAAACTTGGTTCTTAACAGTGCTCCAACTGTGTAAGAGATTCAACTCAGTACCCATTAGCTGCTAGCTGTATTCCAGCAAGTTCTGTGAGTTGCTCACCATGGAGGAGAAAGGAGGGTGGGGTCTCGGGGGAAGGCAGGGGATGCTAACTGTAGATTTGCTTTCTGTAGCACTTTATATGATCATCATCACCACCACTATTTTAACCAGCTGCTAGTTCACCTAGTAAATCCTGCATGGGAATGGGAATGTGGTCACTACTTGATCTGTCCACAAGACTTCCCTACAGACTCCTGAAGTTCCCCTTCTTTTCTGCAAACAGGAAACCAACCAACAGACATGACAAATCCTCCCTCCTCCAACGCTCTATCCACATTCTTGGTTTCCTTCTCCTTTCACTTCCTTCTACTAATTCCCTGCCATCCTTCTCCCTCTTACTCACCCCATCCTCAATGACTTCTGATCCTTGGTGCTGTAGGATGGGGATAACCGGGACTCCCAGCAACATTATCAAGCTGAGTACACTCTGAGTCAGTTTTGTGTACAGTGATGATGTGTGTTGTGTGTGTCTCAGCCGGACTATGACACTTGATAATTCCCTCATCCTGAGTAGGAGTATAAATGAAATTAAGTTTGTCAGATTTAGTTCATTCTTTTTTTTTTTTTCCCTTTGAGACAGAGTTTCACTCTGTCACCCAGGCTAGAGTGCAGTGGTGTCATCATAGCTCATTGCAACCTCCAACTCCTGGGCTGAAGTGATCCTCCTGCCTCAGCCTCCTAAGTAGCTGTCGTGCACACAACACCTGGCTAAGTTTTCTATTTTTAGTAGAGATGGGATGTCACTCTTGCCCAGACTGGTTTAACATTTAGTTCATGCTTATCACAAACCTTGATTTTCTAGGGACATCTCAGGAGTTGGGACATACAGATCATTCCAGAAAGGAGAGTAGTCTAAGTGTGTATCTTTCCCTTTTTGTTTCCTTATCATGCCTTGCAAACTGCCAATGCATTAGTCCTCAACCAGCTCCAGGAGAACTCATGGAGACAGCCTTTTTTGACCCAGTCTGGGAGGAAAGTTCCTCATAATTGTTTGTATATATTTGGCTGCTTCAGAGGTGTCATTAAACATGAGCACCACCATGTCTAAAAAAAAGCTCTCAAGTTTCATTCGGGCTGTTGCATGCATTGTAAATGACCCATCATAAAGACCCACCCCTCTCTGATCCTGATAAGGCAAAGGTTAATGTCCGCCTCTGTTTGCCACACTCCATTTCCTTCTACGTAAGCCAGAACAGGGTATCTGGAACCAATTGTTTCCTCTATGAGCTGGCCATGAGGACACTGTATTCTTTTCTCAGTGTTGAATGGTTAAGTCTTACACAAAGTAGATGCCCAATAAGTACTTATTAATGATCACGACTCAACCATTCAGGTAGCTATGAAGCTAAGACCAGTCGCCCCGCGGCCCCTATGTTACCATGTGCTCCCAGAGAGAGCACTTCTACCCCTGCCTATAAAAGCTGCCACCACTACTGTACCCTGTGGGGAAGAACAGTCATCCTGAAGCCCCCTAACATTCATACTAACTATTCAATCTTCACACAATTTAGGCTGATTTCCCATCTTTCTCCAAGAGCTTCTCAGGCTAATCCCATCACGACTTATATTGCCATTTGCCTTAGTTGCTGCCAGAAGAACAAGCCTTCTAGGTCATCCAACATCGAGATTGGATACTCACCCCAGTACCCCTGAGATCGTCCTCTAATCTGATCAAACCCCTCCCCCTCCCCTTCCCAAACTCTTCCACTGTGCCCTTTGCAACCAGATATGTCACCGTTAAATGTTCTCATAGTGGCTGGGAGCAGTGGCTCATGCCTATAACCCTAGCACTTTGGGAGGCTGAGGTGGGAGGATCACTTGAGCCCAGGAGTTCAAGCCCAGCCTGAGCAACAGAGCAAGACTCTGTCTCTACAAAAAATAGAAAAATTAGCTGGGCTTGGTGGCACACACCTATAGTCCCAGCTACTCAGGAGATTGAGGCTGGGGAATTACTTGAGCCCAAGAGTTTGAGGTTGCAATGAGGTATGATGATGCCACTGCACTCTATCCCAGGTGACAGAGTGAGACTGTCAAAAAAGAAAAGAAAAGAAAAAAGGAAAGAAAAGCAAAGAACAGCAAAGCAAAGCAAAGTAAAAAGAAAACATTGGTCCGAGTGCAGTGGTGTTTACAACTAATTGCTCACAACCAGTTACAGATTCCTTTGTTCCTTCTCCACTCCCACTGCTTCACTTGAACAGTCTAAAAAAAAAAAAAAAAAAGAAAGAAAAGAAAAGAAAATTGTCCTCGTAGCCCCATCCTCTTCTTTGAACGTTCCTTTCACCTCCTGGCAGTAAATGAACCCAGATGTCCCTGAGGAACCCATCTCCTGAGAAGCCCTGGCAGGTAGAGCTGTTTTTACCTGACATCCCAGTCACCTCAGGGCCAGGAGGTGTAGTAGTTTTCTACCTACCATTTCAAAACTATTTCTTTCCTTTTTTCCTTCAGACACCCAGCTTCTTTGAAGCCCCTGCTATCACCTCTTATCCTTCCAGCTCACTTACTCAAGAGCTCCCATTGTCATTGACGACCATTTCTCTCTCCTCTCTGGTCTTCACTTCCAGATCCTGCTTAGGTTCTGGGGCCCAGCATTCTCAACCCACTTTTGCAAATGCCATCTAGAACCATCTTGTCCCTCTCTCTTCTATCATACTGACCTGAAATATCCCATTCTGATTGAACTCCACGACCTACTCTCTCAGAGCCGGCACCCAAGCAGCTGGGCACTGCCGGAGAAACTCACACAAGGCAGATGACTGATTTCGGTCCAGCCTCAAATGGCCACACCATACCACCTGGCATCACCACCACGTTTCCCAGGAAAGTTCACTTTCCTACTCTAAAATGACTCTCACTTTTTCCCTATTTTTCTAAAAACGCCCATAGCACATAGCTTTAAGGGGAAATAAAATGTCTATATAGCCTCAAATTATCTTCCCTAGAACATTTATTATAACTCTGATGGTTTTAACATATGTCCATAAACTCTTTCATATGCCTCCCTTCAGGGGGTGCCTCTTAATTTCCCTCCCCTTGGGCTAAATATAGTGACTCACTTCTACTGAATAGAGTATGAAAGGGTAACAGTAGAAACTTAATAGAGGAAGTATCTGGCAGACACCACCTTGTCCAAGTGATCAAGCTTGACATAACCAGTAATAAACCATACTGATTCCATGCAGTCACCAACATGATGTGATGAAAAGGGCTTACTACCTCTGTGGCATTCTCCCCCAAATCCCATAACCTCAGTCTACTCATGAGAAAACATTAGACAAACTGTGGTTGAGGGACATTTTACAAAACACCTGACCAGTTCTCTTCAAAAGTGTCAAGGACTGGCCGGGCGCGGTGGCTCACGCCTGTAATCCTAGCACTCTGGGAGGCCGAGGTGGGCGGATCGTTTGAGCTCAGGAGTTCGAGACCAGCCTGAGCAAGAGCGAGACCCCATCTCTACTAAAAATAGAAAGAAATTATATGGACAGCTAAAAATATATATAGAAAAAATTAGCCGGGCATGGTGGTGCATGCCTGTAGTCCCAGCTACTCGGGAGGCTGAGGCAGTAGGATCGCTTGAGCCCAGGAGTTTGAGGTTGCTGTGAGCTAGGCTGATGCCACGGCACTCACTCTAGCCGGGGCAACAGAGTGAGACTCTGTCTCAAAAAAAAAAAAAAAAAAAAAAGTGTCAAGGACAGAAAAAAAGGAAAAGACTGAGAAACTCTCCTAGATTGGAAGAGACTAACGAGATATAATGACTAAATGCAATGTGGGACCCTGGATTGGATCCTACAATAGTGAAAGGACAGTAATGGAAAAAACTGGGAAATTTCAGACAAAGTCTATGGCTTAGCAATACCATACCAAGGTTAATTTCTTAGTCTTGATAAAGGTACCATGGTTATGTAAAATATTACTAATAACACTAGGGGTAACTGGGCAAAGGTCGTATGAAAACTTTCTGTCCTATATTTGCAACTCCTCTATAGATAGAAAATTATTTCAGAATAAAAATAAAAAAATAATAACTTCTGTGTCTCCTCATCCCCATACCCTTCTCTCAGCTGGTGACCTCACTTCCTGTGTTGTTTAGGAAAGGGTCAGAGCAGAACTCTTCCATTCTCCCACCACCAGGGTAGCTGATGCATCTGCCACTGCCTCCACCCTGCTCTGCAAAAGCAGACCGGCCCTGCTCTTCTCAAGGCCCAGCCCCTCTGGTAGTGCTCTGGGTCTCCTCCCTCACCTCTCTCCCTTCCTCAAGGATGTCCCTCCTTCACTTAGTCCTGTTCTTTCCATGCCACCCATCTTCTCTCTCACCAGGCTCATTTTCGTCATCACATCAACGTGCTATATTATCTCTTGGATGAGCAAGACTCTCCCTTGAGCCCTCATGTTTCTCACTTTACTACCCCTTTTCCCTTCCCGCCTTGTAAAACATCTTGCAAGAGTTATCTGCATTTGTTCTCTCTATTCCTTGATTGCCATTTTCTCTCAATTTCTCTCCATGCTGGCCACCATTCCACTGAAATGACAAATCCAGAGAACTTTTCTGTGCCATCATCCTTGACTTCGCAGCAGCATTCAGCACCGTTGACCCTTAACTGTATTTTGAAACCACTGTTTCTCTTGGCTTCAGGGGTATTTTGAAAACCCCTTTCCCTAGTTTATCCCCACGTCACTGGCCCCTGCTCCTGCAGCTCCTTTCCTGCCTCCTCCTCTTCTACCAAACCCTTGAATCAGGGAGTACATCAGGGCACCATCCTAAACTCTTCTTTTCTCTATCCACACCCTCTCCCTCATTACATCATACCCTCCCTTAGCTCTAAAATGCCACCTATGTGCAGATGACCCCCATAGGGACTGGGACTTGCATATGCCACACTCTACTTAATCTCTGTATGGATGATCAAACTTTCCCCCCAAGTCCCTTCCTCCTGCAGTCCTCTCCATCTCAGCAAATGGCACCATCATCCCCCCAGAGCTGCTCAAGCTGAAAACCTAGAAGTAATCTTTGATTCTTCCCTTCCCCTCATATCCCCACATTGGTATTAGCAAATCCTATCTGCTATAACTCCAAAAATATAACTCTTAGATATTGATACTTATTTTCATTTTCACAGACACTATGCTTGCCCAAATTAACATAATTTCTCACCTGGACTACTACAATAGTTTCTTAATTCATCTCCATTCTCACATTTGCCATCCATTCTCTACAAAACACCCAGAAGTGCTCTTTTTACAACATAAAACATGCCTGTCCTCTATTCTCTCCCTATATCAGAATAATCTTCCAACTCCTTACCATTCCTTATGGCATTGCAAGAGATCACTCCTGCCCTCAAATTCTCCTTTCTCCCTGTATCAGATTCAGAATAACCTTCAAACTCCTTTTACCATTCCTTATGGCATTACAGGAGATCACTCCTGCCCTCAAACTTCTCCCCTCTTAATTACCCAGTTCCAGCCCCATTGACCTCCTTCCTGTTCTCCCGGCATACCTTGCCTATCTTATCAATGGCAATATGAGACATTAGGTCAAATCCATTCCTGAAATCAAGGTATGCTATTATTTAAGGCAGCTCTCAATCAAAAGTGGTACTGCCCTCCCAGAGGGCTGGAAGTGTGTGGAGGCTTTTCTGGGTTGTCAAAATGACTGAGGGGGATTGAGTGGCTGAAGACTAATCTCCTTGAAATGTTACGAAGAACATCCTATCTAAAATACCAATAGTCCTCCATGTAGAGACATCTTGTCTAAGGCATTCTTGTGTCCACAAAAAAGAACTGTGCAAGAATGTTCATAGCAACTGTATTCATAGTAGCCCAAAACTGGAAACATCCCAGTGTCTACCAACAGGAGAATGAATAAATGAACTATGGTGTATTTGTACAATAAAACACTGACTGCTCAGCAATAAAAGATAACAAATTATCAATAAATGTTAACATGATGAATCTCAAAAACATGCTGAGCAAAAGAAGCTTTAAATGAAAAATTATTAATACATAAGTATAATTCCATTTATATGAAAGTGCTAGCAGGACCAGCTATATAATTTCTGGGGCTCAGTACAAAATGAAAATGTGAGATCCCTTGTTAAAATATCCTTAAGAGGCCGGGCGCGGTGGCTCACGCCTGTAATCCTAGCACTCTGGGAGGCCGAGGTGGGCGGATCGTTTGAGCTCAGGAGTTCGAGACCAGCCTGAGCAAGAGCGAGACCCCATCTCTACTAAAAATAGAAAGAAATTATATGGACAGCTAAAAATATATATAGAAAAAATTAGCTGGGCATGGTGGCGCATGCCTGTAGTCCCAGCTACTTGGGAGGCTGAGACAGGAGGATCGCTTGAGCTCAGGAGTTTGAGGTTGCTGTGAGCTAGGCTGACGCCATGGCACTCACTCTAGCCTGGGCAACAGAGTGAGACTCTGTCTCAAAAAAAAAAAAAAAATATCCTTAAGAACTTCAAAATGGTGACAACAGAGCATTAAACCAAGTGTGGGGTCTTTTTAAGCACGGGGTCCTATGTTACCACACTGGTTGCATGCCCATGAAGCTGGCTTTAAATTCTAGCATAGGCAAATCAATTTATGGTGAAAAAAATTACATATATATGTAAATAAAATTGAGGTTGCATCTGGAAGGGGCAAGAATGGCTGGGAAGCGAAAAATGGAACCTTCTAGAAATCATAGTTATGCTTACCTTGATAAGAGTCTGGATTACAGGAATATGCCTTTGTCAAACTCATTTAATGTTACACTTAAAAGTTTTTCTTTTTGGTGGGGGGGCATGGGCAATATACATAACCTAAACTTTTGTACCCCCATAATATGCTGAAATAAAAAAAAGTAAAAAAAAAAGTTTTTTATTGTAAGTTTTACCTCAAAAGAAAAGAAAAAGACTCTAAGCAAATATTGACTTCTAGTTAAGGATAGACATGCTCAAGTATTTGGGGAGAAGTGTACTGAAGTCTGCAACTAACTTTTAAATGCATTAAAATAATAAGACAGATGAAAAGACAAGTGATAAAGCAAGTAGAGTAAAACATTAATGCTATAATCAAGGGATGAGCATACAGTTTTCACTGTAAAATTCTTTCAACTTTTCTTTCTTTTCTTTTTTTTTTAGCTTTATTTATTTAGAGAAGGAGTCTCGCTATGTTGTCCAGGCTGGTCTCAAACTCCTGGCCCCAAGCGACCCTCCCATTTCAGCCTCTCAAGTAGCTGAGATTACAGGTATGAGCCACTGCACCTGGCGTTTTCAACTTTTCTCTATGTTCAAACATTTTCATGATAAAATGTTGAAAATGTATATTACACCTAATAATAGAACTTCAAAATACATGAAACAAAAACTGACAGAACTGTAAGGAAAAATAGATTTGTTCACAATACATTTGCCCATAATGTCCACAATTAGAGTTGGATGTTTTAATACTCCACTCTTGATTCTGATAATTGATAGAAGTAGGCAGAAAATCAGAAGGAATATATAAGATCTGAACAACACCATCAACTTAACTGACATTTACACAATACTCCACCTAAAATACTTATTCTTTTCAAGTGCACATGGAACATTCACCAAGATGGACCATACGCTGGGTTATAAAACACATTTTTTTTTTTTTGTTTTTGAGACAGAGACTTGCTCTGTCACCTGGGCTAAAGTACAATGGTGTCATCACAGCTTACTACAATCTCAGACTCCTGGGCTCACGCGATCCTCCTGCCTTAGCCTCCTGAGTAGCTGGGACTACAGGTGTGTGCCACCATGCCCGGCTAATTTTTTCTATTTTTTTGTAGAGATAGGGTCTTTCTCTGCTCAGACTGGTCTCAAACTCCTGGCCTCAAGCAATCCTCCTGCCTCAGCCTTCCAGAGTGCTAGGATTACAGCATGAGGAATTATGCCTGTCCTAAAATACGTTTTTTTTTTTAAAGTTTTATTTTGTTTTTAATTGGCACTTAATAATTGTACATATTTCTGGTGTACAATGTGATGTTTATAATGTATACATTGCGTAATGATGGAATTGGTAAATTAGCATATCCATCACCTCAAACATTTATCATTTGTTTGTGGTAAGAAAATTCAAAATTTTCTCTTGTAGCTATTTTGAAATAGACAACACATTATGTTAACTATAGTCATCCTACTGTGTAACAGAACACCAGAACTTATTATTCCTATTTTTTTTTTTTTTTTTTTTAGGACAAGGGCTTGCTGTCACCTAGGCTGGAGTGCAGTGGCACGATCATAGCTCACTGTGCGCACCCCTGAACTCCCAGACTCAAGCAATCCTTCTGCCTCAGCCTCCCGAGTAGCTGAGATTACAGATGCGAGCAAGCCGCTGGCTGGCTTTATTCCTCCTATCTGTTACTTTGTACCCATTGACCAATCTTTCCCCTTCCTACCTCTCCAGCCTCTGATAACCACTATTCTACTCTGTGCTTAATATGAGACCAACTTGTCTAGATCCCACATATGAGTGAGATCATGTGATATTTGTCCTTCTGTGCTTAGCTTATTTCACTTAACGTAATGCCCTCTAGGTTTATCCATGTTGTCACAAACATGAAAAAAGATTTCATTCTTTTTATGGCTGAATAGTATTCCATGTGTATATATACCAAATCTTTTTCAATCCATTCATGTGTTGATGGACACTAAGGTTGATTCCATATCTTGGATATAGAGAATAATGCTGCAATAAACACGGGAGTACAGATGTCTGACACACTGATTCCATTTTCTTTGGATAAATACCCAGTAGTGGGATTGTGGGATCATATGGTAGTTCTATTTTTACTTTTTTTTTTTTTAGATGGAGTCTCACTCTGTTGCCTGGGCTAGAGTGCCATGGCGTCAGCCTAGCTCACAGCAACCTCAAACTCCTGGGCTCCAGCAATCCTACTGCCTCAACCTCCCAAGTAGCTGGGACTACAGGCATGGGCCACCATGCCCGGCTAATTTTTTCTATATATTTTTAGTTGTCCAGCTAATTTCTTTCTATTTTTAGTAGAGACGGGGTCTTGCTCTTGCTCAGGCTGGTCTTGAACTCCTGAGCTCAAATGATCCTCCTACCTCGGCCCCCCAGAGTGCTAGGATTACAGGTGTGAGCCACTGCGCCCAGCCCTATTTTTGCTTTTTTGAGGAGCCTCCATACTGTTGTCCATAATGGCTGTGCTAATTTCCATTCCCACCGACAGTGTACAAGAAAGAGTTCCCCTTTCACTGGACAAGGTGGTACCAGCCTGTAGTCCCAGCTACTCAGGAGGCTGAGGCAGGAGGATCTCTTAAAAAAAAAAAAATCAATGTAATTTGCCTTATAAATAGATTAAAGAAGAAAAACCATATGATTATCTCAGTAGACAGAGAAAAAGCATTTGGCAAAATTTAACTACTTGTGACAAAAACTCTTAGCATACTAGAATTAGAAAACAATTTTCCATTTGATAAAGGGCAATCCATAATAAAACCTGCAGCTAACATAATACTTACTAGTAAACAATTGAATGTTTTCTCCCTAAGATCAGAAACAAGGTAATGATGTCCATTCTTTTTTTTTTTTTTTTTGAGACATAGTCTCACTGTGTTGCCGTAAAGTGCCATGGCATCAGCCAAGCTCACAGCAACCTCAAACTCCTGGGCTTAAGTGATCCTACTACCTCAGCCTCCCAAGTAGCTGGGACTACAGGCATGTGCCACCATGCCCAGCTAATTTTTTCTATATATATTTTTAGTTGGCCAGATAATTTCTTTCTATTTTTAGTAGAGATGGGAGTCTCGCTCTTGCTCAGGCTGGTCTCGAACTCCTGACCTCGAGTGATCCGCCCACCTCGGCCTCCCAGAATGCTAGGATTACAGCCGTGAGCCACCTCGCCCTCACCACTCGGGAGGCTGAGGCAGAAGGATTGCTTAAGTCCGGGAGTTTGAGGTTGCTGTGAGCTAGGCTGACGCCATGGCACTCTAGCCCAGGCAACAGAGAGTCTATCTCAAAAAAAAAAAAAAAATACTCCTACTCTATCAATTAATACTCTGTACCACCCATTATATCTTTTCCTAACTAGTTTCTCTCCTTTTCCATCCACACTTTGGCTTTTGTTGTGACTTTTTTTTTTTTTTTTGAGACAGAGTCTCACTCTGTTGCCCGGGCTAGAGTGAGTGCCGTGGCGTCAGCCTAGCTCACAGCAACCTCAAACTCCTGGGCTCAAGCGATCCTCTTGCCTCAGCCTCCCGAGTAGCTGGGACTACAGGCATGCGCCACCATGCCCAGCTAATTTTTTCTATATATATTTTTAGCTGTCCATATAATTTCTTTCTATTTTTAGTAGAGATGGGGTCTCGCTCTTGCTCAGGCTGGTCTCGAACTCCTGAGCTCAAACGATCCGCCCACCTCGGCCTCCCAGAGTGCTAGGATTACAGGCGTGAGCCACCGCGCCCGGCCTGTTGTGACTTTTTAATTGGGTTCTTAGTTGATGGACTTCAGGAGTTTGGTTAGAAAAGTTTAGCTGTTGTTTTAAATTTTGTCATGTTTCTTTCTTAGTCAATTATATGTCAAACTGATTACTATACAAATTAAAAAGCAACTCTATAAAAATTGAGAATGATTTTAGAAATGTATTTGGGTATGAAATCTTACCAAATAATAATAAATGTTCTTAAATATGACACTAGAACTACAGAAGATTCACAAAGCATAAAATGAGAGTAATTCTGAGCAGTGAATGACAAATTGAGGTGTTAAAGAGCTATAAAAATAAACAATACCTTGGATGCACACTCAGATTCTGTGAGTCAAAGATTAGTATGGTATTTTGTCATCTATTTAATAATTATGTTTACTCAATTCACTTCATTGCAACGAACAATAAACAGTTGTCAAGTTGCAAGATGTAGTTCTCCTGGTTAAGTAACAGATTTAGACCTGGCAATGGAACATTTTGCAAATAAAGCCACAATAGCCAGTTAGATGATTCTTGGGAAAAGTATGTGTAGTTTGGGGGCTGGCAGTGTCCAACTTCCTGAAAACATCCAAAATGCAGCAGACAATAAAAATCTGGTTGATAACTTGTTCCTGATTTCTTGGTACTATTCTTTCCACTTAAAACAAATTGCTCAACAGACCACAAATCTCCAAAACTAGGTCTAGCAACTCAGATTTATTAATATATTTAAAACACTGGCAGGATTTCCTTAAGATGTCAAAATCTAATAATTAAATAGCTTGCTTAATGCATCAAGTAAAATTCAAATTATAGAGATACTTATACCAATGTGACTATTTACATTAATCAACTTACCTATATTTCAACAGGAGAGTACAACACACTTAAATTATTATTCAATATAAGCATAATCTTTGACTTGACATACTTGTAAAAATTAATCAAATTTAGTTGAGTCTTAAAATTGCTTTTCACCTTTCCCCTTTTGAACTGTTAACACTCACAATTTCTTAAGCAGATAAAAAGCCTCTTTTAAATAGGTTATAATATTACAGCTAACAAAAATAGCATTAAAAACACAGAAGTTATTAAAAGCTTTAAGTCATTACAATTTTAAGGCTAATAATAGTGTGTTGTGATTTGAATTCATTTGCACTGAAATAAATTATTGTCCTTTGTTTTACTTCCCTGAATTTTCTTTTCGAAGGACTCCTCAACATTGTTTTCTAATATTAGTCAAAACCAAAATTATCTCAGCTCCCAGCATTTGGCTCTATGGGAACACATTTTCCTACGTTTTCAAGTGCTAAAAATACTTATAAAAAAGGGAAAAGAATTATTGAGCGTAATTATAAAGAAATACGAATTGATCATTCTCGAAGAGCTAGGGAGATTTCTTCTTTCTTCTTTTTTTTTTTTTTCCCTAGTTTCAAAAGAGTACAATTAGACTGTCAAGTAAAGCTCAAAGGTCGTTTGTTTTAAGGTGCTTCGGGCGGCTCTCCGCTTCTCTTTGTATTGCACTTTAGCTTCCCTGTTCTTCTTCAGTCCCCGCACCCTTTTCCCCAGGCCCCATTCTTCAAGGCTTAGAGAGTACGGCTCTTCAGTGTAAAGTCTCAGTAGAGTACTATTAAAACATCTCCGAGGCCACAAGGGTACCTGCGGCCGCCACAGAGAGGAAGCACCTGGGGCGACACGGGGCGGAGCGCGGGCGCACACCTGGGGAGGTGGCTGCGCCCCAACGGCCGAGCTGGGGGAGGGGAGGGGGGGAGGGGAGGGGAGCCTACCCCGCCCCCCGCCCCCGGGCGGTGACTCATCGCGGAGCTCTGGCCCGCAGAGGTGAGCAGCCCCGAGTGGTGGCCGAGAGGCGGGGCTGCCAGGTCGGGCAGGTCTGTGCTCCGCCCTGCCGCGCACCCAGAGCGCGCCGTCCCCCGGAGAGCTCGCATCTTAAGCCGGGTACGGGAACCGCCGCGCCTCAGCCCTCCCGACGCCAACTCGCACGCCTCTGGCCTCGAGCCGCCCTGCCGGCCCGCGGCTCCCCGCGCCGCACTCCCTCCACGCGTCCTCCCGCGAGTCCCGGGGCCGCCCCACGCCCCTCTTCTCGGCGCGCGCGGCATGGCACCCCCCCAGGTCCTTGCGTTCGGGCTCCTGCTCGCGGCGGCGACGGTGACAGTGGTTGCGGCTCAGCAAGGTGAGGTGTGGACTTGGAGCGCAGTGGTGGAGTTGGGCTGGGCGGGGTGGCAGTCCTCGACGCCCGAGGTGGGGGTAGTGAGGAGGGGACCAGGAGGCTGTGCTTTCCCGCCTGGAGACCGTTGGCGCGGGCTGAGCCCCGGCTAGGCCCTCCGCGCGGAGGCGGCGGCGGGAAGGCGCCCGCTCACGCCGGCTGGAGGGAGCAGCCTCACTTTTCAGCTTTGTGCGCCTGTCTAGGGAAGTGGCCCGGGGCGGGGACAGGCGGGGAACGGAGTGGCCTGGTCTGGAGATCCCGCGGCCACAGAACCAAGGCCTCAAGCCAGGGCGTGCCCACCTCCTCTGGCTGGATGAACTTGGGGTTACAGACCAGCCGGGGCCGGTGGTGGAGTCTCTGCGACGGCGACCAGCCGTCCCTCCCCTACTCGGGTCGCCTGCGGTGGGCCCCGGATGTGGACCTCGGGCGGGGACAGGTGGCTGTGGGCAGGCGGCCAGGGCCGCTACGCACCTGCGCGCGGGAGACGGGCCTCCCGGGCCTTGACCGAAGGGCGTGTGGATGTTTTCCCTTTTCTAAGAATCATATGAGTAATGCTTTATAAGTTTATTGTAGGGAGGCAGAAATAACAATAACCGTAAAGAGTAAAGAACCTGTAATCCCACCACTTCGGGAGTCCCACAGTTAATAATTGTGTATTTTTTTTTTCTTTTAGACGTACTCTTAACATTACTTTAAACCTAAACATGTAGTTTTATATCTTGATCTTTTTCCTATTTTTCTCTTTTTTTTTTTTTTTTTTTTTTTTTTTTTTGAGACAGAGTCTCACTCTGTTGCCCAGGCTAGAGTGAGTGCCGTGGCGTCAGCCTAGCTCACAGCAACCTCAAACTCCTGAGCTCAAGCGATCCTCCTGTCTCAGCCTCCCGAGTAGCTGGGACTACAGGCATGCGCCACCATGCCCGGCTAATTTTTTCTATATATATTTTTTTTAGCTGTCCATATAATTTCTTTCTATTTTTAGTAGAGGTGGGGTCTCGCTCTTGCTCAGGCTGGTCTCGAACTCCTGAGCTCAAACGATCCGCCCACCTCGGCCTCCCAGAGTGCTAGGATTACAGGCGTGAGCCACCGCGCCCGGCCCTGATCTTTTTCCTATATAAGATCCAGGCTGGAGTGCAGTGGATCCTGGGCTCAAGCAATCCTCCTGCCTCAGCTCCGGGAGTAGCTAGGACAACAGGCGCACACCACCATGCCCAGCTACTTTTTTCTATTTTTAGTAGAGACGGGGTCTGGCACCCCTCACCTCAAGCCATCCTCCCGCCTTGGCCTCCCAGAGTGCTAGGATTACAGGAGTGAGCCACTGTGCCTGGCCTCCAGTTTTTCTTACTCTGGAATAAACAGCTTGGCTGCCATCTCTTGATTTATTTATAAGATGTTGCCTAGAAGTGAAGTGACAAGCTCTCTCTAAAGACTTTTATACTTTCACCAACTGGGTGGCCTAAATTCAACAACTACACTTTGAAAATAATGCAGTTTAATCAACTTGTGATTTTTCTAGCTTCAATCTGGGACTTAGTACTTCATATTAAATTACTTTGAAATGGTAATAGTTGCTATAGGCGTATGCTCAGAAAGTCTGTACCTGACTGGTCTGTTTTAAATTTCACATCCTTTGGGGATGAAAAATGTGTTTTATACAAGTACAGTATAGTGCTGCATAAGATTTTAACTCCTTGAGGACAGCTGCCATACTTTCTCCTTTTGTGACTCCAATATTGTGTTTAGTGCTGGACAGATTATAAGGGGTACATATCGATTATAACAGACACTGAGAAAAATTAAAGTCCACTTCGGGTACTTGGGATATGAAGGATCCATATAAAAATTCTTTGGTTTGTCATGCTAGTTTTTGTTTTCAATGATTGCGCTCTCTTAACTAGACAAATAAAAGGAATTAGATGGGCTTGCCAATTTGAAGTTAAAATCAACTTTAACTTCATTTGAGTTAAAGGATAAAAGTCAAGGATGAAGTCAAGGATAAAACTGTTAAACTGACATCAATACCCAGGATGGGTTGCTTAGTATCACTTTCAAAATTAGGTACCAGGATTTGATTTAGTTAGGAAACCCACATACAAGGATGCCCCCAAATTCAATTGAAAGTATAATTTTTCCAAGATATAAAGTGGTCTAGAGATTGAATATGTTCCTGTTAAACCCAAAAGCAAGTATCCCTTATTTAAGAAAATGAGGTGGGAGAGGGAGAGAAGGTAAGGATTCACACAGATCCTAGAATTGGAGTTGTTAATTTGTTTTTGGAAAAGAAGAAGTGACTTATAGGCAGGGATGTTTCTAGCAGGATAGGAGGAAGGAAAGAGCTGAGACTGGAAGTATCACAAAGGCAAAGCTGGATATGATGTTTGGACGGCTGAGTCCTTGTTTAAAAAAATTGAAACAGGAATGCATGCAGATTAGACTATATATGCAAAGTATTTAGCAAATGCCACTTAGGAAGCACTGAAATTGTAGCTTGAAAGTAAAACATTCAGGACCATCTTAAGGCTTTGTGTCTCTGTAAGTTGGATATTATTGTCAGAACATAATTCACCTGGGATATCACAGTTGCTAATTGAATCTACATTTTAAAGTGAATTTTTTTCATTTTCTAGAATGTATCTGTGAAAACTACAAGCTGTCCACAGACTGCTCTTTGAACGTACATGGCCAGTGCCAGTGTACTTCAATTGGTACACAAAATACTGTCATTTGCTCAAAACGTAAGTAAAATATCCTTATTACCTTTAAACTTTATTTTGACTTAATACTTCTTTAATTGACATGCCTCGAATTGGGAAGAGTTTTATTGGCTCAAATCTGTTTGCTGTTACTTTATCGAAATTATCTCACATCTGAAGCTTTTATTTTCAGAAAGAAAGTGTGGGAATATGAAAGTTTGAAATAATCTTTGGCCCTAGGAGTTTGGAGTTAAATTTAAAAACTTTTTCCCCTGTAAGTATGAAACCAGTTATTTTTCAGTTTGACATTAAGCTTTCTTTTCAGTGGCTTCCAAATGTTTGGTGATGAAGGCAGAAATGACTGGCTCAAAGTCTGGGAGAAGAGTGAAACCTGAAGGGGCTCTGCAGAACAATGACGGACTGTATGACCCCGACTGCGATGAGCAGGGGTTCTTTAAAGCCAAGCAGTGCAACGGGACTGCCACATGCTGGTGTGTGAACACTGCCGGGGTCAGAAGAACTGACAAGGACAGTGAAATAACCTGCTCCGAACGAGTGAGGACCTAGTGAGTGGAACTGCCTATGTTACTTGTTTTCATGTGTTTCAGATTCATTTCATTAAACTTATTTTTGAATATATAATATAATTTCATAGTTTAGAATTCAAAAGATAGGAAAGGATATAATGTATGTGAATAATTTAATCTATTTATATATTTGCTCATTTAATGTGTTTTGAAAGTGAGATATGCTTGTCTTAGGGATTATTTAGTCAAAAGGAACAGAAACCCACTAAAGCTACCTTAAGCAGAAAATACTTTATTGGAAGGGACTAGAAACTGGAAAGGTGTCAGGACCAAAACCAGTACTTTCTCCATTTCCATCTTCCACCATCAATTTTCTGTTTCTCAGTGCTTTTTTTTGTCTTTTCACTTGAACAGGGAACCAACATGGCCAGCTCAGCCTTGACTTCTGTTGTGGCCAGATAGCCAGAGAGTAGGGGGTCAGTATTAGAAAGGGTGTTCCCTCCTGGATGGGTTCTTTATGAAGGATGTATGAGCGGAGAAATTATGGGTATACCTACTGCCCACATCCTTTTTCTGCTAGCTCTACTGTAAATCCACTTGAGAATTTTAGTATTAGCTTATTAGGAAAGTAGTATAAAAGACTTGAGTTATAGTCAGTTGACACTGTTTTTTACTTTATAGCTGGATCATCATTGAACTAAAACACAAAGCAAGAGAAAAACCTTATGATGTTCAAAGTTTGCGGAAGTAAGTGCAATTAAATGCATCATATTATTCTTGCACAATTGGTGTTCAAATCTTCTATCCTACACCATTAGAAAAACCAAGTCTAAATGCTTTTTTATATTTCTGAAAAATAAAGTTATTTGAAATAGAATTGCAAGAATAATACAAAGATTCCTGTAGTACCGTTCACTTAGATTCACCAATTAACATTTTGCCATACTTTCTTTTTATATGTGTATGCGTGGATGCATATGTGTGTGTACTTTATCTATCTATGCATGTATAAACCACTTGAGAGCAAACTGTAAATGTCCTATCCCATTGCCCCTAAGTACTTTAGTGTATCTTTTCCTAAGATCAAAAGGCATTCTCTTAAATAAACTACTATACAATGATCAAATTCAGGAAATTTAATGTTATATTACATTGTGCCAGTTTTCCCAATGTTGTCCCTTGTAGTAAGTTTCTCGTCTTTGATCCAGGACCCAATCCAAGATCATGTATTGCATTTAGTTGTCATGACTCTTTAGTCTCTTTTAATATGGAACAGTTTCTTGGCTTTTCTTTGTCTTTCATGACATGAATTTTTGAAGAGCATGGGCAAGTTGTTTTATATTAAGTCCCTCAAATTTGGGTTTGTCTGACATTTCCTTTGTTTTTTTTTTTTTGTTTGTTTGTTTTGTTTGTTTTTGAGACAGTCTTGGTGTGTTGTCTAGAGAAGAGTGCAGTGGTGTCATAATAGCTCACTGCAACCTCAAACTCCTGAGGTGAAGTGATCCTCCTGCCTCAGCCTTCCAAGTATCTGGGACTACAGACACATGCCATAACGCCCAGCTAATTTTTCTATTTTTAGTTAAGATGAGGTCTCACTCTTGCTCAGGCTGGTCTCAAACTCCTGAGCTCAAGCAATCCTCCTGCCTTGGCCTCCCAGAGTGCTAGGATTACAGGCGTGAGCCACTGTGCCTGGCCTGACATTTCCTCTTAACTGAAAATAGGTTATACATTTTTGGTAGGAAAACTATTTAAGTGATCTTGTGTCCTTCACAGTACTTTGCATCAGAAGGTGCATGATGTCCGTTTATCTGTTTACTAGTAATGTTAACTTTGATTAAAGTGGTATCCACCAAGTTTTTCCATTGTAAAATTACCATTTTCCCCTTTGTAGTTAATAAATAATCTGTGGGCAGATACTTGGATACTGTGTAAATGTTCTTTTTCTAATTAAACTGACACTCAGCAGTTATATCAATGGACAATTCTAGCCTGAATCATTTATTATTATGACCATTGCAAAATGGCATAAAAATCTCAACTTTAGTTAATGACAGCTGTAGACCTTGGGCTATCTGCTTAGTTAAAAAATAGTGCTTCTTACTGTTGTGTGGTACAAACATTTTTTTAAACACAGATTTTTAATTATTTACAGTGCGCTTCAGCAGACACTCACAACTCGTTATCACCTGGATCCAAAATACATCACAAACATTCTGGTATGATTTTCTAATAAATGAGCTTTAGCAGAAAGTTGGTAGAACAACATGGTTTTGGTATAGAGGACAGCCAGTGATCTTAATAGTGGTTAAATGCATTTGAGTAACAGTTTTAAGTCCTGGGTACTTAATGCGTATTTCCTGTGGTGGTAGTTCTCCTTCCATAGCCTTTAGAAAACCCCATTTTACCCTTAAAAAAATGTAGTATGTCTTAGTATTCCTAAGACATGTGAATCTTCTTACCCTGAAGAACCTCTTTCTCTGATTGCTTTTGGCACATATGTACCTTAGGATATTACTCTAGTTCCCCATCTTCTTTGGTTTGAGGAACTAGTCCTTACCTAGTTAGCCCTTTCTTAACTCTTTCAACTTTGGTATGGAAGAAAAAAAAGATGAGTGACTAGTGTGATGGAACTCTTTAGAGGCAGTATGAATTTATTCTTATATTTTCTGGATTAAAATTAATGTCATTTTAGAAGGAATATATCTTTTTGCTCTCTAAAAACAACATGGTAAATGCATACTGCATTTTGGATTTCATTTCTTATTATTATTTTTTTTTTTTTTCTTTTTTATTCCGCCTCCTCCTCCCTGGATTTCATTTCTTTAGTATTTTAGTTTTACATTAATTCTATACTGAGTATTCTGATTATTGAATATTTTCATATGTTTTTGATTATATTAATACCAATTTGTATTTTTTAATTTTTCCCCCAGTATGAGAATAATGTTATCACTATTGATCTGATACAAAATTCTACTCAGAAAACTCGTAATGATGTGGACATAGCTGATGTGGCTTATTATTTTGAAAAAGATGTGAGTATAATCTTCCTTGTTTTATTCCTGTATTCAGAAATGTAATGTTCCTAGCACTCTGGGAGGCCGAGGTGGGAGGATTTCTTGAGGTCAGGAGTTTGAGACCAGCCTGAGCAAGAGTGAGATCCTGTCTCTACTAAAAATAGAAAGAAATTAGCCAAACAACTAAAAATAGAAAACATTAGCCGGGCATGGTGGTGCATTCCTGTAGTCCCAGCTACACGGGAGGCTGAGGCAGGAGGATTGCTTAAGCCCAGGAGTTTGAGGTTGCTGTGAGCTAGGCTGACGCCACGGCACTCTAGCCTGGGCAACAGAGTGAGACTCTGTCTCAAAAAAAAAGAAATATAATGTTGTCTATCATGCCCAATGGATTCAAGATCTTTCATCAGGCCAGGCGCAGTGGCACGTGCTTATAATCCTAGCACTCTGGGAGGCCAAGGTGGGAGGATCACTTGAGCTCAGGAGTTCGAGACCAGCCTGAGCAAGAGCAAGACCCCATCTCTACTAAAAATAGAAAAATTAGCCAGGCGTGATGGTGTGCACCTGTAGTCCCAGCTACTCAGGAGGCTGAGGCAGGAGGATCACTTGAACCCAGGAGTTTGAGGTTGCTGTGAGCTAGGCTAATGCCACTGCACACTAGTCAGAGCAATGGAGTGAGACTCTGTCTCAAAAAAAAAAAAAAAAAAAAATAGAAAAGATCTTTCTTCAACTTTTTCTGCACTAATGGACCAACCATGTCTCCAAGTGGTTCTTCTGCAGTTCATTTCATCCTCCCTGTCACTTACATGTGCCTATCTTATTTGTATATTTATGCCTCTTATCAAATTGTTCTGCCTAGAAAATCTTCACTTTCTTATAATTTTTTTTTTTTTTGTATTTCTGGGTTGGGTTTTTTTGTGGGTCTTTTTTGTTTGTTTTTTATTTCAAATACTGAAAAAGTCCCCTGGGCTCCGTGGGGCTCCCCATGCTCACGGCTCCTTTCCCCCACACTCACTCCCCTCTCCCCACATCAAATCTATTTCAAGGACAGCACTTTTTTTGTTTGTTTGTTTGTTTGTTTGTTTGTATTTTTGAGGCAGAGTCTCACTCTGTTGCCCAGACTACAGTGCCCTGGCGTCAGCCTCGCTCACAGCAACCTCAAACTCCTGGGCTCAAGCAATCCTACTGCCTCAGCCTCCTGAGTAGCTGGGACTACAGGCATGCGCCATCATGCCCAGCTAGTTTTTTCTATATGTTTTTAGTTGTCTGGTTAATTTCTTTCTATTTTTTAGTAGAGACGGGGTCTCGCTCTTTCTCAGGCTGGTCTTGAACTCCTGACCTCGAGCGATCCTCCTGCCTCGGCCTCCCAGAGTGCTAGGATTACAGGTGTGAGCCACCTCGCCTGGCCAAGGACAGCACTTTTTTAAATGAACAATTAACATTAGGTTCTCAGCTAGCTCTACAGAATCAGAGGAGCTGTTTGAATCTGTTGTATGTAGACTGAGTTTCTTTTGTCTGGCACGAGGTCTCCAGCCATATCCAAAGGCATTTACCCACAGAACTGAACTAGAACTGCTTACCTTTAGTCTACTCCACTTCCTCCCCCTCACACCTACCCTACAGCAGTCACATGGTCAAGGAGGAGGATAGTTAGCAATGTTTTTATCAACTCCAAGCTCTAATTCATATTCTCCCAAATCTCCCTCCCCACCCTCTCAACCCCACCCCCAGGATTTCATTGAGATTTCTCCCAACAGTTATTTGGAAAAAAGGTAAAATAAAAAAGGTTCAAGGTCTTGGTGCTCAGCCCAAGGGGTTCCATGCGCTGGGACACCAACGTGCAGGGGCTTCTTCCTCTCCAGCCGGTGCTGAGCCACCTCCTGACCCTTGGCTGCAAAAGCAGGGAGAGGCAGGAGCCAGCACAGGACCCAGGGGGGCAGCGTCTCAACTTGGCCACCCGCAAGCTTGCTGGTGATGAGCGAGGACTTTCTCTGGGCAGATCCTGTAGGGTAGGGATGTCATCAGCAGTCACCAGGGTCTTGTCTGGTCCTGTACTTGGCAGGTACTCATTCTTCATCTTGGCTTTGGCCATGTTGTAGTCTCCTGAGTCAAAGTATTTTTGCTGTTTCTCCTCGCTGGTCTCCTCCGCAGGGTTCTCTTTGTCTTGTTTCTGGGACATGGCGGACCGGGACTGTGGAGTGGAGTGTAGGACTCCACTCCACTGTAGGACTGGGGTGTAGAGGCCCCGGGAAGTCAGCCAGAGAAGGGAAGAGGGAGGGGAAACAAGAACAACCTGCGCTGCTGCTTCGGCTCGGCTCCTGTCACTAGGGTTGCTCAGTCAAAATGGCCTATAATTCTTACTTATTATCTCCTTAGTAGTTACTTAGTTTGTGCAAACATCCTCCACTGTTACGATTTACAAATATATTTTGTGCACGAGTCTGTGTACAAAAAAATACCATGTAACTGATGTGATTAAAATATTTTCCTTAAATATTTTAAAGAAATATTTATATTTTCAAGGATCATTTCTACAGTTGGTTACTAGAGAAGTTTCTCTGAATATGTAGAGCAAAATAATAAAAATTTTGTTAAACTTTAACATATCATAGTGAAGTATTTTCTGATAAAATATGAGACGAACTTCAAAATAGTCTGGGCCGGGGTTGGGGGCTAGAAATAAGAATAGATGAAGTAAGATTGTGCATGGGGGGATATTGTTGAGTGTGGGTGATAGGTTCATTGTATTACTCTTTCTGCTTTTGTGTGTGTTTGAAAGTTTCCTATAATAAACCGTTTTTTCAAAGTTTCAATGGAGCAGATTGTTATCACTATAACCATAAAGATTCTTGGCAGCAGTTTTTATGGCATACAATTGGTGTGTAATTATATGTAGCCATAGTTGGCTTTCTTAAACATTTTTAAATGCTTTTCTCCTTTTCAATATAGCTTAAAGGTGAATCCTTGTTCCATTCTAAGCAAATGGACTTGAGAGTAAATGGGGAACAACTGGAGCTGGATCCTGGTCAAACTTTAATTTACTATGTTGATGAAAAACCACCAGAATTTTCAATGCAAGGTCTAAAAGCTGGTGTTATTGCTGTCATTGTGGTTGTGACAATAGCAATTATTGCTGGAGTTGTTGTGCTGGTGAGTACAGAACAAGTCAAATTTCATTGAAGGGTGTATTCTTTGAAGAAAAGGTTAATGATATGAAAAAGTTACATCCAGGTTCTAAACATTTTAATGAAAGAAAATCTTCATTTTTTATAATTCTCTGTAGTGAATTATTCTATTGCATTCCTGGTCCCTTTTTACAAAACATCCATTTTATGAATCACAAATGGATACCAACCCAAAAAAGGTTGCAGCTGAGCACTTCACAGGCCAGCTATGTTGCCAACAAGCAGCAAATGTCCTTCAGTTCTAACTGCAAACAGGTCAACACGCCTGCTGGGATTAATTCAAAACATCTGAACTCCCAAACCACTCAATAAGATGGAACAACAGAGCACAAAATTAAAGTTAGCATAGAAAAGAGTTAAAACTGATAAATATGAAGCAACAATTCTAAGTAAAGATTAGCAAATTGAATTCATCAATGTTTCCACAGAAGAATGTATCATCTGAAGAAGCAGGGTTTATTTTAGGAATGTAAGGATAATTCAGCATTAGGAAATCTTAACAACACAAAAGAATTCAGAAAGAGATTTGAGGGTATGTGGGAACTTACATTTTCAGTTCAGTGGAATTACCATACTTGTTTATGCATCTGGAAGAAAACAAAAGTGGAATTCCTATCTCATCCTACCAGGGCTGGCCATATTACCCGACTGCATGTGAATGGCATGTCGAGAACACAGCAGTGTGAAAAGAGTTGGGCAGTGCGCCTCTGTTCAACACAAATTCCAGATGGATTGTAGTTTAAAATGTAAAAAAATAAAACAAGTCTCAAGGAAAATTACGAAATGTTTGTATGGCCTTGTGACAAGGGAATTCATGGAAGGCAAGAGATCCGTGAAGAAAAAGACATATGTATTTGACTTCATTAAAATTAAACATCTTTTTTTTTCTTCTTTTTTCTTTTTTTTTTTTTAGGCAGAGTCTCGCTTTGTTGCCCAGGCTAGAGTGAGTGCCGTGGCGTCAGCCTAGCTCACAGCAACCTCAAACTCCTGGGCTGAAGTGATCCTACTGCCTCAGCCTCCCATGTAGCTGGGACTACAGGCATGTGCCACCATGCCCGGCTAATTTTTTCTATATATATTTTAGTTGGCCAGATAATTTCTTTCTATTTTTTGTAGAGACAGGGTCTCGCTCTTGCTCATACGGGTCTTAAAGTCCTGACCTTGAGCAATCCTCCCGCCTCGGCCTCCCAGAGTGCTAGGATTACAGGCGTGAGCCACCACGCCTGGCCTAAATTTAAACATTTTATATGACAAAGATACTAGAAAGTAAAAAATATCAATGATAGACTGGGGAAAAATATTCATGATGTCTAAAGCAAAAATGGATATTATCTATAATATACAAAGAATTCTTACAAATTGATGAGGAAACCTAAAGTAAGAATTACAACAGGTATAGATAGATGATTTATAAAAGAGGAATTTCAGATGGCAAATAAACATGAAAGATTAATCTTAGAAATCTAATTGTCCTGTAGAAATGAAAGCACAAGTACAAAAAAAGCACATTCATGATTATGCAGTTTTGCTTGTGAGGGTGAATCTGGGAAAAAACCTGAGTATGTATCAGTGGGAGAGTACACTGTGATATATCTATGATATGATAATGCAAATGAGTTCAATCTATATCTTTGGTTTTGGAATAGTTCCTATGATGTTGATACAGGCTCTGTAAAGAGAGAAATGATATTACATGATCCCACTTTTAGACCATCAAACTTATATGCATGTGTTTATGTATGTTTCTATTAGTATGGAAGAAGATGTAGAAGAATGCACACCAAACTTAAATTTCATTAAAGATTATTCATTGTTTTAGTTCATTGTTTCTTTTTTTTTTTTTTTTTTTTGAGACAGAGTCTCACTTTGTTGCCCGGGCTAGAGTGAGTGCCGTGGCGTCAGCCTAGCTCACAGCAACCTCAAACTGCTGGGCTCAAGCGATCCTACTGCCTCAGCCTCCCAAGTAGCTGGGACTACAGGCACGCGCCACCATGCCTGGCTAATTTTTTCTATATATATTTTAGTTGTCCATGTAATTTCTTTCTATTTTTAGTAGAGACGGGGTCTCGCTCTTGCTCAGGCTGGTCTTGAACTCCTGACCTTGAGTGATCCACCTGCCTCGGCCTCCCAGAGTGCTAGGATTACAGGCGTGAGCCACCGCGCCTGGCCTCATTGTTTCTTAAATTAAAATTTTACTAAATGTTTATGGATTTTTAAATTAAGTATGTTTAGGAATTGTGTCCATTAAAAGCATATATGTTGACTGGGTTTGGTGGCTCATGCCTGTAATCCCAGCACTCTGAGAGACTGAGGCAGTAGGACTGCTTCAGCCCACGAGTTTGAGGTTGCAGTGAGGTACGATGACGCCACTGCACTCTACCCAGGGCAACAGAGTGAGACTCTGTCTCAAAAGAAAAATAGCATATATGTCAATTTTGACCAACTTTTTTGAGTATCAGTCCTAAAAATAGTAATCATTTTTCTTCCATTTAGGTTATTTCCAGAAAGAAGAGAATGGCAAAGTATCAGAAGGCTGAGGTAAATGGATTACTTAATTAATAAAAAGGCTTTGTTGAATCTCTTACTCCTAATAATCACCGTACTTTCCTAGACTCTGATGGAACTCAATTATGCTGGAGTCTGTTTGTACCGTGGGGTCTTAAGGACAGTCTTAGAATGCACTCTTACCTAAACTTTCTTGCATGAGTTCCATGGCAGACCACCTAATATTGAATTCTGCTTCACAGAAGAGTATAACGGAAAACGTATGATTTTTATTTTACAATGTGTTAACATTTAGTGGAAAATTTTAGAGCTGTGGTCTCCAACCCCCAGGCCTCAGACTGGTACTGGTCCGTGGTATGTTAGGGACTGGGCCACAGAGCCCTCCCCTCTGTAGTCCATGGAAAAATTGTCTTCCATGAAACTGGTCCCTGGTGCCGAAAAGGTTGGGGACCACTGTTTTAGAGGCATACTCCAGTGAGTTCACATTAGGGAAACTCAGTGTTACTAATGATCTGATATATTGTCTCTATGCCAGTGAAATAATAATTTTAAATGAACTTAATTTGTCATAATAAATCTGTTGCATACTAACTAGTCACCTATACTAGTGTGAAATCAAAGTGTCAGATTTTTAGTGTGCTTAGTCTCTTGGAATTAGATTGGAACACACTTGTCCTTGAACCCTATCAATAACATTTTTTGTATACTCACCAATTTTTGTATATCTGTGTGTATTTATATGTACCACTTACTAGTATTTTAGCAAATAACAAAAATAGAAATGTAAAAGAATATTGAAAAAATCTAATAGAACCAGAAAATTCTAGCATTTTCTTCCCAATCCATAGTAACCATCTGGTTTACCTGGTTTGGTGACCATAGGTTTAGGGGACTGTCTCTGAATTGAATTGTAACAGACAAGCAGAATGACAATGTAGTGTTGTGGTTAAGAGCAATAGACCTGGATTTGACCACTTATTAGCTGGACAAGTTATATAACTTCTTTAAGCCTTTATATTTCCTCATCTATAAAATGAAGATAATAGTACAGACCTGTTGCAAAGATTAAATGTAATCTGTGTAAAGTAAGATTGACATTAATCTACATAAAGTGTTGGTCCCATGCTTGGCATAGCAAAATGTTTGTCAACAGTAATAGGAGTAATTATCACTGTTTTCTCAGTTCTGCCTATAATTATGTGATCTGGGATACTTATTTTTGAACTTCAATTTCCTCACCTATAAAATGAAAGATTGGTAATAGAAAATGAACTGATTCTTCCTAGCTATAAAAATAGTATAAATTTAATAAAAATCTTATCTATTTTTGAAGATCTAGCATACTTGCTACTTTCCGTAGTCATTTTGGCCATCTTATCTCTAAATAGCAGCTTGGACACATTCAGTTTGTGTTTCCTTGTAATATAGATGTCTTTTTTTTTTTATTTAAATAAGTCTTATAAATGTGGATCATCTTGCTTTCCTCTCCAAATGTTTGTTTTTTTTTTTAACTGTTTCCAGAATAAACAAAAAATTGGAAAATTACTTAAAATTTTTTTCCTGTGCCTTTTCTCTCTGTTTCAGATAAAGGAGATGGGAGAGATGCATCGAGAACTTAATTCATAACTGTCATTTGAAGATTACAAGAAGGGAAATTAGCAAACAGACTCAGATTACAAATGTGTGAACATGGGACAAAGGGAAGATCTTGGAGGATTACTGTTTTGTTAGTTAACATCATATATTTGCAATAGTGAAGTCTGTACTCAGAATATAAGCAGCATAAAATTGACTTTACCAATCTTAAAATTTGACCACAAGTGTCTTATATATGCAGATGTAATAGAAAACCCAGAACTTGGACTCCATAGTTAAAATTATTTATGCATAACATTGAAGAGTATGCATTAGATATGCTTCCACAGTAGAGTTTAAATGACTACTGTCTCATTTGTGATTGAAAGCTGCCTTTCTATTTGAGTCTTGTACATATAAACTTTTTTTATGAACTTTGAAATAAAACATTTAAAACTGAATTTTATAACTTTGAATCATATTGAGTGAAATTTCAGATTTCATGGCATACACATAATAGGTTAAAATGCTTTGAATGCCAACTATAAATGAGAGTTTTCCATGAGTACTTATAAACATGTATATTTGATATAAAATGTAGGCCGGGTACAGTGGCTCCTGCCTGTAGTCCAAGCAACTGGGGAGGCTAAGGCAGGAGGATTGCTTGAGCCCAGGAGTTTGAGGCTGCAGTGAACTATGATCATGCCACTGCACTCCAGCATGGGTAACAGAGGGAAACCCGGTCTCTAAAATATATATATTTTATATATACATAACATAACATATACATACACATAACATATATATATGGTATATAATCTATAATATGGAACTTCTGTACAGAAAAATCAATTTTATTCTGTGTGAATCTAAGATTCTGTTTTAGACAAAAATTGGCATTTTGATACAACACTTATACCTTGAAGCAGAGTTAATTACTGAGGAGTGTTAGAAACCATGAAGTCTGTGGTTGCTTTAGTTAAAACTGTTTAATACAGCATTTTTAGTGTCTTACATAATGAACAATTATGATACAAATACATTTTATTTTTAGTTACCTAGAAAAGTTACTACGGGGCAGGTACAGTGGCTCATACCTATAATCCTGACACTGGGAAGCTGAGATGGGAGAATCACTTTAGACCAGGAGTTTGAGACTAGCCTGAGCAACACAGCCAGACACCCATCTCTATAAAAAACTTAAAAATTAGCCAGCTTTGGTGACACATGCCTGTAGCCCCAGCTACTTGGGAGGCTGAGGCAGGAGGATTGCTTGAGTCCAGGAGTTGGAGGCTGCAGTGAGCTATGAACACACCACTGCACTCTAGCTTGGTGACTGTGAGACCCCATCTCCAAAAAAAAGTTACCATGAAGTTGAAATATCCTGAAATATTTTGCTTTTAGTAAGTCCTTGACAGGACTTAGTAAAACTATGAAAAGGATAACAGTAAAGAAAATATGAAAGCTAGATTTAAGCATTTATTAAATACCTGTGATTTGTATTCCTTCTGTGCTGGGCAGAATTCTGTGATGGCCCCCAAGATTTACCGCTGATGTACATCCCCTATATAAGTCACTTGCCCTCCACCCCTTGAGTGTGGCAGGACCTGTGAACGTGATGGGCCATTTTAATCTGTAACAAGATAAAAGTTACATTATATGGCACAGGTGAAGGGATTTTGCAGATATAATTAAGATCCCTAATCAGTTATTTTGAATTAAAAGGGCGATTAGTCTGGGTGGGCCTAACCTAATCAGGTGAACCTTTTAAGAGCGTCTAAAAGAGATAAGAAGCAGAAATAGAGGTGCTCTCCCGTTAGCTTTGGAGAAAACTGCCATGTTGTGGGGAGGGCCATGTGTCAGGGAGCAGCAGGTAGACTCTAAGAACTGAGGGCCTCAGTTCCACAACCACAGGAACTGAATTTTGCCAGTAACTAGTGAGCGTGGAAAAGGCCCCTGAGCCCCTGATGAGACGGTAGCCCGGGCCAACACCTTCACTGCAGTCTTGAGACCCTGGACAAAAGACCCAGTTAGCCTATGCCTAGACTTCTGACTCATGGAAACTGACATAATAGATGTTTTAAGATGCTAAATTTGTGGCAATTTATTATGTAATGATAGAAATTAATACAGCTAGAAAAAGTAAGAAGAACTATAAAGACTATAGGAAAAGTAGACATAAGAAGCAGCCGCTTACCCCTAGGGCTGAGACAGCAACTGAAGAAGAGACCCTCTCCATTCCCCCCAGCCCCTATACTGGGCTGAGATCCAGACCTTGTGGGAGAAGAAACTGGGACTCATTGAATAGCAGAGAGGTTGCTGTGGTGCCGCAGTGGCAGAACTTTTTGAAAATTTGAGTTGTGGAACTTGCTGGAAATCTCTCTAGGGTAGGAATCATCAAACTTATGATCATCAGGCTGGCCTGCTACCTGTTTTTATACAGTCCAGGGGTCAGTGATGGTTTTTGCATTTTTAAATGGTTGAAAAAATCAAGAGTATTTTATATATGAAAATTATATGAAATGTACATTTCAGTGTCCATAAAGTTTTATTGGAGCACAGCTACAATCATTCATTTATGTATTGGGTGTGGCTGTTTTGCACTACAACAGCAGAGTTGAGTACAGTTGACCCTTGAACCATGAGGGGTTTGGGGCACCCACCCCTGCACAGCTGAAAATCCACATATAACTTTTTTTTTTTTGAGACAGAGTCTCGCTTTGTTGCCCGGGCTAGAGTGCCGTGGCGTCAGCCTGGCTCACAGTAACCTCAAACTCCTGGGCTCAAGCAATCCTCTGCCTCAGCCTCCCGAGTAGCTGGGACTACAGGCATGCGCCACCATGCCCGGCTCATTTTATCTATATATTTTTAGTTGGCCAGATAATTTCTTTCTATTTTTAGTAGAGACAGGGTCTCGCTCTTGCTCAGGCTGGTCTCGAACTCCTGAGCTCAAACGATCCACCCAATTCAGCCTCCCAAGTGCTAGGATTACAGGCGTTAGCCACCACGCCCGGCCTCACATATAATTTTTGATTCCCCAAGAACCTAACAACTAATAGCCTAGCGTTCACCTAAGCCTTACTGATAATAAACAGTTGATTAACATATTTTATATGTTATATGTGTATTCTTACGATAAAGAAAACTAGAGAAAAGAAAATGTTATTGAGAAAATCATAAGGAAGAGAAAATATATTACCATTCGTTAAGTAGAAGTGGATCATCACAAAGGTCTTCATCCTCATCATCTTCACATTGAGTAGGCTGAGGAGAAGGAGGAAGATGAACAGTTGCTCTTGCTGTCTCAGGGGTGGCAAAGGTGGAAGAGGTGGAGGAGGTGGAAGGGGAGGCAGGAGAGGTAAGCACACTTGGGTGTAACTTTTATTGAAAAAAAATCTGTGTATAAATAGACCCATGCAATTCAAACTCGTGTTGTTCAAGGGTTGACTATAGTTTTAACAGACCCAGTGGCCCACAAAGTCTAAAATATTTACTCTCTGATCCTTAATTTACTGAGCCCCGCTCTTGGGTGCTGGGGGAAAGCTATTCATAGGCAGGTGTCTCAGCAGACACCAAAGGCACTCTGTGAAATTGCCCATGGGTGGGGGGCTGGGCAGGCACTCAGGGAAGCTTCTGGCAGGTGCAGCAGTGCGCTGGAGAAGCCACCCATGCTGCAAGAGCCTGGTGATGGAGAAGACTGGGTGCTGCAAGGAGCCTGCCAAGCCAGCACACAAGAGCTAGGAAACAATCCTTCTTCTTGCAGTGCCTCTCAGCGCCCTCTGCTGACCAAGCTTCAGATCCATTTTCACAGAGAAGCAAAAACGGTGAACTTGAAACTAAGGCATAAGTCAACTGGCACACTCGTCAATCTGTTGCCTCCTAGTCTCTGTCCTATCACTTCTGAAGCTACTATTGCTAAGGTCAACACTGACCCTATTGCTGATGACTCTGTTCCCTCAGTGTTGAATCATTTGGTCTCCCTGAAGTCTATCACCATGATGACTTCCCCGTTCCCTACCCCTGTATGTTGCCTATACATTCTCTTCTTTGGCTTCACTGGTATTAGTGTCTTCTAATTGTTTTCCTCTTCTACTGACTCTGCAATAGTGATGTACCCAGGATTTGTCTTTACTTCTATTTTTCCTCCCTTTTTCTTCCTGGAGGGTTTCATCCATTACCTTGCCTTTGTTACCATCTGTGAACCTAGATGATAACAGAAGCACCATCTCCATCTCTGTTCTTCATCTTGAGTTTTGTACTAAACTGTCTGTTTCATGCAACTAGCCTTTAATGATCTCTTCATCTTCCTCCACAAACCTATTTCATCTCATGTATTCTCAGAGTCAGTTAATAGCATCTCCAGGAACCAAGTCCCAAATTCCTCTCTCTCTCACTTCTGCCATTATTTTAATTGCCAGTTCCTGTGATTCTCCCCCAGAAATAAATGCTCCTCTAATCTGCTTTCTCTTACACACTTCCCTTGGTCTCTTTGCCACCAATCTATTCCCACTCCAGCCCAAACCCCACATTGCTCTCAGAATTATTTGCCTAAAGTTGATCATAACACTTTTTTAAATTTCAAAATATTAAGGGGGTACAAATGTTTTTGTAACATGGATAGCTTTTATAATGCTTAAGTCAGGGCTATCAGTGTGCCCATCACCCCAGTAGTGTTCCTTGTACTGATAGGTAGGTTTTTACCTCTCTCCCCTCCTCCCTTCTTGATTTTCAATGACCTTTATATCTTTTTGTGCCCATGTGTGCCGACAGATTAGTCCCATATCATCAGAGAGTACGTGAGGTGTTTGTTATAATGGTCTGGATAATGGTCTCCAGTTCCATTCAAATTACTGCAAAAGACATTATTTCATTCCTTTTTATGGCTGAGTAGTACTCCATGGTATATATGAACCACATTTTCTTTATCTACTTGTGAATTAACGGGCACCTAGGTTTGTTCCACATCTTTGCAACTCTGAATTGTGCTGTGATAAACATTTGAGTGCAGATGTCTTTTGATAAAATGATTTATTTTCCTTTGGGTAGATACCCAACAGTGGGATTGCGAGATTGCTGGATCAAATGATAGGTCTACATTTATTTTTTTGAGGAATCTCCATACTGTTTTCCACAGAGGTTGTACTAATTTGCAGTCCCAATAAGAATGTATAAACGTTCTTACCTCGCTGCATCCATGCTAGCATCTATTGTTTGCTGACTTTTTAATAATGCCCATTCTGATAAGGGTAAGGTGATATCTCATTGTAGTTTTAATTTATAGTTTTAATTTCCCTGATGATTGATTAGTGATGTTGAGCATTTTTTTCCATAAGGTTTTGGCCATTGTCTATCTTCCTTTTTTGAGGGGGGGGGGGCACAATCTTCTGGTAAGGATGGGAAAACCTGCTAGACAAATTCTAAAAGAGATGTAACACTCATTTATCTATCTTCGTTTGAAAAATTTTTCATGTCGTTTGCCCACTTTTTGATGGGGTTATTTTTTTCTTGCTGATTTGTTTGAGTTATTTGTAGATTGATCAGAACACTTTTATACGACATAAAAGCTACCCCTTTCCTCCGCCAGAGGGGCATATAAGGTCTTTCACAGTCTGGCCCTGTAGTGAGCACTTTTTCTCCTTCTGACTGCCCAGAATCCTATCTCCTTAATCTAGGGAAAATTCTCTGTGTGTGTGGTGTTGATGACAGCCAGTTTTCCGCCTCCCTCTTCGGAAGTTTAAGAGCAGAGATCCTCCCTTTGCTCTGAGTATCCAGGACACAGGCACCCCCACCTATGACTTGGAATCTTGTGATGAAAGGAAGAACAGTTGAGAAAACACTCATGGCAGTGGTGTTATGAGAGCAATGGCAGTTGGAGGAGCATTGCAAGGTTGGCATCTCAGCCCGTGGGGTCCTGTGCATCCAGCTGTGGTCGCTCTACTTGGCCTCCTTTGGCTTCTCCTTCCTCTCCACTCCCATTGCCAATAACATGCCCCAGAACTTCATCCCACACCTGGATTAATGTAATTCCTGATTTCCCTGATACCAAATTCTCCCTATTCTCAATCGTTTCTCGATGTCATTCCCAGAATAACTAAAATCTAGTCACAATCTACGTTATTTCCCACTAATACTCCCAATATATCAAATTTTGCTGCATTCAAGATTTTCCTTTCCACTCCAAATGTTCCTGTTCCTCTGTCCTTTCACACGTTTGCTTGAGTTCTATCATGTCTTTGCTTATGTTCTTTCTTACGCGTGGGAAACCCGCTACTTAGCCAAGGCCCAGTGGAAGATCTACTTCTTTCACAAATCTTAACACTGCAACCTTAGCTCTTTCTACTTTCAATACTCAAAGTATACATAATTTCATAATTCTTCCCATCATCTTAAAACATGTTACCCTTCCCTTACTAAAAATTCCAACTGACCCTGTCCTCCTAACAAGCTACCATTCCTGTTGCCATCTCTCTTTTTCTTTCTTATCAAACTTTTAAAAGGGAACTAGCATATTCTGCTTTCAGAATGAACTCTTTAACCCGTAGAGCTTCTGTTCCCTATGTCAACTAATCAAAGAGCTTTCTCAAAAACCAAGGACTTCTCCAGATTCTTTGTCCATTTTTAAATTGGGTTCTTTATTATTGAGACATAAGAGTTCTTTGTTTATTCTGGATACAGTCACTTACCAGATATAAGGTTTGCTACACGCTAGGATAGTGATAATAAAGAAGAGAGACAATAACAAGTGTTGGTGAAACTGTGAAGTTGGAACCCTCATGCACTGCTGGTGGGAATGTAAAATGTTGCAGTCATTTTGGAAAATGGTTTGGCATAGCATGTAAATCATATGGGTTGTAGCTGTGGTCTCCAACCCCCAGGATGAGGACCAGTACTGGTCTGTGGCCTCTTAGGAACTGAGCCGCAAAACAGGAGGTGGTTACAGTGGCTCACGCCTGTAATCCTAGCACTCTGGGAGGCCAAGGCAGGAGGATCGCCCGAGGTCAGGAGTTCCAGACCAGCCTGAGCAAGAGTGAGACCCCGTCTCTACTAAATATATAGAAAGAAATTAACCAGACAACTAAAAATATATATAGAAAAATTAGCCGGGCATGGTGGCGTATGCATATAGTCCCAGCTACTTGGGAGGCTGAGGCAGTAGGATTGCTTGAGCCCAAGAGTTTGAGGTTGCTGTGAGCTAGGCTGACACCATGGCACTCTAGCCTAGGCAACAGAGTGAGACTCTGTCTCAAAACAAACAAACAAAAAAATTTCTTAGCTGGAGATGGTGGCATGTACCTTAGTCCCAGCTACTCGGGAGGCAGAGCTGGAAGGATCACTTCAGCCCATGAATTCGAGGCCAGCCTGGGTGACAGTGAGACCCCACCGTTTTTTTTAAATTCAGGTTTGAAACACATTTTCTTTCTCAGTACACAGTCTTGCTCTAGATTCTGTATACACACAGATGGTTACATGTACAGAATCTGAAGAAAGACTGAATTCTATCACTTACTAGCTCTGTGATCTTGAGCAAGTTACTTCACATCTCCAAGTTTTCATTTTTTTCATTGTAAAATAAAAATCATAATAGTACCTAACACCTAGAGTTGAGAGGATTAAAACAGTGAGCACATGTAAAAATTTAAAAAACACCTGACAATCAGTAATTGCTGATGAATGTTAACCAATATTATTAACTATAAATAAACATATACACACTCATTCCTGTCCTTTCCAGATGTTTAGTAAGAGAGACAGGTAAACAGATATATCTCTAAAACAATTCGGCAAGTATCATAACAGAGATATGAATGAAGTGGGACCTCAGCCAATAATGCAACTGATTACACCTGGGGAGACTGGGCAGGCTTTTCTGAGATCTTCGAACTGAGGACTGAAGGATGTCCAGGAATTTGCAACACAAAGGTCAGGGAAGGGCCATTCCAGAGCAGAGGGTCAAGTTTGTGTTGAAGTCACATACGGGAAGGTAAGTTCATTGTTCCAGATCTTAGCATAGAGGAGAGAGGAGAGAGTGTTGCCAAACCGCAGGAGATATTGCTGAAAAGGTAGTCTGCAATTAGACGATCCAAACTTTCTCCACTGCTCAAAGGCATTTGAATTTTAACCTGTAGATCAGTGATTTCTAAATTCAGCTGATTGTCAGGAATACCCAGGGAGCTTTCAAAAAAGATTCCAGGCTCAACCTCCAGAAATTATGACCCGTTATATGTGGGTGAGGCCAATGAATATGTTTGAAACCCCCAGGGTGATCCTGCTGCTGAATTAGGTTTGGGGGCCACTTCCGTGGGGGAAAGGTGAGTCAAACAGCATTGTGCAATACCTTTAATTTTGCAGGATGCATCCTGAGCTCCTTCAAGTCTTTGCTCAACATTTAAAAAAATTTCAATACTCCCTGATCTATGTATTTTTTTTTTTTACCTACTTCTAATGCATCATTTCGTTTACTTAACTGAATCCTTTCATTAGACTATAAACAGAACAAAAGCAATGATTTTTCTCTTTACTGGTGATCCTAAGAGCCAAGAAGAGTCATATAGCCATAGCAGGCCATATAAATACATTTTTGAATGAATGAATTAAATCAACGAGTGGACGAAACGAGAATTTGGCTAGCAGGGAGCAGGAAGGAGGCTATGGAGAAAAAACCTGTAATCTTGTGGTATTTGCTCAAAAAAGAAAAGGGAGGTACTGTTGAGGAGAAGGGATCGCGCTAAATATGCGCGTCTGCGGGCCGGCGCACAACCTAGGAGCAAGCATGCGCAGTGCACAGAGTCCCCAGCGTGCGCGGGAAGCTGGGCCGCGTCTGTTTATGATTGGCTGCCGCGGCGGACTCCCACCCACCGACAGGCAGCGCTGGATGCTGATTGGGTGTATCCGTAGAGGCCGGACGCCGTCTGCGGGGCGAGGGAGGGGAGGCGCGAAACAGCTTAGTGGGTGCGGGGTCGCGCGGCTCCTTCAGCCAGGCGGAGGAACGAGGTTCTGAAATGGCGGTGCAGCCGAAGGAGACGCTGCAGCTGGAGAGCGCGGCCGAGGCCGGCTTCGTGCGCTTCTTCCAGGGCATGCCGGAGAAGCCGACCACCACGGTGCGCCTCTTCGACCGGGGCGACTTCTACACCACGCACGGCGAGGACGCGCTGCTGGCCGCTCGGGAGGTGTTCAAGACCCAGGGTGTGGTCAAGCACATGGGGCCGGCAGGTGAGGGCGGGCACGCGCGGGCTTGGGAGGGTTTCGGGGTCTGGGGCGGCTGTGGCGCGGCTCCAGTCTCCCCCTAGAGAAGTGGGCGGCGGGCCGCCTTTCCGGCGTGGGGGTGGGGACGTTGGTGGTGCGGGGTGGGGAATTCTGCTTCCCCCACCCTGCTTGGCCCAGGAGGGACGGAAAATCCGTGCCTCCTCAGGTGCCGCACTTATAACTAACACTCACGAAGTGTTTACGCCGTGCCTGGCGTTTTAATATATTTTCTTGTTTCATTTTCCTGCAGTTGCGTAGGTCTCGCTTTGGCCTGTAGCTCTCACTACAAACACTGCCAAAATCTTTTATTACAAACAGCAGCCAGGAGTGAGATTTAGAATAGAGGGGGTTCGGGAGCGTCTGTCATATCACCCACATAATTTTGTCTACACGACAGCTTTATACCGCCGGTTCAGTTTAGGTCCTGTAATGGACCACTATTGAGCG
The DNA here is from genome assembly GCF_041146395.1 of Eulemur rufifrons. Lineage (NCBI taxonomy): Eukaryota > Metazoa > Chordata > Mammalia > Primates > Lemuridae > Eulemur > Eulemur rufifrons. Next base: position 79,228,163 of record NC_091001.1, on the reverse strand, counting down.
GCAGTAAGGGAAAGTGGTCAGGACCATGGACTCTAGAGCCGAGCTGCCTGGATTCAAGTCCCTGCTCCTCCAGTTATTATCGTGTGACCTTTGGGCTAGTCATGGAAGCTGTCTGTCCTTCAGTTCAGCATTCAGTGTCCTCCATCACCCCCTGCATCCTCCAGCACCATCTCTCCCTGGAAAGCTACGGACTTCTCACCCTGTGCGGACTAGATGTTCTGGATAGTTCATGTTGACCCCTTTTCTCCCTGGCTTCTTTGCTTTTTCTTTCAGTTAGGATAATGGGAAGAGCATTCTGGGGGAGTAAGGAGTTGTGGGTTCTCATCCTGACGCTGCCACGTGCAAATGCGATGTTAACCGACGAGATGTTTCATTCATTAGATAGAAATTTATCGTCAGGGTTATGGACACTAGATGAAAAGGCAGCATCTCCACTTTTGTAGAGCTCACTCTGTTGGGGAGCAAGGCAGATATGATTACAGTTCAATTTGGAGATTTATGGAGGTGAGCTCCACAAGAAGTTGGTCTAGATGCTTAGAGGCAGGATCACCCAAGGCTGGAAACCTCATAAGAGGCATGGGATACTAAATTCCACTTGGAGTCATGGATAGTTTGCTGTGGGAGAGTGCCTGAAAGGAGGTAGATTCGTATTGCTGCTGCAGAAAATGAGAATGAGGAGACTGGTCCAGGTGGGTGGGGTCAGAGGACAAAAGGCTTTTTATGTTTTGCTCAGATTTTTTTTTTTTTTTTTTGAAGCAGTTTCTCGCTCTGTCGCCCTGGCTAGAGTAAGTGCTGTGGCGTCAGCCTAGCTCACAGCAACCTCAAACTCCTGGGCTCAAGCAATCCTCCTGCCTCAGCCTCCCGAGTAGCTGGGACTACAGGCATGGGCCACCATGCCCAGCTAGTTTTTTCTATATATATATTTTTAGTTGGGATCCTCTCGCCTCTGCCTCCCAGAGTGCTAGGATTACAGACGTGAGCCACCGTGCCCGGCCTGCTCAGATGTTGAAATTATATACTGTAAGTAGTGACAAGTCTGAAGACTTTTAAGTAAACGTTGAGTGGTGTGTTGGATTGTTTTGGCTATAGCGTGGAGGATGGGTTATAAAGGGGCAAGAGTTGAGGTATAGCACCAGTTAAGACTAGTCAGAGGTGGGATGTGGTGGCTCACACCTGTAATCCTGGCACTCTGGGAGGAGGAGGCAGGAGGATCGCTTGAGCCTAGGAGTTTGTGGTTGCTGTGAGCTGTGAGCACTCTAGCCTGGGCAACAGAGCAGGACTGTCTCAAAAAAAAAAAAAAAAAAGACTTGTCAGAGATAGTTATAGGTGGCTTCATAGTTAATGATGGTCTCAGTTGCTTTTCAATTTAAAGTGATTATTTGAATCCTGTTATTCAAGGCTAGAGCACATGCCTCTCTCATTTTTGAATTCAGCTTAGAATAGTTTTAGCATTTAGAGTGGTGTAAAAAGTTCTAAGCTCCTGTATACATTTTATGATTTGGATCACTGATTTTTTTAAGCACTGTTAAATATTCTAATACTTTTATTTTTGTAATTTAGATTGTGAAAGAAATAATGGGTGCTAAATATTACATGTGTTTATTGGGAAAGGAATTTTGTATGAACAACCAGGAATCTTTTATATTGGAGCACAGGTTTTTAAAAAACCATAATGCCGCCTTTGTTGCCCTTGAAGAGTAAAATGTGACTGTTTACCAGGGACATTTCTATTACTAGAATAACTTAGATAGTCACCTCATCTTAATCATGTTCAGAGTATGGTTAAAGGTGAATTTAACTTTTCAAATAGATTAACGAGAAAATATGAGTTATTCCCAAGGCTCCATTTCTTACACCAGAGACTTACACCAAAGACATAAAGGGTTGTCCTGATATTTGGGCATTATAATAAGAGTTATAAAAAGATGGGTAGTTTGTTAGAAATTGAAATAACTGAAAAAGGGAGGCACTCAAAAATGTACCATGATTCCCAAAAGCTGGTGAATTGTTCAAGGTGAAATGGAACTAAGGACTTTTTATAACGTACGTAAGGTTGCCGATACTTCTTTTTGGAGAGGAATTTTTCTTCATTTTAGTATTATGCCATGTGGGTAAATAGTTAACAAACTTTTCCTTTGCTACTCTGTTCCCCTGGAAACCTAATAAAGAAAGTTAGCTGTGTTTCTAGGCAGCATTGCCTATTACAAAAATGACCCCAGATTGGTAAATTACATCTGGACTCGAGGAAATATAAATACCTGATAAGGACCCCACACTTTGAGCTTTCTAAATGCACTGTTATAATAACTGGCTTGTTCCTTGTGGGGCTGCTGGAAGCTGCGCATACAGAGTAGTACAGGAGATATTGGCTCCTGAGGGCATGAGCTTCTAAACCAAGGTAGCCACTTGGACCACTGATGTGGATTCTGCTTCTTTCAACTGAAATGTCCTAAGGAAAAGGGCTGTGTACTGAGAGGAATATGTGATGCTGCCCAGCTGGCAAGCGATTTCTCTGAGTGGACTGGTATGTATGGTGATCTTCTGAGTCAGTGTTTAGCTGAACCTGGTGGACATTGTATACACTTACTAGTCTTTTGCTGTTAATCATTTTTGTGAAATGATGGTTTTAAAAAATTTCATTACCCGACAAATGAAAATGTTGGTAACCCTGAATTGGTACCCAATTTTTTGTTTTTGAAGTATTGCTGGTCTGTGAAATCTAACCTGAGAACCATTCTTACTCTGGATTTGAGTTTAAAATAGGCAAAGATTATAAAATTACAGTGCTTGCAAGAGTATGATGAAATAATATTATTTTCTGGAAAGCAATATGGCAGTAGTATATTAATCCTTAAAAATCTTTGTGGATATATAAAGAATTCCTACTACTCAGTGTAAAAGTACTGGCAGAAGACTTTACAGATGATATTTAAATGTCCAAAAAATGTATAACAAGGACCCCATCAGGGAAATGCAAATTAAAACTATAGTATGATACCACTACTTTACACCAGAATGACTAAAATGCAAAAATGATGGGATATACCAAGAGTTGGCAAGGATGTGGAGCATCTGGAATACCCATACACAGCTGGTGGGACTGTGTTGGCATAAATTGCAACTGTCTTGGCAAACTGTTTGGCATTATCTATTAAAGTTGAACGTACACATATCCCATGACCCAGCAGTTCTACTTAGCAGTGGAATACTCAGGAGTATACACCAAAAGAAATGTATATCTGTTCACCAAAAGACATGTATGAGAATGTACATAGCCCTAAATGGGAAACTACCCAAATGCCATTCAGTAGTAGAATGGATAAGTAAATTTTGGTTCATTCCAAGTAGAATATACTGTAGATAATGAACAACACTGCATGCAAAAAATATGAGTGAACCTCATGAAAATTGTGTTGGGTGAAAAAGAGGCCAAGGGCTGGGCGTGGTGGCTCACACCTATAATCCTAGCACTCTGGGAGGCCGAGGCGGGAGGATCGTTTGAGCTCAGGAGTTCAAGACCAGCCTGAGCAAGAGTGAGACCCCGTCTCTACTGAAAAAATAGAAAGAAATTATATGGACAACTAAAAATATATAGAGAAAATTAGCCAGGCATGGTGGCGCATGCCTGTAGTCCCAGCTACTCGGGAGGCTGAGGCAGTAGGATTGCTTGAGCCCAGGAGTTTGAGGTTGCTGTGAGCTAGGCTGACGCCATGGCACTCTAGTCTGGGCAACAGAGTGAGACTCTGTCTCAAAAAAAAAAAAAAGAAAAAGAAAAAGAAGCCAGGCATAAAAGGGAACTTACAGTTTGGTGCCATTTATATAAATATGAAAATAGCAAACATAATTTATATGCTGTTAAAAGTCTCTCTAGTGTGATTGCTCTTGCTGGGGAAGGAGTGAGTGACTGACTAGGAAGGGATACAGGAAGAGAGGGTGTTTCTTGGGGTGAGTTGTGTTCTGTTCTTGAGCTGGGTGCTGTTTTTAGGAGTGTGTTCAGTCTCAAAATTCGTTGGGCTCTCTTTCCCTCTCTCTTTGTTGCTCTGTTTCTTGCTCTTGCTCTCTCTTTTTTGATCTCTTTCTCTCTTGTTCTTGCTCTTTTGCATGCATGCTGTTTGCTTGCTAGTATCCAACCCTTGATTGCCCATGCCTACCACCTGAGGAATCCTACCTGACCAAGCAAGTTGGCTGATAATCTCTTTACCTTTCTCTTCTGTACTTAATAAGGCAATAAATGAATTCTGGCATTTCATAAAACTTTTCTGCAAAAGTGGTACCAAAAGCGTTTTTTGGTTACCTCTCAGTTAAGCTAAACATTTAGTCAAACAGAACTTTCCATTAACCCATGAGTCCATTACCAGCACTATCAATATAGTAAGAATAAAATCCCACCCAAGGGGATTTTCTGGGGTAATGAGACTATCTCGATTGTGGTGGTGGTTATGTGACTGCATGTGTTTGTCAAAATTCATAGAAATGCACATTAAAATGGTCAAATTTTACTGATGTAAATTATACCTGAATAAACCTGATTAAAAAAGTGAAAAAAATTCATTGGACTGTATATTTATGATACGTAGACTTTTCTGTTTATATCTTGTACTTTAATAAAAAGTTACCCGAAAATGCTTATATCCATTAATCAGGAGTTCCACATCTAGGAATTTATCCCAAGGAAATAATCAGACAAGTGAACACATTCACATTCAGAAATGCTTATCCTGTTATTATTTTTTTCTTTTTCTTTTTCTCAGGGACAGGATCTTTGTTGCCTAGGCTGGGGTGCAGTGGTGCCATCATAGCTCACTTGACAAACTCCTGGGGTCAAGCAATTCTCCCTAGTAGCTAGAACTACAGGCATGCACCACCACACCTGGCTAATTTTAAAATTTTTTGTATAGATGGGGGTCTCGCTATGTTGCCCAGGCTGATCTTGGACTCCTAGCTTCTTGGCCTACCAAAGTGCTGGGGAGTAAGCCACTGCGACTGGCCTTCATGTCATTATTTATCATAGAATTATTTACTTACAGTCTAAACAAACAGAAGGCCCTAGGGATATGTGTGCTCCCATGTTCTTTGCAGCATTATTCATAGTAGCCAAGATATGGAAACAACTTAAGTGTCCATCCATATATGAATGGATAAAGAAACACAGTGGAACATTATTCATCCTTAAAAAGGAGACCTTGCCATTTGTGACAACATGGATTAACCTAGAAGACATGCTAAGTGAAATAAGCCAGATACAGAAAGAAAAATACTGCATGATGTCACTTATGTGGAATCTAAAAAGAGTTGAATACACAGAAAGAGTAGAATGGTGTTTACCAGGGGTGGGGAGCGAGAGGAAATGGGGAAATGTAGGTCAAAAACAAAGTTGCAATTATGTAGGATGAGTAAGTCTAGAGATCTAATGTACAGCATGAGGACTATAGTTAATATCGTATAGGGAAAATTTGCAAAGAGGGTAGATTTTAGGTGATCTCACCACAAAAAATGTAATGGATATGTTAATTTGCTTGAGTGTAATAATCATTTTACTATGGATATGTAATATATATCAAGATAACATTTCAAATACCTTAAGTATATACAATTTTAAAAAAACGAACAGAGGGCAATAATTTCCTAAGTTATGGCACCAAACTTAAAATCCCTGTATATCTGTTCCAACAGAAGACTGACTGCCCATATTATTTCTGCAACCTTTACTTCAGCTCCCAAAGTCCTCGTTTTGTTTTGGCTCCCTCCCTGCTCCCTTGACCCAAACAGTTGTTCCTTTCTTCCTACACTTTTCTACTGTCTACACTCAGGTCCCATTTTATGGATAACAGTTTTCCCTATAATTTTTGGCCTTGTTACCTTCTGCTCTTACCTGAAACTCAGCTCTTTATAGCTTTGCTCCTCAATGTGGCACATGAACCAAAGCATTGGCATCACCTGAGTGTTTGTTAGAACTTTAGAAAGTCTGGAGGCCCCCACTCCAGACATACTGAATCAGAATCTTTGTTGATGGATATCCGTAGGTGATTCATACACACGTCAGTATCTGAGGAGCATTGTAGAATACACTGATTCCTTTTTTTTTTCCTTCTTCTTTCTTTCTTTCTTTCTTCTTCTTCTTCTTCTTCTTCTTTGTTCTTTCTTCTTCTCATGTAGGGCATTTGTTCATAGGGAGGCCACAGGTTTTGTGTCCCTCATCGCAGTGACCCCAAGTTCCTGTTGGGTGTGTTGTAAACAGAGGGGCCATTCTTCAGGCCGCCTGCTCTGAGCACACCTCTCACTGATTCCTGATAGAGGTTACACTTCTTGAAAAATCTGGGACTTTGTCACCTTTCCCTACATTCTTTAGCAATCTTATCTCTGACTATGGAAAATATAAATTGTTAGAACTCTGTCAATGTCCTGCCATCAAACTTGTGCTTTTAAAAAAGATGTAAACATCTACCATATAAGGCACCTACTTAAAGTGTGTTTACAGTGGTTTTTAATATATTTACAGAGTTGAGGACCATTCACCACAGTAAATTTTAGAACATTTTCCTCGAAATCTAGAGCCTTTCGCTCTAAAAAGAACCGTGTACCCATGATCAGTCACTCCTTGTTTCTCCCATAATCTCCCCAGCCCTGGGCAGCCACTCTTCTATTTTCTGTCTCCAGATTTGCTTATTCTGGACATTTCATCTAAGTGGAATCATACATTATGTGGTCTTTTGTGACTTGGCTTCTTTCACAATATTTTCAAAGTTTATCTATGTTGTCAGTTCTTCATTCCTTTTTATTGCCAAATAATGTGCCATTGTATGGATATCCTACATTTTGTTTATTCATTTTCCAGTTAATTTGGGTTGTTTCTTGAACTTATGCTTTTCATTTGTACCTGTTGGAAGAACCTGCTGGGCCAAAATGAGCCTTTGCTGTGCTCTGGGTGCCATCTCCTCTTCTCAGAAATGGTTTTCTGTTTTCTTTTTCCAAAAAGAAAGTTATGTAGCTTTTGTCTCTTTTTGTGTCAGAGCTCAACTTGGAAGGTATCTCCTCTTGGAATCTTTCCTTCATTCCCATGTTAAGTTGCCCCTCTTAGGTGTTCTCTGCCCTAGGACCGTGTAAAGCATTTACTCTTGCCTGCTTCCCTTAATGGACCGAAAGCTCTGGAGGGCAGGAATTGTATTTTAACGCATCTCTTCCTGTAAATCTCCAGCACCTGGCACAAATGAATGGAGGTGGGGGTTCTAAATTATTCTTGAAGAAAAGAACCTTTTTTTTTTGAGACAGAGTCTCATTCGTGCCCAGGCTAGAGTGTTGTGGCGTCAGCCTAGCTCACAGCAATCTCAAACTCCTGGGCTCAAGCAATCCTCCTGCCGCAGCCTCCCGAGTAGCTGGGACTACAGGCATGTGCCACCATGCCTGGCTAATTTTTTCTACATATTTTTAGTTGTCCAGCTAATTTCTTTCTATTTTTTTAGTAGAGACGGGGTCTCACTCTTGCTCAGGCTGGTCTTGAACTCCTGAGCTCAAACGATCCTCAGTGCCTCGGCCTCCCAGAGTGCTAGGATTACAGGCATGAGCCACCGCATCTGGCCAAGAAAAGAATCTGGAGGGTATTTTTTTCTGCCATACCTCAGGTAGAGGCTGGATAGCTTCCTCTTCTGGTTCCCAGTTTCATACCAGGAAGTCAGCCCTACTTCTGAGCTAGTCTCACTTAAAGCATAATTAGCTGCACTTCAGATGTTTGTCAGGAAGCCGTGACTTAAAATGCACTGCCACCCATCTTTGGAGTATACGCTTGAAGGCTGGGCATCCTATCTGTAGATTCATAATGGGGGTAGGGAAATCCCTGACAGGGGGTGGAGGGGAATCACCTCATTCATCTCTTCACCATAACCCACTCCTCAGAAATCCCCGCAGTGGTGAACTGGTGTTCCTGTTGAATGTGTCAGTAAAAAGACTGAACCATTGCTCTGGATCCTTCTTCCCAGGAACAGGCAGATAACATTGACTTGTAAAGTGGTCGAGTGTTAAGAGTGGAATGAGCTTGCTTATTCGTCCAGGTAAAAGCATTCAAATTCAAATGCTTTAAAACCCTATGCTGGCCAAGTTATTCTGCTGCCACATCATATTAGGCTAATTTAAGAGCTCTTCCAGAATTATGCCAGACCAGTATTTTTTTTCCTTTCCCCAGAATTGTTTTTGCTGAATTGCCTTCTGATTGAGGAATGATATGAAAAACAATGGTTTTGAAACTTATTGCTGTATTTACTGAAAGTTGCTGATGATATTTGTAATGGTATTTATGAGTGTTTCTGGAAGAAATCTCTCTCTTGAGTTTTGTGTTAACTCTGGCTTGGTGCTTTTGTTGAGTAAGTTTGTTTTTTTTTTATGATGTTTCATCATATACGCAATGTAACTTACATGGATTTCAACTAGATGGGCTGATATGGTAACCAGTCATTCTGGTTTGCCTGGACTGAGGGAGTTCCTGAGACAGGGGACTTTCAGTACTAAAACTGAGAAGATCTTGGGCAAACCATGATGAATTGGTCGCCTCATATGTTATATAAAAATGGGGAATAATTTAAATGAGGCCTGCCATTCCACTCTGAGGTTCTGATACTGAGTGAGTGCTAGTTAGGACACGTAAGTCTGCTGCACCCTAGATAGGCCTTAGTTACTTATTATGTCTCTGAAAATGTGAGTACAGGCCTTGCTGAATGGGATTCTAGAGTAAACATAATTTCCATGCTACTGGCTTTCTAAATGCAAGCTAAAGAAACAGTAGTCTATTCAAGTATGTAAGAAAATGTGGCTGTGTTGAACTTATTTATTTACATATTTTATTTTAGAAGTGAGGTTTTGCTTTAGTGCCCAGGCTGAACTTGAACTTGAACTCCTGGGCTCAAGCAGTCTTCCCTCCTCAAGTAACTGGTGGTGTTGAAACCGCAGGGAGTTTTGGCTTAGGTCCAGTTGCTCATTGCACAAAGATCCAATTATTGAGACAATGCGGATTGCAAAGGAAGAAAGGAATTTTTAATGTGACAGATCTTATTGGGAGAACAGGAGAAGCTGCCTCAAATCTGTCTCTGACTAATGAAGATCCTGGGCTTTTCAAGGAGAGGCCATGTGCCTAGGGGCAGGTCAAGGGGGATGGTGAGTCTTGTCGACAAGTTTGCCCTGAGGCCTTCAGAATCTCAACTCCTTTGCCCTGAGGCCTTCAGAATCTCAACTCCTTTGTCCTGCAGAAAATCCATCGTTTCTGGGAAACAACTCAGAAGGGAAAGGTCTAGTAAAGGGAGAGGATTATTAAAAACATAGAGGGGTCATTGAAATTTGTTGATGGAGCCGGTTATACTGGCACTACAGGTGGTATCTGCACACGACTTATGTTGGATTTACTGAGCTGAGAACTGGTGGGAGTTCTTTTGAGACTGAGCATAAATGTACCTGTCTGAACATAAATATTCCTGTAGTTCAACAGTGGGTTGAAGCTGAATAGCTGCTCACTCTGACCCAGTGAGTCGAGAGTCCTCCTCTGCCCTAATTTGCTTCCCTTATTTTGTCACAGTGCCGACCATTTTATATGGTCTCTGTTGGACCCATTTGTCATCTGTCAGCTCTTGTTATTCTTATCTGTGGCCTCTCTTGTTTATTTGTTACCTGCCTGGTCTCTGTAGATAATTCACTTTGCCAGGGCTGGATTAGATCATAAGAAATGTTCTAGTAGGGACTAACCTAGAGATGCAAGATTTGAGCTAGTTTTCAGGTTGTCTGTTGACTGAGGATTCCTGTCTGTTACTCGGCACTTGTCCACAAGGCCGAATAACGATGATGAGCAGTTTGAGGAGAAGGAAAGAGAGAGTTTACTTTGCAGGCAAAGGAGGAAAAATGGCAGACCTTCGCATCTCAAAATCCCAAATTTCCTGAACATTCACGGAAATACAGACCTTTTAAAGGATGGGTTCTCAGCTTCAGACAATTATAGTTGATAATTCTGATCATCCTATCTCTGCTGAAGACAATCTTGTGACCTCCACTCATGATCTCCCTGTCAGGTTGGGCTGGGCCGGGCCATCTTCTGTTGCTAAATGTCCCCTAGAGAAGCAGAATAGCCCCAAGTTGAGAACCGGTGATCCGAGATAAAGACCAGAAAATTTGAAAATTCTGTGTTGACTGGGCAGAGGAAATAGATTTACTCATACTTTATGTATTATAGTGTTTTGTTGTTGTTGGAGAGAGGGTCTTGCTCTGTCACCCAGGCTGGAGTGTGGTGGTGCCATCAGAGCTCACTGCAGCCTCAAACTTCTGTCCTTAAGCAATCTTCCTGCCTCAGCCTCCAAAGTAGCTAGGACTACAGGTGCACAACACCATGCCCAGCTAATTTTTGGTGGGGGGTGGAGATGGGGCCTCCCTATGTTGCTCAGGCAACTCTCAAGCTCCCAGGCTCAAGTGATTCTCCCACCTCAGCCTCCCAGAGTCCATAGATTATAGGCCTGACCCTCTCTACACCTGGCCGGAATGGTGGTGTTAATTGGCAAAACCAACCAAGAGGATAGTCTGACAATATTTGGGAAAGTCCCACATATCCTTTGATAAAATCCAGTTTAGATACTCACATTCAGTGAAGGAAGCATGCACAAGGTTATTCATGCAGCATTATGATAATTACAAAAGACTATAAAAACCTACATATCCATCAGTAAGAGACTAATTAAATTATACAACGTCCTTCTAGTCATTGGGATGTTTGCAGCTGTCGACAGAAAGAAGTGCATTATATACTGATGAAACATTCTCTAAAATATAAGTTTAAAAGAAAACATGGTACAGGACAGTATGTGTAGTGTGCAACTATTTATGTAAAAGAGGAAAAAATAATGCTTTATATTTGCTCATGTTTGTGTAGACAGTGTTTACAAATATGTTCTACAAACTGATAATTAGGTTGGTGAACTGGATGTGTAGGGGACAGTGGTGAAAGGGAGACTTCATTGTACCTCTTTGAATCTTTGAGTTTTGAACTATATGAATATATTACCTAGAACATTTTGCAATGGATAATGACTGACTGATTTTCATGGACCTTTTGAAAAATTAATTCTATTTTATACAAATAGTATATAGCTTTTATTTCTCTCTCTTTTTTTTTTGAGACAGAGTCTCACTCTGTTGCCCGGGCTAGGGTGCCTTGGCGTCAGCCTAGCTCACAGCAAGCAACCTCAAACGCCTGGGCTAAAGCAATCCTGCCTCAGCCTCCCAAGTAGCTCGGACTACAGGCATGCACCACCATGCCTGGCTAATTTTTTCTATATATTTTAGTTGTCCGGCTAATTTCTTTCTATTTTTAGTAGAGACGGGGGTCTCACCTCTTGCTCAAGCTGGTCTTGAACTCCTGACCTCGAACAGTCCTCCTGCCTTGGCCTCCCAGAGTGCTAGGATTACAGGCATGAGCCACTGCACCCGGCCCAAATACTATATAGTTTTTAAATAATACTTTTATTCAAACTTGTGAAAAATTATAGAAAAGGACAAGTAAGGTTAGTTATATATGTATTTACCCATTATTTTATCTTTATATGATCTTCAAAAGTTTAGCTTTCGTTGTACAGGCTCTGTAAAAGTAGAGGGGCTATGTCGATTTGATATTTTATGCCTCACCTACCATAGTCCCTGGACATAAAATAGGTGCTTGATAAATAATTTATTGAATAAATAAATTACTGAGAACTCTATAGGAAGTTCTTGGGGAAACATTGTGTTAGGTGCTTGAACACTCACTACCTCAAGTTTGTAACATGTACTTTTTTTTTTTAAGGAGCAAAGAGTCTGGAGAGTGTTGTGCTTAGTAAAATGAATTTTGAGTCTTTTGTAAAAGATCTCCTTCTGGTTCGTCAATATAGAGTTGAAGTTTATAAGAATAGAGCTGGAAATAAGGCATCCAAGGAGAATGATTGGTATTTGGCATTTAAGGTAATTATATTTTTTTAAAAATTTACTTTTTTTAAGAGTAGAAAAAATAAAAATATGAAGAATTCAACTGTGCTTTAATAATTTAAGCAGGCTATGATAGAAAATGCTTTGAGACACTTTAACAATTAAGCATGTGGTTTTTAAAAAGTTAATAGTTTAATAGCAATTTAGAAATTCTGTGGATCCTCATTATAAGGTAAATTCGAATATGCTGAGCCTTGTCACTGTTCCTAAAACAATGTTATATAATAACCTGGACATAAAGTTGAATATCAGCGTTAAGCAAGGGTTTGATTTTACCATTTCAGTACATCAAAGTACTTAAAAATCAAGTCCAGATTTACCTTATCCCAAATATCTCATTTATACACATTTGTCATACATTTGTATCTTTGTATATAACTTTCTTTTCCATTAGATTGTAAATTTAAGTAAGTCTAGAACATCATTAATGGTGATCATATTCCTCGGTGTGCCTAGGAAGGCACACTGACATGCATGCTTCTAATGCCTTTAAGGAGATAGTGCTATTGATTTTTGTTTTATTTATTTAATGGCTGTCTTCCTTTTTTTTCTTATTAGTCTATAAGGTTATGTGTTTGGTTTTTTTGCACACATAATACCTGCATAGACTACGTTGTTAAGAAATACTGGAATAAATTAATGGTTAATAAATTAATGGTTAAAATGTTGGGGAGGTGAGATTTCTTCTTGAAAGGGAATGAATAAATGTATGGTGAGGGGGCAATGCTCTGAGCTTGTAGTCAGGTTTCATTTCTCCTCTGTTCGTAATGCGTGACCTTGGCAAATTCCCCAACCTTCTCCTGCATCTGTTTCTCATAAAGAGTAAAATTATTAGGTTTTTAAAGATGCTTTTTGACTTTAAAGTCTTATGAGTTTTTTATTATGGGGCTTAATATAATATTTAAACATTTGATGTTGGAGCTATGTCAGATATAGTATTCTTCAATCCTCATTCCATATTCCCTCTCCCCTCCAATTCCTTTGTAAATATAGACATTTACTGTAGATTATATCTGGGAGAATTTAGCATCCTACATTACAGAGTTTCCAGTTTAATTCTTAACTGTACTGAGAAAAGTGGGACTGACATTTTTAGCCTATGTCTTGATAGATTTTAATTGAAAATTAAGGGTACCACAAAGGGATGTTTACTATCCTGTTCTTCACAGAATTGAATAAGTAACAAAAACAAAATGTGGAATCACAGGTTCAGATGGTTACCATGATTATCAGCTGATGACACCTCACCTCCCTTAAGTCATATTAGAATTCTTCAGGATGAATTTTTTTTTTTTTTTTAAACTCCCACCCTTTAGGTCAGGGGAAAAAAATTTTAAGATATGTATCTTTGCCAGGTTAAAAAGATGGTGTCTTCATCCTGACATTTTAGGAAGTCCAGATCTGTAAACTGATAAAACTGATTTGTCTTTACTTTTATTAACTTACTGATTCTATTGGAAAATATTGGTGATATTTGAAGGAGTTGATTTCTATGATTGATTTCTTTTTCATGTTCTCAATAGTATGTTCAGAGCAGGAAAGGACCTTAGATAGGACCTCCTTCAGATATTACCAGCCTTATCCTTTTCAAGGATCCCCAAGAACCTAATTTTATTAGTTGCTGGTTCACTTTTGAGTGTTTTTTTAAAGGTGTGTTTTATAACTTATACACGTAAATCTAAAGCATATATGTGAAAAACAGTGTTTCTTTTCTTTTTTTTTTTTTTCATTTGAATTTCAGATACAACTTTTTTTTTTTTGAGACAGAGTCTCATTCTATTGCCTGGGCTAGAGTGCCATGGCATCAGCATAGCTCACTGTAACCTCAAACTCCTGGGCTCAATCATCGCTCTGCCTCAGCTTTCCGTATAGCTGAGACTACAGGTGTACACCACCAAGCCCAGCTAATTTTTTTTTTTTTTTTTTTGAGACAGAGTCTCACTCTGTTGCCCAGGCTAGAGTGAGTGCCGTGGCGTCAGCCTAGCTCACAGCAACCTCAAACTCCTGAGCTCAAGCGATCCTCCTGTCTCAGCCTCCCGAGTAGCTGGGACTACAGGCATGCACCACCATGCCCGGCTAATTTTTTTCTATATATATATTTTTAGCTGTCCATATAATTTCTTTCTATTTTTAGTAGAGATGGGGTCTCGCTCTTGCTCAGGCTGGTCTCGAACTCCTGAGCTCAAACGATCCGCCCACCTCGGCCTCCCAGAGTGCTAGGATTACAGGCGTGAGCCACCACGCCCGGCCTAATTTTTTTAAAAAGTTTTTGTAGAGACAGGGCCTTGCTATGTTGCCTGGGCTGGTCTTGAACTCCTGCCCTCAAATGATCCCTCCCGCTTACACCTCCCAAAGTGCTGGGGTTACAGATGTGAGCCACCATGCCCGGTCTCCATTTCATTTTTGATTTAGATTTTAATCAATAATCTATGGTTGTAAGGGATTCAGAATCATGAAAAGATAAATGATTATCATGATTATGATGCTAAAGACATTCAAAGATGGCTACAGGTTGCTTAAATAGGGCTGCTAAACTTTGCTCATTTGGAGAACTGTTCATTTTCTATCTCATGTGTAAAACCATGGTCTCTCTCTATCTAACTGTCTCATGTGTAAAACTGTGGTCTATCAATTGCCCCAGAAATACCTGATGTTAACAGCAACCTATCAGCTTCTAATTGGGTTGAAGTATATACTGTCACCCACTGAATTGACACAAGCTTAGTCAAAAGCAAAGAAACTTGGCCATTTAGTTACCTTGTGCAGTCTTTAAGAGATTTCTAACCTTTCTGAAATATAGCTTGAGTATCCCTTATCTGAAATGCTTGGGACCAGAAGTGTTTTGGATTTTTTTTTTATTTTGGGATGTTTGCATATGCATAATGAAATATCTTGGGATAGCACCAAAATTTAAACATGAAATTCATTTGTTTCACATACACCTTATACACATAGCTTGAAGGCAATTTCATACAATATTTTAAACAATTCGGTGCATGAAATAAAGTTTGTGATAAGTACTTATGTGTGGAATTTTCCACTTGTGACACCATATTGGTGCGTAAAAAGTTTCAGATTTTAGACCATTTTGGATTTTTACATTAGGGATGCTCAACCTGTATTGAAAATAGGTCAGGCCGGGCGCGGTGGCTCACGCCTGTAATCCTAGCACTCTGGGAGGCCGAGGTGGGCGGATCGTTTGAGCTCAGGAGTTCGAGACCAGCCTGAGCAAGAGCGAGACCCCATCTCTACTAAAAAGAGAAAGAAATTATATGGACAGCTAAAAATATATATAGAAAAAATTAGCCGGGCATGGTGGTGCATGCCTGTAGTCCCAGCTACTCGGGAGGCTGAGACAGGAGGATCCCTTGAGCTCAGGAGTTTGAGGTTGCTGTGAGCTAGGCTGACGCCACGGCACTCACTCTAGCCTGGGCAACAGAGACTCTGTCTCAAAAAAAAAAAAAGAAAATAGGTCAAGGACCCTTTATTTGGAAATCACTGATTTAGAACAGTCTCTGCATTTTACAGGTAAATATGTTGATTTAAAGAGGTGACATTCCCAGTTCAGTAAGCTAATAGTACTGTTGTCCTACGTGATATAGCTACTCAGTGAGAATACTGATATGAGCAACCATTAGGTAGTTTGAGAATATAGAAATTTAAGCATAGCGCTAACAGGCTTACCAGTTTGAGTACCTTAATGGTTACATGTATAAGCACAGCTGCCAGATTTCAAATTGAAAATCACTTTTGATACAGTTATTTTTAGATGTGCCCAAGTATTCTGAAAATAATTGGAAACAGAGGGAGGGAGAATGCTTTATAGAAAATGTAATAATTAGAATATATGGTCATAAGCAATTTTTTTGGTAAGAAAACTTTAATAAAATTCATCAAGATTGGGTAATTCTTGTTTGCTAGTAAAATTTTAAAGTATGTTCAGTTTCTTAAAAAGTTTTATTTTTGTTTAGGCTTCTCCCGGCAATCTATCTCAGTTTGAAGACATTCTCTTTGGTAACAATGATATGTCAGCTTCCATTGGTGTTGTGGGTATTAAAATGTCCACAGTTGATGGCCAGAGACAGGTTGGAGTTGGGTATGTGGATTCCATACAGAGGAAGCTAGGACTGTGTGAGTTCCCTGACAATGATCAGTTTTCCAACCTTGAAGCTCTCCTGATTCAGATTGGACCAAAGGAATGTGTTTTACCAGGAGGAGAGACTGCTGGAGATATGGGGAAACTGAGGCAGGTAAGGGAATCAAGTCTAGTGATAGAGAATACGAGCCTGGGAAAGGCTCTTTAATTAACATGATATTCTTTTATTTAAGGAAAAAATTAAAAAGTCAAATTTTTGTATATAGTTAAAATAATGTTTTATTTTGAGGAATAAAATAATGATGTTTATCTTTGATGGAAACTTTGTACCTTTAATTATACTTTAGAACAAGTTATTTCTTGTTTGACTTATTCTACCTCAGATCTTTTCTCTCCTTCCCTTTCTCCCTCCCTCCCTTTCTCTCTGTCTTACTTTGTTCCAAAAGAATAATTACTATAGAAAATATTACTGTATTTAGCATGTGAAACATTAGATTTGTCAAGTAAGATGCAGTTCTTTAGGATTTTTTTTGATAGTTCGAGTGGAAATTTACCCTCTTATTTTACTGATTGTATAGGTATATAGTTTATTATTTAGATATTTCTTAAGGGATATTGTATCCCCCAAGGATTCTTTTCTTTTTGTGGGCCTCATATACCATAAGCACTGCTGTGCAAATCTGTGATGGTCATTTTTAGCATAGATAGTATCTAAGCAACTTTCCACAAGTAATATTCTGAGTTTTTACCAGTAACTATTTTTGAAAGCTTCATGTGAACATAATTTTACATTTTGATGAAAATTAAAGTTTATAGCTTTAGAAAGTATGTTAATACGTGTATGTTACCAATGTCTTGCACATTGTATAAACCTTTAATGTGGATTAATAATCTGTTAAGCTCTTGTCACTTTATATTTGTCAGTGTTAAAATTTTCTTCATTGCTTTTCTTCTTCCTTTTCCCATAGCAGTTTAAACTATTTCTTGTAAAATAGGTTATTCAGAGAGGAGGAATTCTGATCACAGAAAGAAAAAAAGCTGACTTTTCCACAAAAGACATTTATCAGGACCTCAACCGGTTGTTGAAAGGTAAAAAGGGAGAGCAGATGAATAGTACTGTCTTGCCCGAAATGGAGAATCAGGTATGTAGATTATAAACATGACTTTATTCTTAAGTGATAATAGTGACTTTTTAGAAGGCTACTTCTGTCACATCTCAAAAGCTGAACTGTGGATCAGTGATATTAAGCTTATTTTATCTATGATGAAGCTTTAAAAAAAACCTCAAGGAAATGACTAGAAAAATTTAAACATAACCTTAAATATAATCTCATTATATTTGCACTACACATATTCCTGGGGTGTGGAGGGGTCTTAATAGTTTCACACGAGGGAACCTGACTTCTGGCACTTAAAGTAGTTGAGATAGAATAGTGACTGGAGGGGAAAAAAAATCCGTTTCCTGTTTCATCTTTATTATGTAGCAGCTATGGGGTCTTTAATATATTACTTCACCTTTTTGAGAGGCAGTTTTATTATCTGTTAAATAAGTCTAAAAATACCTGCCTTAAAGGATTGTTATGGAAATTAGTAGGTAATAAGGGTGAAAATATATACATATAGCACATAGTAATGCCATAATAAATATTACATCTCAACAGTTTGGCTCAGAAATTGGCATGGTTATGTATGTTCAGTGGTAGAAATGAGTGTGCACACAATGTAACTTTTATGAGATTTTTCATTGGTTGAAGTTTATCTTACTGGTCAAATTTTAGAGGTGGGAATGGCTTGAGAGATGTATTGTTATGGTAAAATATTGGACAAACTCTTATCTGGATATTTGTGGATCATGAATAAGTAAAATGAAAAATCTGTTGTTTTTTATTTAAACAAGACAGAACAGACTTTATAACTGCTTATAATTTTTAGAGTACATTTCAGACTGGAATGAGAAACTTATGACTATAAAGATTTTTCAGTGATTGTTTATCAAATAGTGGTTTGAACCTTATAACCTAATTTTATCTGTTTATATTTTACTATGTATTGTGAGACAATCAAAAACCAATATGGATGAGTAATAATCCCAGTAGTAGAGCAACTTATCCCGTTTTTGAAAATATGAGGAAGTTTTTAGAGCTACCAAAACGTTTTTCTCTCTGCCTCCTGGTGTCATAGCAGATTTTTGCTTATACCTTTATTAGAGTTTATTAGAGTTTAGCAAGGGCAGATAGATTACTATGTTATCAAATGGGAAAAATAAACGTACTTGGTAGGGTGGAAAGCCTAGTAGGTGCTCATGGTGTGGGTGGAGAAAGATTTCTCACACAGAGATTAAGGTATAAAAGTAAAATTTATTTTATCTTCTTAGAGGAGGCGGGGTGGGGAAAGAGCAGGAAGATGGGTGTGGCATCCCAAAGCAAGAGAAGGGAGATACCAGCAGTGATTTTAAGGGGATGAAGATAACAAAAGCAGCAGCAGGTTGTCAAAGTCCCAGACTGGGTTTCCTGCCTTTCCTTGGAGAAGGGATTATCACAGGAGATGTGACTTTGTCCTTGAGATGTGGTTGAGGCTTGGAGCTCGTTCTCATGCTGCTTACTCAGGAACTCTGTAAAAGCAGATTCTTAAAAAACAATTTTGAAAGAGAGAGATTTACATCTCTTTTCTGTCCATTAAATTCTTTTCAGAAGTTGTGCAAAACAGAACTCCTGCAGAGTCCCTGTTAGTGAGAGAACTCATCATAGAATTGATCTTTAACTGTTACTGGGGAAATTGTAGGATTAGGTATATTCCTGTTATTTTTGCAAGGCTGCCTTTACATATTCACAATGAACAGTACCAAGTATTAATATATTTTAATAAGTAGAATTTGTCATTGAGCTATCAGTATGATGTGTTGTATTTTATGCTGTAGTAATAACATAGGCAGTAAGAATATAGATAAATTGAATTTATTTTCTTTAAGTACACATATGGGAAAGTACATATACCATAAGTATATAACTGAATTTTCATAAACTGAGTACACCCACATAACTAGCATCCATGAAACAGAATATTACTAGGAGCCTAGAAGCCCCTCTCATGCTTCCTCATACTCGTTACCGCAACCAGGGGTAATCTATGGTCACCTTGTTCTCACTTCTGACAGAGTAGGTGAGTTTTGCCTATTTTTATAGTTTATATAAGTGGAATTACGTAGCATATACTCTCGTGTCTAATTTCCTTCATTCAATATTGTGTTTGTAAGATTTATCCATATTCTTGAGTAGTTGTTGATTGTGTCATATATATTGTTGTGTAATATTCCATAGTGTGAACATGTCAGAATTTATCCATTTTATTCTTGGTGGGCATTTGGGTAATTTCCATTTTTGGCTGTTATAAAATAATGCTGCTATTACAGTTAATTTTCACTTCCTAAAAGTCATTTTCTAATCAAGAGATTTAAACTTTGATTTTCTTGGTTAGGTTTGGGAAGGAACACCAAGAAAAATGATAGAATTCAGAGTTTATTTTTATTTTGTGTTTTTAAAAAATCTCTAGAATTAGTCCTTGTAATAATAGGGATCTTTTATTTTAAATTCTTAATTTTAGGTTGCGGTTTCATCGTTGTCTGCAGTAATCAAGTTTTTAGAACTCTTATCAGATGATTCAAATTTTGGACAGTTTGAACTGACTACTTTTGACTTCAGCCAGTACATGAGATTGGATATGGCAGCCGTCAAGGCTCTTAACCTTTTCCAGGTAAAATACATGGGTTGCAAATATTGACTCATTAAAAAATGTTTTCTTTGATATATACTGAAGGATCTTACAAAGGAACTTAAATATTTTGAAATATTATTATACTTTGAACAGATAAGTAGTTTTGAGTTGCCATAGATTTTTTCAATTTTTTTTTTTTTTTTTTTTTAAAGAAATTGGGCTGGCTGTGTAGCCTGGGCTGGAGCACAGTGGCTGTTCACAGGCTACATGATCATAGTGCACTACGTACATACAGACCCCTCCTGGGTTCAAACAATCCTGCCTCAGCCTCCAAAGTAGCCAGGACTGTGGGTGTGTGCCACCATGCCTGGCTCTTGAATTGCTATATTTTATTTTTCTAGTTTCGAGCTATATGTACAGTATTTATCCTGACTTTATGGATAATTTTGTATATTAACAGCAATTCATTAAAATTACATTCTAAGATGTTTTATATATAAAACTGCAGTAATTATAAAGTAGGGGAAAATATTCAGCCTAAAATATAGATTAACATGTTGAAAAATTGGTTTGGTACTTTTGTGGAAATTTCTCATTTATTAGTAATATTTGAAGACTATTATGTGTTCTTGTTCCCAAAATTATTTAATTACTTTTCATGGCATCGTAAGGTTTTCACTAATGAGTGTGCCATTCTTTCTATTTTATTTTTTATTCACTAGGGTTCTGTTGAAGATACCAGTGGCTCTCAGTCTCTGGCTGCATTGCTGAATAAATGCAAAACCCCTCAAGGACAAAGACTAGTTAACCAGTGGATTAAACAGCCTCTCATGGATAAGAACAGAATAGAAGAGAGGTATATCATTAGTATATACTTTTGTCAGCTTTAAGTAATTTGCAGTTATTCCATATGATTATACTACTTATTCTTTCCTTTTTTTTTTTTTTTTTTAAATACAGATGGGGTCTCGCTCTTGCTCAGGCTGGTCTCGAACTCCTGAGCTCAAGCGATCCTCCCACCTCCGCCTCCCAGAGTGCTAGTATTACAGGCGTGAGCCAACTTGCCCGGCCTTGTATTACTTATTCTAATATGCAATTTTGCACCTATATTTTTGGCATTTAACTGCACAGAGAGCCACGTGCTAATAGAGTAGTAGTGGCGTAGATTGATTTAAAGAACTTATTCTTCTTAATTTTTTTTTTTAAAGTAAAATTTATTAGAGAGATAGTATGGTATAGAGTATAGACTTGGGAGCCCAGAGTACCTTGGTTCATATTATGAGTAATCTTGGGCAAATTACTCAACCTCGCTGTCATAGTTTCTTCACTTTTAATCTTCACTTTTAAAATGACAATAACTCACCTACTTCATAGGGTTGTTATGAGGATTAGGTGATTTACTATGTATAAAATACTTTGCACTCCAGCCTGAGCAAGAAAGAGTGAGAACTTGGCTCTTAAAAACAAAGAAACAAACAACTTTGAGCAGGGTCTGGCACATAGGAAGCACTTCATTGTTCTAGAAAGGATTTAAGGTGACCTAAACATATTTTAGAAAATCTCTAAAACTGAGGAAATGAAAAGTTACATAGTTTTGTTACCCTCATATGACTAGTGATCGGAAATATTTTATTTTTAGATAAGAGTTTTAGGGCCGGCGTGGTGGCTCATGCCTGTAATCCTAGCACTCTGGAAGACCAAGGTGGGAGGATTGCTTGAGGTCAGGAGTTCAAGACTAGCCTGAGCAAGAACTGAGACCCTGTCTCTACTAAAAGTAGAAAAAAATTAGCCACACATGATGGTATATTAGTCCTAGCTACTTGGGAGGCTGAGGCAGGAGGATGGCTTGAACCCAGGAGTTTGAGGTTTCTGTGAGCTAGGCTGACGCCATGACACTCTAACCCCAGCAACAGAGGGAGAATGTGTGTGAAAAAAAAAAAAAAGAGAGAGTTTTAAAACTTTTAGATGAAGTGTAATATATGTAAGAGCACAAATTTCATGTGTGTGGCTTGATGAATTTTTCAAAGTGAACACATCTATATAACAACCTGGAAGTCAAGAAGTGACATAACTAGCATCACAGAAACTCCTCTCAGTTCTCCTGCTAATTAACTACCCCTCTTACTTCAAGAGCAACCGTTGTCCTGATGTCATACATTAGTTTTGCCTGTTGTTGACCTTTATATAAATGAAATCATTTTATATAGTGTACTCTTATGTTAGACAATCTTTTTTCTTAAACATGGTTGTAATACTAATATAGTTTTATGCCCTGTTTTTTTTCTACTTATGCTTTTATTATCATAAACATTTTTTTTTTTTTTTTTTCTTTGTTAAGACAGAGTCTCACTTTGTTGCCCAGGCTAGAGTGAGTGCCGTGGCGTCAGCTTAGCTCACAGCAACCTCAAACTCCTGGGCTTAAGCGATCCTACTGCCTCAGCCTCCCGAGTAGCTGGGACTACAGGCATGCGCCACTATGCCCGGCTAATTTTTTCTGTATAGATTTTTAGTTGTCCATATAATGTCTTTCTATTTTTAGAAGAGACGGGGTCTCGCTCTTGCTCAGGCTGGTCTCGAACTCCTGACCTCGAGCGATCCACCCGCCTCGGCCTCCCAGAGTGCTAGGATTACAGGCGTGAGCCACCGCGCCCAGCCAGATTCAGCTTTTTTTTTAGAGACAAGGTGTCGCTCTATCACCCAGGCTGGAGTACAGGGGCGAGATCATAATTCGCTGTAGCCTCCAACTCCTCGGCTGAAGTGATTCTTCTACGTCAGCCTCCCAAGTAGCTGGGGCTACAGGAACTCACTACCACACCCAGCTATTTCTTTTCTTTTTTAAACTTTTTGTAGGGAGGAGGTCTCACTTTGTTGTCCTTGCTGGTCTCCACCTCAGGCAATCCTCCATCTCAGCCTCTCAAAGTGCTGGGATTACAGGTGTGAGCCAATATGTTAAATAAGTATATGATATTTCATTGACTGGATGTACTTTATCTTTCTCAATATTCAGGTTATTCTAATGACCTTATTGTGCACCTACTGTTTTCCATTTGGCCAATTAATATATGTTGCCAGAATGAGTAAAAGAGATTCAACATTTTTATGGCTTTGATATTGTTAAATCTTTCAAGAATGATTTGTTGAATACTTAAATGCTCGTGGTTTATAAAAGCATAATGATTTTATGACTATTTGGGAAGATGCCAGGCAAACATAAAGTAGTTGATCAGTATTGTAAGACACCATGCAAATAATTACCAAGCTAAATGTTAGTCTTGTGGATTCCAAAGAACCTTACAATAAAAACAACTCACAGGTTAGTGAATTCTGAGTGTTTAGATATTTCATTGAAATTGCTTAAGATGATTTCCGAAGCCAGGTTTGTTGGGGAAGAAGAGTGGGGTTTGGTGACTTAGAATAAGAAATTGGAAGGATTGGATCCCCAAATAAAGAAAAGATAAATGTTTGAGGCCGGACATGATGGCTTATGCCTGTAATCCTAGCACTCTGGGAGGCTGAGGCAATAGGATCACTTGAGCTCAGGAGTTTGGGACCAGCCTGAGCAAGAGGGACACCCTGTCTCTACTAAAAATAGAAAAAATTAGCTGGGCATGGTGGTGCATACCTGTAGTCCCAGCTATTCAGGTGGCTGAGGCAGGAGGATCACCTGAGTCCAGGAGTTTGAGGTTGCTCTGAGCTAGGCTGTTGCCACAGTACTCTAGGCATGGCAACAGAGCAAGACTCTTGTCTCAAAAAAAAAAAAAAAAAGATAAATGTTTGAGGTGACAGATATCCCAGTGACCCTAATTTGATCATTATGCGTTGTACACATGTATCAAAATAAGACATGGGCACCAAAAATATGTACAACTATGATATATCAATAAAAGAATTTGAAGGATTGGATACTTCACAAGTAGTTAAGGCAATTTATAATTTTTAATGTTAGTTATTGTGAAGTAAGTAATTACATCTCTATGTGTCAAAATGCAAATAGAATGGAAGGATATACAGCAATAAGTTTTCCACCTTTGCCCCCCAACTCCCAGGACCCTTTCCTCAGGGTCTGTGTGTTGCACAACTCCAGGGGCATGTTTCTTTTTTTAAATTTTTTTTTCTTCTAAAACATGTATACCTCCATACAGGGGCACATTTCTTCTTGTATTCTATGTGAATTGCCACCACCTGCCCTGGGAGCAACAAAGTGTTATCAGTTTCTTGAGTATCCTTCCGGGGAAAGTCTGTGCATAAACAAGCAAAAATGTATCTTTTCTCCCTCCTCTTTTAACTTTTTTTTAAAAAGGAAATGATAGGTAATTTAAATAACTCAAGCTATGGGTCATTGGTTATATTTTTCACTTTTGGCTTATGGGAAAAGACGAAGTGTCAGTGATCCCCTTCTAGTTTAACAACTGGAGCTTGCATGTATTTAGACCTTTCAGAAACCAGGCCGGGCGCGGTGGCTCACGCCTGTAATCCTAGCACTCTGGGAGGCCGAGGTGGGCGGATCGTTTGAGCTCAGGAGTTCGAGACCAGCCTGAGCAAGAGCGAGACCCCATCTCTACTAAAAATAGAAAGAAATTATATGGACAGCTAAAAATATATATATAGAAAAAATTAGCCGGGCATGGTGGTGCATGCCTGTAGTCCCAGCTACTCAGGAGGCTGAGACAGGAGGATCACTTGAGCTCAGGAGTTTGAGGTTGCTGTGAGCTAGGCTAACGCCACGGCACTCACTCTAGCCTGGGCAACAGAGTGAGACTCTGTCTCAAAAAAAAAAAAAAAAAAAGAAACCTAAGATGTCTTTTAATATTATTACCAGAGTAACAAATTATTTAGAAGACAAGCTTTCAAAATCAGATTTTTTAAGAGAGGAAGGAAAGATTACTATCATGAGACATAGCAATAATTTCCAAAATTTGGTGGTCCAACAAGACTTAATTATTAGAAATAGCATTTGTGAGAATGGCTTCATGAGTCAGAATATTATGTGCTCTTTATTCCACCTGTAGGGTAAGAGAAATACTCTTTTTATCTTGATGAGAAATTTTTTTTTTTTTTTTTTTTGCCAGCAAATAGAAAGGCCTGTGGTTTTCAAGGTCAAGTGTTGAAAATCCACACAGTAGGAAGAGTTATTTCTTATACAGGCTTTGTTTGGACAGTCTCCTTGTTTTTATCACCACCTCAACTCTGCCTGCTGTCGTACCTCGTGCTTCTTAGTTTAAGATTTCCTGGGGTTCTCAGGGCAAATCTGTTATCTCCCTCTCTCAGCATTTAGGATTGATCTTCCTTTTGGGTTACACATAAAGTCAACTTTTTCTGTTTCTTACTGTCATTGTTTTGGGGTGATTTTCCAGAAGAGAAGGTACTGGAAATCTTTATTCCACCCTCACACTCTAAGTAAGTAGTTAATTTTAAAGTATATGGCTATAGGGTCAATTTCATTAAAGAAAGCAAAGATTTTTCTTCTATTTTTATTACAGCAGACATAGAGACAAGTGTCACTAGAGTTTGGTGCATGTATCTTGTCAAGGACTGTAGCCAGTGGTGGGTTCAGGAATAATGATGAAAATGGAATTACTTTTAAATTATTGTGAAGAGAGAAGGAGGAGGAGGGTGATAATACTGGTTTCTACTATGTACCTGGCCCTTTGCTAAGCACCTCATATTCATCAGCTATAATGTAGTGGAGACTGGCTTTAATGCCAGTCCTGACTGACCCTAGACCTCATGCTCTTTTTTTTTTTTTTTTTTTTTTTTTTGAGACAGAGTCTCACTTTGTTGCCCGGGCTAGAGTGAGTGCCATGGCGTCAGCCCAGCTCACAGCAACCTCAAACTCCTGGGCTCAAGCAATCCTACTGCCTCAGCCTCCCGAGTAGCTGGGACTACAGGCATGCGCCACCATGCCCGGCTAATTTTTTCTATATATATTTTTAGTTGTCCATATAATTTCTTTCTATTTTTTAGTAGAGATGGGGTCTCGCTCTTGCTCAGGCTGGTCTCGAACTCCTGACCTTGAGCGATCCACCCGCCTCGGCCTCCCAGAGTACTAGGATTACAGGCGTGAGCCACCGCGCCCGGCCGCCCTCATGCTCTTAATCGTTGTGCTTTATTGCTTCTATCAGTGATATTTAATTTGATCCCAGTTGGATTTTATCATCAGAAATAAAACTTGTATTATTTTGGTCTTGATTTAAATTATATCCATGAATCACTTTATTGTAATGTTCATCTTCCCGTTCACTAAAACCTACTTGAAACTATGAGAATATGTTATTATCTTCTAGGAGTGAGTTTCTAGGGATTGCTTCCTTTTTGTACTTTAAAGAAATTAGAAATTATTTATAAGAGCCATGTTCATATTGTTTTTTCCCTTATTTTCTGGTAAGTCCAAAGAGTCCTTGTGTCTGCACATACACTTGAGACTGTTGCTTTATAGCTTTAAGCTTTTCTTTTGTCTTTTCATAGATTCATCTGAAGCTTTGGTAATTTTTTCGTGTTTTTAAACTTAGAATTCTACAAGGAATATTAAATATGTTAGCATGTGAACTAGTTTATTCTTGTGAAATTGCTGATGGATGTTGAATTTATTTTTATTGCCTTCTAGTTTAAGATTGAATAGTCATCTTTTTTTTTTTTTTTTTTTGAGACAGAGTCTCACTTTGTTGCCCAGGCTAGAGTGAGTGCCGTGGCGTCAGCCTAGCTCACAGCAACCTCAAACTCCTGGGCTCAAGGGATCCTCCTGTCTCAGCCTCCTGAGTAGTTGGGACTACAGGCATGCACCACCATGCCCGGCTAATTTTTTCTATATATATTTTTAGCTGTCCATATAATTTCTTTCTATTTTTAGTAGAGATGGGGTCTCGCTCTTGCTCAGGCTGGTCTCGAACTCCTGAGCTCAAATGATCCGCCCACCTCGGCCTCCCAGAGTGCTAGGATTACAGGCGTGAGCCACCACGCCCGGCCTGAATAGTCATCTTAATTAGAAATGTCTTTAAGTAAAAGTATGGCTCTTGTAAAGAGAAAGCTTAGAAATGGTGGTGGTGCTTGTGTGAGAGTATATCATACCTCTAGGGTCCCTAAACTTGTATTTTCATTTTGGCTTCAGAATGTTTGTGCAAGAATATCTCTAGTGAGTCCATGTTATGTGGAAATAGAGCCATCTGGAAATCATACAGTGAGTGCAGTTTCTTTAAAATAGTCAAGCATTGCTTGAACTTCTGAGGAAGAGCAGAAGGGCTTCAACTCTACTACTTTTCCACCACTATTTTTTCCTCCTCTAAGTCAAGTTTAGTGGAGACTCTTTTATTCTGGTGTCTGGGCTGATCTGATAGCCACTCTGAGTTTCATTAGCGTGCATTGCAAAGGCAACTGTTTTTCCAGTGCTTTCATGGGTACCATGGAGGTTCTTACTCCATTGGCCCTTTATCATATTGACCTCTTCCTCAGCTTTCTTTCTCAGTTAAAAGTTACTGTCGCTGTGCCCGTAGTCCCAGCACATGCCTGTAGTCCCAGCTACTTGGGAAGCTGGGGCAGGAGGTTCACTAGTTCAAGCCCAGCCTTGGCAAAATAGCAAGACCTTCATCTCCAGAACAACAAAGTTGCTGGCGAAGGTCACATAATGCTACTTAAGCCCGTTGTACTTTCATGCTGGCTAGCTTTCATTGATGCTGGGTCTTACTTTTATTGCATAACTCATTATAGTGACTAACCCCAAATTTTTTACTTTTCCCGAAAGCCTTCAGCTACCTCCTGCCTCTAAGCAGATGATTTCTTCCTTAGTCATTGTGACCTCAAAATATATCTGTATTTTCAGTCTTTTACTCTCTGGCTCTTTCTCAGAAGAAGACTTAACATTTCTTTCCTTTCCAAAGCTAATGTTTCCGTTTTACCTGTGGTTATAATTTTTTCCTATTCCGCTTCAGTTTTCTTCCAATGCATCCTTAACTTTTCTCCCTTCAAATCTTTGCTGTTGCCTCCACCTGGCCCCACAAGTATTGTCCCTCAAATTCCGTCTCTGTAAATACCAACTATTCAGACTATGGGTAAATGAAATACCCCAAACTGAAGTTTCCCGGTTCCCACAGGAACTTCCTCTGGCCCAGCACAATATCCCTAATGTATCAAATGAGTGGTTCTGAGTGCAAGAATCAAAAACTTGTAGTTGCAGTTCTTTAGGTACTATGTTTGCTCTCAGCCTTATAAAAATGGCGTTACATAATCCCAGTCAGCTCTTAAATATGAGAGCTCAGAAATTCTAGTTTTAAAGGATAGAATGTTGATTTTAAAATACCAAAAATTTCATGATTAACTGATTCCCAGTAATCTTGAATGCCAGTCAGTTTGCAGGTTAATATTGTATCAAATTGTATACTGCTAAGTAATTTTATTATAGGATTGATAGATATACTATGTTATGCCAACAATAACTTTGATACTTCTAAAATTGTGATTCAGCAGTGGCATTGTCATGGAAACAGCAGAGTAGTCTTTTTTTTTTCTTTCTTTTTTTTTTTTTTTGCTTCTTTGAGCTAGAAACATACACTGACACTGTAATTATTTCTGCAATGGTATAGTGAATAGAATTGTGAAACTAGCAATTTATTAGGCTTTTAATGATATCTGGACCAAAGACTAAGGGGGGATGTGTATATTGCTTTGTGCTGTTTTTTTGAAGCTTTTTCATTTCTTTGCTATTTTGCTTCTTTCTTAATGCCCTTATTGGAACTTTAGAAGTGGAAATTGTGAAATAACTTAAAATTTATTTTTTTTAATCAGTTTTTGGGAAAGCACTCAATGTAAGGTTGACATCATTTTCCTTTGACTATACGGTTATTATTTGGTTTTAAATTGGGGGACCTAAGGACAGAAGTCTGATGGTTGTTTCTGAATTTCTGAGAATTGTTAGAAGATGAAAATCCTAGCACCCTGGGAGGCCGAGGCAGGAGGATCGCTCGAGGTCAGGAGTTCGAGACCAGCCTGAGCAAGAGCGAGACCCCGTCTGTACTAAAAACAGAAAGAAATGATCTGGACGGTTAAAAATATATATAGAAAAAAATTAGCCGGGCATGGTGGCACATGCCTGTTCTCCCAGCTACTCGGGAGGCTGAGGCAGAAGGATTGCTTGAGCCCAGGAGTTTGAGGTTGCTATGAGCTAGGCTGATGGCACGGTACTCTAGCCCGGGCAACAGAGCGAGACTCTGTCTCAAAAAAAAAAAAAAAAAAAAAAAATACATATATATAGTCTTTGTGTGCTTACTTTTTACTTTGGAGGTAGCATATTTTTTTTCCCTCATATAACATGTTAGTTAAACATTTTGATGATGCAGGAATTATAAATGCTGGTGGAGAGGTCACTAAATAAATAGTTAAGAGATTTAGAAAGCAGATTTGTTTCCTTTCTCAATCCCTGTGTAATTTGAGAGTAAATTTACTGCTCAAGTAGTTTATAAATATAAAGAAAATGGTTGCTCATCTGATAGCATTCCAAACCTTGAATCATTTGCTGTGCCCAAGGCCTCCAAAAAGGTTTCCCTAAGACTATAGCTAGAGATGTATAAATGTGTAGGAACAATTTCCCTACCTTCGGTTGTTAAATTTACCTTTCAGCTATTCAGTAAAGTCTACAACATTGTTTTTCAAATTCCAAGTTGTGGCCAGGCAGTGGGTTGTGTAATTAGTGTAGTGAGTGATAACATTTTTGAAAAATTAAATACAATAGAAAATAACAGTTTATCATATATGTTAAGTGCTGTTTTGTGAGACCTATTTTAATTATACATCTGTGCATGCATGTGCAGCATCATGATATAAAGACATATTTCTTGCTGTGGGTTACAGTGAAAAAAATGGAAAGCCACTGATTTCAAGTAAATTGCAAAAGCAGTCTGGGCTACATGTTCTATAGTTTTTGAAACAAGCTGAGATTTTATTTATTGACTTTGGGAAGCAATAAAATTATTCAGTTTTTTAATTAATGTTTTTGGCTTTGTACTGTCAAGAGGTAATTTTGGAAAGTATTCTGAAAAATTGTAAGACCTTCTGATAGACTATTGGATTTGGTAACATTCTTGGACTGTAATTCTATTTCATTAAACGTCACTGTTTACATGTGCAATAATATGTCAATAACAACAATGTCTCAGTAATGAAATTTTTCTATTTAAGAAATGTCAATTTGATGTAAGTCAAAACTGGGTATATTTTAGTGTCTTATGACACTACTTAACTTAACATTAATTTGATGCTTAGCTAATCAGGAAATGCTTGCCTCATAGTTTTATGGAGCTTTCCACCTCTAAAACAGGGGTCCCCAATCTATGGTGAGTTGTATAATTATTTCATTATATGTTACAATGTAATAATAATGGAAATGAAGTGCACAATAAATGTAATGCACTTGAATCATCCCTAAACCATCCCCCCTCCCTCCCTGGTCCATGGAAAAATTGTCTTCCATGAAAACAATCCCTGGTGTCAAAAAGGTTGGGGACTGTAGCTCTAAAAGAAGCTAACATTTCAGAATAGATTAAATCTTACATGCAGTTTTGAGTTCATTTGGTTGAGCCTTATGTGCCTAGTTGACAGACTCTCATTTTATACTAAGATATTTAAGATTAATTCTAGTTAATTTATTTCAGATTAAATTTAGTGGAAGCTTTTGTAGAAGATGCAGAATTGAGGCAGAGTTTACAAGAAGATTTACTTCGTCGCTTCCCAGATCTTAACCGACTTGCTAAGAAATTTCAAAGACAAGCAGCAAACTTACAAGATTGTTACCGACTCTATCAGGGTATAAATCAACTCCCTAATGTTATACAGGCTCTGGAAAAATATGAAGGTAACAGATGATTTTGGTTTTTTTGTTTTGCTTCACCCTTACAATTTATGCTTGGCAAATGTGCTGTCCTTATACAGTTGGTGGTAGTGATTCGCTCTTGTGACACATTGTTTTCTAATAACAGATTTGTGTTGACCTGTAGGTTCATGCAGAAGACATGAGTCATCTTAGAATTTTTGCTTTTTAGAAATGATTGTTAGCATTACTGGGTTTATTATTAAGGCCTATTTGCACGAACAGAGGCAGGATTTGATGGCTGAAGAGACTCACAGGACCCAAATGACAGTGTTTACACATCTCAGTTTATTACAGGAAAATCTAGTAGCAGCAGTAGTTAGGATATGCATCACAGTCAAAGGCTGTCATAGTAAGTTGTCCTGAGAGGTCAGATGCAGGTTCTAATTGTCCTTTCTTCTATAAAGTTCGTTGTGGGGTGTGAACTTTCTCAGATCAGGATGTGTACACAGGACACTGTGGAACCAGGGAACCCAAATGAGAGTCTTGGCTGGGCTTTTTTATATTTTCCTGGTCAAGTGGGCAAGTTCCTATTTGGTAATTAGCATCTACAGCAGAGTCCTCTGAGGGGAAGGGGGGTGTGCTCACTGAGACCAGGTGCAAATCACCAATCGCAATAAACAATGCCAACAAACTTGGACTAACCACCCAGAACGTCTTCAGACCCATGATTACAAAACACCACCGTTAAATCAGTATGTTTCATGCCTTGATCAGGAGCCATTGCCATGCAGGAATTTTAACAAAACAGCACAGACTAATATTAGCACTGTTGGAATTAACCCTCACAGCACACCTATGAGAGAAAGTTACGACAGAAGGTCTCGGTGTTGTCTAACAGCTGAAGTGAAGTGGGGTTACCAGAATAAAGTGAGCAAAGTCACATTTAGTTGATTAACACACAGTAAGGTATATAAAAATCAACTTGTGATAAGCATAGTTTTTTAACTTTATTATTTATTTATTTATTTATTTTGCGACAGAGTCTGTCGCTGTTGCCCAGACTGGAGTGCCGTGGCGTCAACCTACCTCACAGCAACCTCAAACTCCTGGAATTAAGCAATCCTTCTGCTTCGGCCTCCCAAGTAGCTGGGACTACAGGCATGCGCCACAATGCCCAGCTCATTTTTTCTATATATATTTTTAGTTGTCCAGATAATTTCTTTTTATTTTTTCTTTTAGTGGAGACAGGATCTTGCTCTTACCCAGGCTGTTCTTCTTTTTTTTTTTTTTTATTTCATCTTGTTACGGGGGATACAGAATTGCAGGTTACATACGTTGCTCCTGTACCGCCAGGCTGTTCTTGAACTCCTGACCTCGAGCGATCCTCCTGCCTCGGCCTCCCAGAGTGCTAGGATTACAGGTGTGAGCCACCGTGCCCGGCCAGTTTTTAACTTTAATTGAACATGTTTCTACAACCATTTTAGTAGTTATAGTGTTATCTCTTAACACATAAAGCATTTTAAATGTCACTTAAAAATCTTCATCTCTTGAAACTATTAAAATATACTTTTCAATATTATGGGAAAATACTGTTCTGCTTTTGTAGACAGACTTAAACTCAACTGTGTGATGACAAGTTACAAAATAAGTATAGATTTAAAATTTGTGGTAATCTTTTCTCTTGTTTATCTAGTGTAAAAGGTAGCTAAGTGCTTACCTTCTCAAAGTACCTGTGTTATAAAAAGTGTTCCCCTTGTAGCCAAAGCTCTTCATTAGACTGATAAGACTTAGAACTCTGGCATTTATTTCCACCAAAGCAGAAATAGAGAAAATGTTCTCACGCTACTTTAGTGTGGCTTAGGTAGCCATTTACCCTCCTTATGCCTCAATTTCCCAGCCCATAAATGAATATCTTCCATTGCTATGCTTTTCTGCTTCCATATCCTCTGGTCTTGTCCAGTAGGACCAGCTGGAAACACAAAGCGATGCACCAGTATTAGGAATGGGATCAGAGTATAATTATGGAGATAGGCTCTTTAAATAATTGAATCTCACCATTTACATCAGCCATTTTGATCCTTTTCTCCTCATACATCTCTTCTCTCATATAGTAAATAAATATCCTTTTATTTTCCTCAGAAAGTACTTGCCTTGAGTTTGGAACTCCCTTAATTTCCTTTCCCCATGTTCCTACCCCCTTGTTTTTATTCTTTATTTCCCACTTTCCTTTAATCTCTCTATTGGCTCTTTACCACCAAGTATTTTAAAATGCTCACATCTATCCTATTAAAAAAAAAAAAAAAGGCAATGTTGTCCCTAGGTCTTTAGTTAGTACCATTTATATCTATCTATCCCTCTTTCCATTCCCAGCCAAGTTTCTAAAAGCCTACATTTCCCATCGTTCATTCACTCGTCTGGTTTCCAGCCCTGACCACAGAATTGAAATAACATTTGCTAGGTGACCTGTTTTTTGCTAAATTTAGTGAATGTAGTGTAGCCCCTCTCTTCCTAGTGAGGCATCACTGATTAATTTGACAATATTACGCCAGGCGAGGTGGCTCACGCCTGTAATCCTAGCACTCTGGGAGGCCGAGGCTGGAGGGTCACTTGAGCCCAGGAGTTTGAGGTTGTTATGAGCTAGGCTGACACCACAACACTCTAGCCCTGGCAACAGAGTGAGACTCTGTCTCAAAAAAAAAAAAAAAAAAAAAAAAAAAAAGAATTTGACAATCTTGATCTTCCCGAAACTCTCCTCTCTAGGATTTTGTTAAACATTTTTGTGTTCCTGGTTTTCATTTTGTTCTATGGTTATTCCTCTTTATCCTTTTTTTTTTTTTTTTTTTTTTTTTTTTTGCCTTTCTCTTAAGGGTTTCCCTCACCTGTTCAAGTTCTGTTTTTGGCTCCCTTCTCACTTAATACAAGGAACTTTAAAGCTGGAATTCTTGAATGAGTTTTTGGAGTCTTCCTGAAATTTTATGCAAAATTTTGTATATATGCATATTTTCCAGAGAAAGGATCTGTAACTTTCATCAGATACTCAAAAGCATAGTTTAACACTCTTTCCCCCACTGCCCCCCAAAGGTAAGAAGTACTGCTCTGTACACATATTCCGTGGGTGATCTTTCTCACTCTCTGGCGTAATTATGGAAGTTAGGAATTGGGGATGGGGCTGATTTGGCTCCCTTCCTCAACCTCCCTGTGTATGCATGGTCTGAAATACTTGATGGGAGTTTTGCAACAAGTCAATAATTTCATAATTTTATGGTGTTACACTTAAGTTATAGACCTGTGAGAGATCATAACATTATCGAAATCAAATGCTTCACATTATAGGTTTGGCAACTGTTGTCCAGTTAAGATATTTGAAATCACATGGCCTGGACGGTATTAGAGGGGGAAGACTGTTGTTCCAGGTTTTGTGGAGTGCTAAGAGCTGTGTTTCTTTCTATTATACAAAATGTTTGAGACTCTGGTTGTACCTTGGTCATTGGGAACCTGAAGGATCTCTTGAATTTTTTTCCAACGACAACAGAATGGCGTTTTGCAGAGTTCAGTGTAGCTCCGTAGCATATTTATTTCAAGGAGAAAATCAAAAGTGGGACTAATTTGTGAAGAAAATAGACCAAATGCACTATCTTTAAAAATAAAATTCTGACTATTAACAGTTTATTTATTTATTAACAAACAGGATCTCACTCTGATGTCCGTGCTAGAGTGCAGTGGCATCATCATAGTTCACTGCAATCTCAAACTCCTAAGTTTAAGCAATCCTTCTGCCTCAGCCTCCTGAGTAGCTGGGATTACAGGCATGAACCACTACACCCGGATGATATTTAAATTTTTTTGTAGAGATGGGATCTTGCTATTGCTCAGGCTGGTCTAGAACTCTGGCCTCAAGTGATCTTCCCACCTGGAGCTCCCAAAGTGCTAAGATTACAGGCATGAGCCCCTATGCCTGCCCAATTTTTTAAATATATTGGTAGAAATTGAGTATGCTCTGTTGCCATCTTGTGGGGGTTTTTTGTTTTTTTTTGAGACAGAATCTTGCTCTGTTGCCTGGGCTAGAGTGTCATGGCATCAGCCCAGCTCACAGCAACCTCAAACTCCTGGGCTCAAGCAATCCTCCTGCCTCAGCCTCCTGAATAGCTGGGACTGCAGGCATGGGCCACCATGCCTGGTTATTTTTTTTCTATTTTTAGTTGTCCTTCTAATTTCTTTCTATATTTAGTAGAGATACGATCTCGCTCTTGCTGTGACTGACCTCAAGCGATCCGCCGGCCTCGGCCTCCCGGAGTGCTGGGATTACAGGTGTGAGCCACCACGCCTTTTTTTTTTTGGTTTTTGATTAACTCTAAGCTTAATGTTATCTTAACGTCATTCCTGAAAAAAACTGAAAATAAAGTGAATTGAGAGACCAGTAGGTGGCAGCAACAGTATAGAGAGTAACTTTGCATTGAGTGATAAAAGCTGTTTTTCTTCTTTTTTTTTTTTTTTTAGATAGAGACAGGCTTTGGTCTGTTACCATGGCTGGAGTAGAGTGTAGTGGGCTCAAGTGATCCACTTGCCTCAGGCTCCAAAGTGGCTAGGACCACAGGTGTGCTCCACCACACCTGGCTGATTTTTCTTATTTTTTGTAGAGATGAGGTCTCACTATGTTGCCCAGGCTAGTCTTGAACTCCTGGCCTCAAGTGATCCTCCCATCTCAGCCTCCCAAAATGCTGGGATTACATGCATGAGCCACCACACCCGGCCAAGAAAAATATTTTCATTGTGACTTAGTGCATACCACATAGATACTGTATATATAAAAACTGAAATAATCACATAATAAATTGTATGAAACTGAAGCAATGTATAAAACTAAACCAATAAACAATACTCCTATGTATGTTGATATTTTCTATTTTATGTCAAAGGTGAATCTTTGGATCTTGCCTTTAAAAGTCATTTCTTGAAGACAAATAGATATCAATTGCCTACTTTGTGCCAAACATTGTTCTAGGACTTACAAGGGTAGATATGACAGATAAGGTTCCTGTTTTGTGGAGGTTCTGTGATAGTGGAAGGGTAGAGGGACACATATAATAAGGAAATAAATGAGCAAGAATTTCAAATAGTAATAAGTACAATAAAGAAAACATTGATGTGATACAGTGATTTGGCAGGGGCCAAGGAGGCAGTAGATCTGGAGACCCTAAAAAAGAAGGCTTCTTTAAGGAATTTCTGTTTAAGGTGAGACTTGAACCATGAGAAGGAGCCAGCTGTTCATATCTTGGTGGTGAGGGCTGGGAAGTTAGTTGGGTCTGCTAGTGCAGGTACCTAAGGCTGGCATGGGCTTGACTTGTTGAAGGAGTGAAGGAAAGCTAGAGTGGTCAAGTGTAGAGGTAGAGAACTAGGGCAAGGTTGGTAGGAGTTGAGGCCAGAGAGGCAAGGCTTGTCTGACATTTTAAACCTTTTTGTGCCATGGGCTCTTTTGGCTTCTAATGAAGCCCATGAATCCCTTCTTCACATAGTGTTTTCAAATGCATAAAATAAAACACATAGAGTTACAAAGAAAACCAGTTTCTATTGAAATATGCTTATCAAAATATAACACAAATTGTTGATATAGATATATGTCCTTTTCATTAATGCATTTAAAAACATCTGGCAGAAGATCTACTTTAATTTTGAAGTAAGAATGAGCTTAAATGATACTTCAGAATATTTCCAGAAACTATGATATAAAATATAGCTGATATTTTGTTTGGTAACAAAGACCCAGGTACTGGTAATATTAATATTACTGTAGTTTATTGTCTACGTTAATGATGGAGGGAAATGCTAACTTTCGGTTAGAGGTTAGAGAAAATAAAGATGGAATTTACTT
The DNA here is from genome assembly GCF_041146395.1 of Eulemur rufifrons. Classification (NCBI taxonomy): domain Eukaryota; kingdom Metazoa; phylum Chordata; class Mammalia; order Primates; family Lemuridae; genus Eulemur; species Eulemur rufifrons. The sequence goes on along the minus strand of NC_091001.1, from coordinate 79,191,710 downwards.
TTCCATGTTTATGTACTACTCTGAATTCAAGGGATCATTGGGTTAAGACCCCAGGATAGCTTGTGTAGGGCATTCTAGGCTGTGATAACTAGTACAGAATGTAGTTTTTCAAAACCCTATTGGAAATTGGCAATTGAGGTTCAGTACAAGTAGGCGAAGGAATTCAAGATGCTAGTGAAAGTTTGCAGGATAAGGGAGCAGGTGAGCTCGGAGGGGGTTTGTAGACTCTGAGAAGAGCTGCAGGAAAGTGGGCCTGTGTGTTTGAGAGGCTAGAGATGTTGAGAGTGACATAGGTTCTGAAGTTTATATAGGTATTTCTGTAATAATACTATGTATGTATCCTTGGAAAGCCTTCTTTAAAGTCGTGCTAGAAAATTAACAGAGCTTATGGAAAAAATAGGGTTGGTGCAGACTTTACATGAAAATTTTAAAACCATTACTAACAAAAGCATTAACAAACTTTGATAAAATCAGTGGCCTCCATTGCATTTGCATCCAGCACCAGCTTCAGGCAACTCTTCCCAGCCTTACAGTCAGGAGCTCTTGTTTCCTCCTTTGAGATATAGGTCACTGAGGGGCGTTTGCTTCTAATGGAGGTCAGTTTCATCAAAATTAAAAATCTAAAAGCAGAGTATAGAATTTAGTCAATTTTTTTTTACAGACTGGCAAGGGTCACTCCTCAGCCTTCCCACGTATCTTAAAGTAGTGAAAAGTATAGTGACCATTAAGCTGACTACCCAGAAGTCTTCATTGCTGAGACTTACTCTTGTATCAGAGCTTGCCTTTGATCCCTTCAAAACGTTAATAGGCTGGAAAAAAAAATTCATGAACCAACACCACCTCTGTATTTTACTGCCATAATTCCTTTATTTACCAATACCACATAAGCGGACTTGAAATAAAGAACCAGGCATTGTAGCACAACAGACATTATGTGGGCAAAGTGTTGTTTATAGTCTTTCTAAATGATATTTCACACATATGTACTATTTTCTAAATATGTTTAGATGCTGTTGTGATTAATAAAATATGAATTCTTAAAACAATTTTGCTGACTTCATAGTAGCTTTTCATCATTCTCACTAGCTACTAAAATGGCAAAGTTTGGGAACTATTGCTTTGAAGTGAAATTCAGTGTGCTAGAGATTGCTTGCAGAATTCTAGGGGAATTTATTGGATAGCAGGAAAAAAAGTACTTGCATTATACCAATAGTAATAGAGTAACTGTTGAACTTCTGTTAAGTGTCAAGGACTATACTAAGTGTTGTATATAATTATCTCATTTATTCATCTCCTAGGTAGCTACTGTTATTATTCCATTGTACAAAAAGGAAAAGGGAGCTCAGAGTAACATGCTCCAAATAACAGAGCCAGTAGATAGCAGAGCTGGGATTGGCACCCAAGGTCTCTCTACTCCTGCTTTTTCACGCTATTTATTCTGTTGCTTTACTTATTCCTTCTTACATAATTCCCCAGCATATACTCTTAAATAGCATCAAGCCAAGTTCCATTGTGTAAAAACTTGGCTTGATTTAACCTCTGGTAATTTGAACACTCTGTTATTAATGGAAATTAGGAAAAGCTAGAGGTCTTATTTAATGGCTTTGACTTTGGGTTATTAAATCAACAAGAAGTAAAATTCATTTAGTTGTAATTAATGTCAGGTTTCTGCATCTCTAGTACTCAGTTGTCAAGGAGATTACAGACAAGCAGGGGAGGCAGTGTATTGTTAGTAGGAAGCTCTGAGTGTTAGATCACCTTCCTTTCTATAAAATAGATTATTAGACACATTTGAATTAAGACACCTGAGTAAATGGTAACTTTGGAGATGTGCTGTATTATTTGTACCATTTGAATCAAATGATGCTCGTTATGTCAGTCAAATTTGTATAATCAGTAGTCCTGTATTTTTAAAAATGAGAACTTTTATTTTTCTTACTGCTTTCTTTTAGGAAAACACCAGACATTATTGTTGGCAATTTTTGTGACTCCTCTTATTGATCTTCGTTCTGATTTCTCCAAGTTTCAGGAAATGATAGAAACAACCTTAGATATGGACCAGGTATGCAATATACTTTTGAATTCAAGCAACAGAATATTTTTGAAAAGCAAAGACACATTAGAAAAGTTTGCAGATTTCTCTTTTTAGTAACTACTTGTGGCACTTTTGTGTGTGGCACTTTTGTAGACAGTGGATGTAAGATTGAGATAGGAAAAGAATTTTTAAAAAAAAAAACCAATTGCTTCAATGGATGCAAATAAAGATTAACAGAAGAAATGAATACTGGGCATAACTGGCCTGGTTAAAGAAAATCTCATAATAAACAATTTCACATATGCAATTAGGTTTTGTTTCATTTCCAAGAGAGAAGGAAAATTATAGTCACTAGGATAGGGAAGAGAAGGTCGTGGTAAATATAGGACGTGAGAAAACTCTTTTGTTTATTTCCTGTGTAGAGAAGTTGTTTGGGAGAGAAGGTTAGAATATGTGTATATCTTCTCAATAGTTGTCAAATATAACTAAAAAGTTAACCTTGTTTAACTAAATACTGTTTACTTCCAAATTTCTTGTTAATTGAGAACATTTAGGGTTTAATTTAAATGACCCATATCCTCAAGTCTTTAACAATTTTGAGTGGTAATTTGTACATAAAGTGGGAATAGTTCCTGAAATAATTGAAAATACACTTATATGAAAATGAATTCAAAAGCAGAATTTATGAAATGGTAAAGTTTTATTTTGTATCTGTTAAAAATTTATTTATATGAACAAGTTTAATATAATGAGGCCATTTAATATAGTGTTTTTAAATTGTGACTTTAATATTTTGAAATTTTTCTGAATTTTGTTAAAATGATTATGCAGGGAATATGTGTTTGTATTATTCATATTAAGGTAACAGCATAGTTTACTAATTGTTAGATTCTTTGCATTCTTCTCAATACCTGTGAGTGTGAATTAATATTTGCCCTATGTGATGTTGATTTGTTTTTACTAGGTCATTAACTAAGACTTAAAGAAGTTAAATCTCATTTGCTCTGTGCTGTATTTTAAAAGTACATAAGTGTATGTATAGTATATTTTATGTCATTGATGGGGCAGTCTTTTCCATTTACTTGCAGATTAAACAACCAAAAAACTTGTATTAATATCATTATCTGTTGTTTAGGAAAACTTGCATTTTGGCTTTTTCTTCCATGATATTGCTGTTATTGAAATGATTTTTTTTTTTTTTTTTTTTTTTTTGAGACAGAGTCTCACTCTGTTGCCCAGGCTAGAGTGAGTGCCGTGGCGTCAGCCTAGCTCACAGCAACCTCAAACTCCTGAGCTCAAGCGATCCTCCTGTCTCAGCCTCCCGAGTAGCTGGGACTACAGGCATGCGCCACCATGCCCGGCTAATTTTTTCTATATATATTTTTAGCTGTCCATATAATTTCTTTCTTTTTTTTTTTTTTTGAGACAGAGTCTCACTCTGTTGCCCGGGCTAGAGTGAGTGCCGTGGCGTCAGCCTAGCTCACAGCAACCTCAAACTCCTGGGCTTAAGTGATCCTACTGCCTCAGCCTCCCGAGTAGCTGGGACTACAGGCATGCGCCACCATGCCCGGCTAATTTTTTGTATATATATATTTTAGTTGTCCATATAATTTCTTTCTATTTTTAGTAGAGACGGGGTCTCGCTCTTGCTCAGGCTGGTCTCGAACTCCTGACCTCCAGGGATCCACCCGCCTCGGCCTCCCAGAGTGCTAGGATTACAGGCGTGAGCCACCGCGCCCGGCCTATTGAAATGATTTTAAGTGCTTCTTAGATATAGAACTTTTTAGGTCAACAGGAGGCAGAAATACTGGTTCCAAGACATCTGGATGCTGAACATGTTTTGCACAGGCCTCTCTGAGGATGTGGCCTTGCTTATGATGGATGGAGCAGAGTTGGGTATTTGTTAACATTCCTTTAAATGAAAATATGTAAAGGTGTTCCTGATGATTGACAAAAAACTATGACTATAATAAAGCCTAATAGGGGGTGGGACAGCAAGTATTGAACGTTTCATTGTCACCACAGCTATATACCCTTGAAGGAACCCAGCCCAGGCAAAACTCTGCTGAAATGCTGCAGTTGATTTTGCCATTTGCGTCCACGTTTATTCCTTTTTTTTTTTTTTTTTTTGAGACAGAGTCTCACTCTGTTTCCCGGGCTAGAGTGCCATGACATCAGCCCAGCTCACAGCAACCTCAAACTCCTGGGCTCAAGCGATCCTCCTGCCTCAGCCTCCCGAGTAGCTGGGACTATAGGCCTGTGCCACCATGCCTGGCTAATGTTTTTCTATATATATTTTTAGCTGTCCAGATCATTTCTTTCTATTTTTAGTAGAGATGGGGTCTCGCTCTTGCTCAGGCTGGTTTCGAACTCCTGACCTCGAGCAATCCTCCTGCGTTGGCCTCCCAGAGTGCTAGGATTACAGGCGTGAGCCACTGCGCCCGGCCTTGCCTTGTATTTTATGTTGTCTCATTGTAAGAGAGCTATGTTAGAGTCTTTTTTTTTTTTAAGTTTTTTATATGATATATGAATTTTTCTATCCTTTTTGAGTCTTTATGGTTTAGGTAAAAAGGGTTATAACTGGGATTTTATTTATTTTTAATTTGATTTTTTTAGTCCATTTTGTTTATTTTGATTACTAATATCTTTGGATTGATTTCTGCCAAACTGTTTTGTTATTCCTCTTTCTGATTCCTCTTGCCTGTCCTATCTTACTTTTATATTGATTCGGTTTTTAAGATTCCATTTTGCCCTCTCCCTCTGCCCCTCCCCAATCCTGTCTCTCACACACACTGCTTTGGAAGTTATACACGGTTTTTTTATTTCAGAATATTACAGGAGTATAAACGTTTTGGTTGCATGTACTGCTTTTTTTACAGTTTGAGTCAATGTTGTAAGTGTGCCCATCACCCTGATAGTGTGCATGATACCCATTAGGTGTGAATTTACCCAACCCCTCCTCATCCTCATTTAAAAAAAAATGTTTATACTTAACACATCAAAGTCTAATTCCTATAATAATCTTCTCACTTAATCTCCCCAAATACTAGGACCTTAGGATACAGTAAATCAGATTATATTTCTTCATTATTATTTAGTATTCTAGTTCTGTCTTTTTCAGGCCTCAGATTTACGTTGTGCAAAGTCAATGTTAAGTTTACATTTGTCCATATGCTTACAGTTTCTTTGCTATTCAGTCCTTCTTTTTGGTTATTTTTTTAGAAGTTCCTTTATTGAAGGTCTCTTTGTTACCCTTGTTCTTGAAGGACACTGTATCTAGGTGTACAATTCTAGGTTGACAGTTATTTTTCCTTAGTAACTATAAGATTGTATCGTGCTGTCCTTTGGCTTGCATTATTATTGATGTTTTAAAGTCTTGGTGCCAAATAGCAATTCCTTTTACTTCTCTGCGTCCAAAGGTAGATTTCTTTTTATTTTTCATATTTGGGTTTATTGTATTTTCTCAATTACAGAATTCATGTCTTTGATCAATTCTGGAAAATTACCAGTCATCATCTCTTTGAATATTATGTTCCTTTCTTGTTTCCTAAAACTATGCTATGATTGGACATATGTTAGACTTTTTCTGCCATGTGTCTCTGTGCTGCTCTCTTTGTGATTACTTCAGATGCTCTGATTCATTGGGCATCTCTTTAGCTCTAGTATGTTACTAGACCAATTCATCAGGGTTTTTTTTTTTTTTTTTCCCCCAAAGATTATGTTTTTCATTTACAAAAGTTATTTGGCCCTTTTAAAACTCTGCCTAGTCTGTTTGGGGTTTTTTTTTTTTTTTTAGTGGTATTTTGTTTTTTGCTCACATGTTCCATTCTCCTTTATGGTTCTTTAAAAGTTTTAAATATACTGAAATATACTTAACATTCCATATCTGAAATCTCTTGGGTTTTAATCTCTGTTCCTTGTTTCTGTTGAGTCCTTTTCTTTTGTTTTTACTCTTGGTGGCTTGTTTTCTTGCCTGTTTTATATGTTTAGATTGTGAATTCTTGTTTAGCTGGGTTCTGTGCAAATCATACAGACAAATCACACATCCTCCCTCGGATAAAATTTGCTTTTGCCAGACACCCCACAGTGTAAGTAGCCTAGGAATACTTTTAGGTTCGTTTCTCAGCCTGGAGCTTTCCAGATTTATTAGGGTGAAGATTTAGCTGCTAAAAAAGAAACCAACAATAAATGACAGTGGCTTAAACAAGAATAGAGGTTTGATTTTCATCATAACAGTCTGGGCATAACAGCACAGGGCTGGCCTCGCAGGCAGCTCCACTGTTATCTAGGACCTGGCTCCTCCCTTGTTGCTCTAGTACCTCTGCATGCTGCCTTCATCTTCAAAGCCCAGGATGACTTGCCACCTTATTTCATTCCAGCGATTGGGAAAGGGTTACAGCAGAGCTGACCGAGAACAAACTGAATGGCACAAAAAGGGTGGAGAGAACCAGGTTTATTTACGCCGGGCTCAGAGGGGGCTCGCCACCAAATTCTGAGCCCCGAACAGAGTGTGTAGTGATCTTTCATACATTTTGTTTTAGGAAGGTTGTAGGGTACAGTTAAAATGTGCTTAACGTTAATGGGGCAGGGTCTCGAGCGACCCCAGTTCCTGGTATAGAGTTTCTGTGGAATTTCTTCCTGTCTTATCTTACCATGGCAGATAAAATTGCTGCAAGCAGTTTACACAGAAGCAAGAGCGGCAGCAGTTGAGCAGTTACATAGGGGCTTGTTCATGAGGAGGGGTTTTGCTTAGTGGAATTTTGCTTTTTTCTAATCAAAGGACAAAAGGGGAAGAGGAAGATACATTCTGGAAATGGTACACTTCATTTCTATTGGCCAGAATTTATTCATATACACATACCTACCTGCAATGGAAGCTGGAAAGTATATTCTTTGTTCTGAGTAGTTACGTGCCCTGCTAAAAATTATCAGTTCTATCACTGTAGAAGGGAGCGTATAATAGAAACAGTCAACAACCAGCAGCGTCTTTGACTGCCAACACAAATAGAAGGCATTTGAAATCTAAGCCCCTGTGAAGGCAGGTTTTCAGTCACAAACTGTCGGGGGAGAGATTCTGCCCCTACGTTCCCTTCCCTAGGGACCCAAGCTGATAGAGATAGGTTTCCCTATTATTGCCATTTATCATTTATCTGAGGTGGGTTTTAGAAATGGTCCACCTGGCTTTATGCTGGGGACTCTCCACTTTGCAGGGACTCAGAGCTCTAGTTTCTGTAACTCCAGCTATATGTTTATTTGGAAATATGGCTTATAATATTTTATCTAGTATTTTTAAGGTAGGGGAACTTTTAAAAAAATATTATTTAAAGATAGCTAATATCTTCCATATTTATACCTCCTTTTGTGTAGCCTTATGCAATGGCTGTGTGTTTCTGGTGCCCAGGTAGGGGATGCTGTTGGAAAAGAAGCTAGGTTAGGAGATACAGTAGAGGTCAGATGTTGTGTTTGTTGGACTACCTCAGTGCTAGGTAAGAATACCTAGTTGGATGGTGTATTTATTATCCTAGATTGTTTGGGGGAAGTGACATATTGCTGAAGATGCCTAATTTGTTGTGTGGCCCTTAGAATATTTACTTTAGTAAGTTAGAGCCTACTTACTCACTTTTCCCTGTCTGTGTTGGGTCTCCCCAGTAGCCCTTTCAAAACAGTATTCCCCTATCTGAAGATGGAGAATGTAAGAAAATTCAACTTTCTTCTCTCTATATTTGGGATTATTAGTATTAGTGAGAATTCTCATCGGTTTTTTGTGTTTTGTGTTGATTTTTTTTTTTTTTTTTTGACTTAATAGAGTTCTGGAAGGTATATGGGGTGAGGATAGGAACTTGGCCTTGCTCTGCTCACCTCTCTCAGATTCATTGGAAGAGTCAGGTTCTGTTCTATAGCATTGTTTCAATGCACCATTGATTGTAGCATTATTTTTTTCCCTGAATTATCATAAGTCTTGGTCCTTATTTCTAGATAATCTTCATTATCTGTTCAAATTACTGCAGCATATTCTATTCTATGGACATACCACTGTGCAAGTATTGTGATGTTTTATTATTTTTAAGTTATGCTGTAAAAAATAAATCTGCAGAGATGTTATTCAACTGTGTGTTATTGTGCTTTTCTTGTATTATTTCCTTAGATTGAATTCCTAGGAGTAGAGTTGTTATGTCAGACTCTAACAAATATCTCTGAGTCTCATTGCCTATTGCTTTCTTCGTTTTCAAAGGTTATACCAATTTAGATTATCACATAAATGAATGAGTATACTAATTTCACTGTGGCCTCGCTAATATTTGGTGGTGGTTTCTTTTTCTTAAAAATAAAAAAAAAGGCTGTAGAATAATCTGAAGGTTGTTTAACTATTCATATCTTTTATTATTATAGCATTTTCCCATGAATTAGTTTACTACTTATTTTCTCATCTGTGAGTTGTAGGTGCTTATACTTGCCCATTTAATGGCCTTGATTTTCATATATATGCAAACAGTGCCTTTATAAAAGAAAATTATTAAGCTTCACTTCATATTTTTACATTTTATGAAGCCATTTTTACAAATCTTTCATCTTTTAAAAATCACATTTAATAATTTAAATTTTAATATTTTATATTAAATCTTTTGGTTTTAAATTGAGAAGATTATTTGATAAATATTTTATTCTCTTTTTTTGCTAGCTTTCTGTAATTTTCTTTATTCCTTTTGTAGTTCACTGTTGGTATATAAAGGTGTACTCTAAATGCATAGTAATTAGGAACATTTTTTTTTCTTTTTTTTTGGTAAAGACAGATCTCACTGTGTTGCCCAGGTTGTTCTCGAACTTCTGGCCTCAAGCAATCCTCCTGCCTTGGCCTCCCTGCGAGCAATTGTCTCAACCTCATTTATTGCAATTCTATTTTATCATCTTGTTTTAGAAAATTGATTCTCTTATATTAAGTTTTTCTATATAATTGTCTAATGGTTTTTAATGCCTAATAAGGACAGATTTTATTTTATTAAAAATGTTCTTTCATAATTTTGTTTAAATTTTTATTGTTTTGTTTCAGAAAAGATTTCTACTGAACAGTCACTAGGAATGAATAGCTCTTAATTTGTTTGATTTAATTTTCTGTTTTCATATTTTGCCTCTTCCCTTATCAATTCTTTTAAATCTTCTAAATAGGTAGTCATCTTTATAAAGGCCCTATTTTATCAAGACTTTGTTTCTGAATATGTATATTTTTGCTATTGTAAATGAGATCTGTTTTTCATTATGGTTTCTTGCTGTTTATTACTGGTAAGAATTTAGTAAACAGGTTACTTAAAAAGTATGCTTTTAAATCACGAGATTTTGATGAATTTTCAGTTTGAAGAAATAAAATTCTATAGTTTTTTGGTTTTTTTTTTTTTGTTTTTTTTTTTGTTTTTTTTTTTGAGCTAACTTTTAGATTCCTAAGATGGATCCTTGGTTTGGGCAAAACCACACATTCTATTACAGGTTTTGAACATTGAACTTTCTTTAATAATAATGTTTTGAGCTCTAAGGTCCTAATGTCAGAACTTTACATCTCTTAATGAATAGAAACTTAATAGTTGTGACTGTGTAACTTAACTGATAGCAAACTATTTGACTTAAAACATTAATGAAATTTAAATAAGTAGAAGAAAATATTTGCTTCATGATTTATATCTTTACCTGTCATTTATACAGTTTAGCTACTCTTCTGTTTGTAGGTGGAAAACCATGAATTCCTTGTTAAACCTTCATTTGATCCTAATCTGAGTGAATTAAGAGAAATAATGAATGGTTTGGAAAAGAAGATGCAGTCGACATTAATAAGTGCCGCCAGAGATCTTGGTAAGAATGGGTCATTGGAAATTGGAATAATTCTTTTGTCTACACAACGTCCACACTGGTGCCAGAAATATTTTACTAATTTCCCATCCCAAAGATGACACATTCTTGCCAAACAGAAATTACCCAGTAGGCCCTTGCATGATATCATTTAAATAAGACCTATTTTAAATACCATCTCTGCTGTAAGCCTGATCTCCTAGGAATAGTTCATTGATTCGTTTGAGGCGTTCTAACCACTTCATTAATACCAACATTTTTTAAAATGTCTGTCTTCCATACTAGGTTATTAATTCCCCAAGGGTTCACACTTTTATTCTAGATTTCTAAACAACTTTTTCTTTCTTTTTTTTTTTTTTCAGATTTTTTTTTTTTTTGAGACAGAGTCTCACTTTGTTGCCCAGGCTAGAGTGAGTGCCATGGCGTCAGCCTAGCTCACAGCAACCTCAAACTCCTGGGCTCAAGCAATCCTCCTGTCTCAGCCTCCCGAGTAGCTGGGACTACAGGCATGCACCACCATGCCCGGCTAATTTTTTCTATATATATTTTTAGCTGTCCATATAATTTCTTTCTATTTTTAGTAGAGATGGGGTCTCGCTCTTGCTCAGGCTGGTCTCGAACTCCTGAGCTCAAACGATCCACCCTCCTCGGCCTCCCAGAGTGCTAGGATTACAGGCGTGAGCCACCGCGCCCGGCCATAAACAACTTTTTCTTTAACCCTTTTTAAAAAACGTTTGTTGAATGAATAAATGAATCCTAGAATGTTGGAACTAGAAAACCCCTTGGAGCAGTAATATTTAATCTTCTAGATAATCTGATTAAAGTTATGGATCCTCTTCCCAGAAATATGCCCATACCTACATATATTAATACAAAAAATTAGTCTGTAGTTTTCATGGAGAATCCAAATATGGACTAGATCCTAGATTAAGAACCTTTGCCTTAAAGCTATTGAAGTCCACCTTCCTCATTTCATAGCTAAGTTACTGTATATTTTCTTTTTTTTTTTTTTGAGACAGAGTCTCACTTTGTTGCCCAGGCTAGAGTGAGTGCCGTGGCGTCAGCCTAGCTCACAGCAACCTCAAACTCCTGGGCTCAAGCGATCCTCCTGCCTCAGCCTCCCGAGTAGGTGGGACTACAGGCATGCGCCACTATGCCCGGCTAATTTTTCTCTCTATATATTTTTTAGTTGTCCATATAATTTTTTTCTATTTTTAGTAGAGACAGGGTCTCGCTCTTGCTCAGGCTGGTCTCGAACTCCTGACCTTGAGCGATCCACCTGCCTCGGCCTCCCAGAGTGCTAGGATTACAGGCGTGAGCCACCGCGCCCGGCCTGTATATTTTCTTAATGATTTAAAAGTACTAACATATTTCTGTCTTTTCACCATATGTTAATTTGATTGGCTAGAAATTTTTCCACTAAAGAAAGAATTCTATTGAGAATATGTCATCGTATACATTAATTATTGCCTATTCTTGGTCTATTTTATTGAATGCTAATGAGAAAATTAATGGCAAACATCTATTTTTACAGTTTAAATTAAATTTAATTTCATTTTAGAATTAAATAGGTTTGTTTTATAAAAGAATTATGTTGAAAGCAACATAAAGAACACTCAAATTGGGAAGAAACACTGTGAAAAGCATTAGGCTGGGAATTGGGAAACATGAGTTCTAGTTTTAATTTAGAAACTTTGTGAAGCTTTTTACAAGTTTCTGGTTTTCAGCATATTCGTTTGTAAAATTAATAGGTTGGATTCAGTGCTTGGTTTCTTAGACCTACATGTCATCAGAAATACCTTTACACTTTGAGGATATGAGCTTCATTTTAGAGTTGTGATTTTCATGGTATCCTAAGTTAAATAAATATAGTATTCCATGAATACTATTGTCTTTCACATTTGACAATGTTGCTATTGTTAATATTATGCTAAAACACATATACAAGCAGCAAACTGCATCCTATACTGGTGAAAATGGTCCTTTGGCCAGGTACATAATCCCAGCACTTTGGGAGGCAAAGGTGAGGGGATTGCTTGAGCCAGAAATTCAAGACCAGCCTGAGAAACATAGCAAGACCCTGTTCCAAAAAAAGGGTGGGAGGGGGAGGAAGAAGAAAGAAGAAGAAAAGAAATGGTCCTTTGTTTTGAAACTTTGATCACTGATTGATTAGTCTTTCATTGTGGAACTACCCTTTCCCTCTGAATGTTTTAAGAGATCCTGTTGTTCAGATTAGTCTTATTTTATTTTCTGCATGGGTCACAACTGTCCCTTTCTTCACTGGTCAAGTGAGATCTGTCATTATTTTATGTTAGTGTATGTTATGTTATATCATGTCATGTCATGTTATGTTCTGTTTTATGTTATGTTAGAGACAGAGTCTTGCTCTGTCGCCCTGGCTAGAGTGCAGTGGTGCCATCATAGTTCACTGCAACCTCAAACTCCTGGGCTCAAGCCATCCTGCCTCAGCCTCCCAAGTAGGTGGAACTATAGGCACACACTTGGCTAATTTTTTCTATTTTTTGTAGAGACAGGATCTCACTCTTGTTCAGGCTGGTCTTGAACTCCTAAGCTCAAATGATCCTCCACCTCAGACTCCAAGAGTGCTAGGATTACAGGCATGAGCCACCACGCTGGGCCAAGATCTATCTTTAAGTGTTTGCTGCTACTAATATTTGATAGCCATGTTTCAGCAAATAAATTTGTAGATACTATCTCTCTCTTCTGATTTGTGGTCTGAAGATCACATTGATGAATGAAATTGTGAAGAGAGGACATATTTATAAAAACTCAAAAATCTTAGTTATATAAAAGTCTAACTGATGAATCAGATTGTTTGCTTTGTGACGTGTCTGATACTTAACAGAAAATATATATATTAATTTTCCTAGAGTTTCATTGTCTGAGTCTCAAGTTTTTGTTTGGAAATTGTATTTGGTCACTTTAAGTATACACTATGTTATTAATGTCAAGGAAGTGGTTTGTTTACGAAAAGAATCTTCATGCATAACTCCTTGAGGGTGGGCCGTGTTGTAGCCCATCCTCATGTGCCCACAATATCTGGGATGGTATGTATTGCTCAGTGCTCTGTAGCCTTGCATGGGTTTACCCAGAAAGCAGCTTCCACATAAGAAGCTGACATTCCAAAGGGAGTTTAAGGATTTTATAGCTATCCTTAATTCATGTAGTTTTCAAGTGAAATAGTGTTTGAATCTTTTCCAGTTAGATAATACTAATCATTTTGGCAGTATAGCGTCATGTCATAAAAGTATGTTTTCTACTATCTAGATTTAATACTTTTAAAGAGTTACACTGTAAAATGGCTGTAGGTATTTATGGCATACTTTTTCTTTTTTTCCTGATTATGAAGGCTTGGAGCCTGGCAAACAGATTAAACTGGATTCCAGTGCACAGTTTGGATATTACTTTCGTGTAACCTGTAAGGAAGAAAAAGTTCTTCGTAACAATAAAAACTTTAGTACAGTAGATATCCAGAAGAATGGTGTTAAATTTACCAACAGGTTTGCAAGTCTATGTTGTATTTTTAAGCCTTCGGTTATAATACTTCTCTGATGTAATGTGAATGTTTTATGATAGGGAAGTTTTACCTTATTCATTGTTCATTAATATGGGAAGGCGGAAGGCATTTATCCTTTCTCTTTCTGTACGGTTCTAGAACCTGTGACCTTCCCTACTCAAACCCCTCCTGAATATTCCCAGAACTTTACAGGCAGCTTTTATATATATGATCCTCTTTCATCCATTTATTTAGCAAGTATTTTGAGTGTCTATTACATGCAGACATTATTCTAGTTGGTCGGCGACCCAAGTAAAGAATACAGTCTGTTTAGTTTGTTCCTCATAACAACTTTCTGAAGTAAATAGGACAGGTATATTTCTCTCATTTTACAGATGGAGAAGCTGAGACTTCAATTCCTGTGCGTTAGACGGCTAATATTGGTGAATGCTTAAACCTAGATGTTTTGTTGTCAAATCTAGTTGTGTTGTTTTCCAGCACACTGTATCTCTTCCTGGTTCAAGAAATGTACATATTTTAGCTTAGATAAAACAACTTTTGGGGTTTCTAATCATCTTCAAAACACCCATGTGTATATATAAAAGAGACTGTGCCGAATGGCCTCATGGTTCCAAAAGTGAAAAATTCACTCATAGATTGTGACCTTCACCTCTGCTTTTATGTCTTGCAGCTCATCCCTTCACACAGTGGTCTCACATTTATGTCTTTGCCTCTTGCTTTGCTTTAATTCTTTCTACTTGCGTGTAGAAAGAATTCTTTCTACTTGCGTGTAGAAAGAATTCTTTCTAGTATTCTAGTATTCTTCCATAGTATTCTTTTTGTGCTGCTGCTTGCCCTGTTCTTGAGCTATCCATGTCTACTATGCCATTGACTAATTTCAAGTTCACAATTTTTGCCTTGGTGAACTGATTTCCTCCCACTTCTAATAATTACTTCTCCCTCTTTCCTTTCTGTATGTCCCATCTTTTTGTTCCTAATTTCATTCTCTTCTTTGATGCCAGTGAATATTTTTTCCTCACTTTATTCTCATCTGCCTTCAATATTTTTATATTTCAAACTGTAATTCATTTTCTCTTCAAATTGCTCAATAATATTTAGTTTTTAAAACATTTTCCTTATTTCGAAAACTTTCAATATCAAAAGATAGTTACGTTACAGTAATGAGAAATACTGTGTGTGTGTGTGTGTGTGTGTGTGTGTGTGTTTTAAAAGGGGTGATGGCCTCCATTCTAAATTAGTATTGCATTTTAATATTTTATAAAAGGGCACAGATCAGAATTTTGCTCAAGGGAGTAATTGTTATAGCAAGAATTATGCCAATGTTTCATTCCAAACAACATTAAAGAACATTAATAAACTGAATTCCAGCCACATTTACCCCTGATGAGTTGCCCATTTTCTACTTATATTATCATTTTATTGTTTCAGTGTTTCATAAGATAGATACTCTGGATATGTTTTATGTAGGACACATTACTTCTAGTAGATGTTTTAATATTTTTAATAACGCCATTATCTTGACTTGCAGTAAATTGACTTCCTTGAATGAAGAATATACCAAAAATAAAATCGAGTATGAAGAAGCCCAGGATGCCATTGTTAAAGAAATTGTCAATATTTCTTCAGGTAAATTTAATAGAACCAATACATTAAATGTTCTGAATGTGACCTGGTTTTTGGTAAAAAAATTATCAGGATATTTGAAGAGTGTTTTATGGTTTTTGTTTTTTAAAGCCATCACATACTGTGACTGTTTAATATCTTAGGCTCTGTATAAAATAAGGCCTGCTGTCTTATGGTAGGAAATGTAACTGGAAATTACTCTTGGACATAAAAAGGCAAGATAGTGTAGGCCAAGGAATGGGAATACCCTAAAAAGCAAAAAATGTGCAAAAAAGCTTAAAACTTACTATAGTTGTAACAAGGAAAGGAAACACCAAGGGGGGCTACAAGACACTAATGTCTTGGAATATATACGGATTCATGCTCTAGATTATGGAAATAAATGCTACTGAAAAGAAAATATAAATTAAACATGAGGCAAGCCCTTTTGAATTCTATGCACTGTTTTGTAGATTTTTAGAGTTCATTCTAGAGGCATTGTTTGAGATGATTTTCTTGTAAATAAAGGCACTGTACAAACTGGCACTATATTATTGCCCTTAGAATGAAATGAATGTATGTTTAGCACAAGGTAGGTGGTGACGTGTTAAGTTGGCAGGCTTTGCCTATCATAGTGCATATGTTGACTGTAACCTTTATTGTGCCTTTCAAAAATACACTAAATATACCATAACCAAGTAATCAAAGTTATTAGCATCACTAATCATGGGACAAATGACATTATGTATTTCCTGGTATATTATAGAGGGAAGGAAACAATATCACTTACGTAGTGTTCTTGACAAAAATATTTAAACTGATTATAAGCAAGAGGGAAAAATTCAATAAATTTAGATTGTGGGACATTCTTTTTAAGTCCTGAACTTTTAAAAAATGTCAATGTCATGAAAGCAAAAAAACGAATGGACAGGACTTAGACAAGACAACCATATGCAATTGCAATTGTGCTTATCTTCCTGTATTTTGTCACTCAGGTGTCAGGCAGCAAATTTTTAATGCATGCAATAGCTTTTAAGTTTTAATACTCAAGCACAGTAAAATCTTGAAAATATTTTAAGTTACAATTAGAGATCTAAATTTATGCCAAAATCCTCTGCATATGATACTGATGAAAAAAATAAAGCTCAATAAGCAGTCTTACAGTCAGTTTGTACATGCACAGGCCTTCCTGGTCACATTACAGCTTGCTACCTGGTGCTTGCATGTTTCTTATGATTTTGAGATGCCATTCTGGTTTCAGATTATTTAAAAAAATTTTTTTTTTAATTTCAAAATATTATGGGGGGGTACAAAGGTTTTTGTTACATGGATAGCTTTTAAATGCCTAAGTCAGGGTTATAAGTGTGCTTATCACCCAAATCGTGTTCATTGTACCTGTTGGGTGGATTTTTACCCCTCCTCTCATCCGACTCACCCCTTCTTGATTTCCAATGACTTTTATTTCTGTGTCCATGTGTGTTCATTGATTAGTTTCAAATTATTAGAGAGTACGTAGGGTGTTTGTTTTTCTATTCTTGAGATACTTCACTTAGGATAATGGTCTCCAGTTCCATCCAGATTGTTGCAAAAGACATTAATTCATTTTTTTTTTTTTTATGGCTGAACAGTACTCCATGGTGTTATATATACCACATTGTGTCAGATTCTTAAAATGTAGGAAAAGGGCGTGTCTTAATAATTGAGTATATTCCTTGGATATTACTGCACTCTGCTTCTCTTCCCTTAATCAATATATTATGAAAACTACTCCTTGTTTTTTCTTTTTTAAAGCTCTACCTCATGTCTTTATAACCAGCTGTATAGTTTTATATTTTATTGGTAAAGGAAGACTTCTAATTTTGAAGTCTGTTCACAGTAGGGAAGGATGTAGCAACACATTTTAACCCCATGTTGAGTTTTAGGTATTCCTTTCAAGTTTTGTTACAGCTAACTTTTGTTAATTTTAAAAAAATGTATAAATTAGGAAGTGGGTTTTGAATTCCTGAATGGCAGAATTAACTCTATTCTTATAACTTACATCTATATTATTCAATATTCCTGTGTACATTTTCTGTTTTTATTTTTATTCAGGGTATGTAGAACCAATGCAAACACTCAATGATGTGTTAGCACAACTAGATGCTGTTGTCAGCTTTGCTCATGCATCAAATGGAGCACCTGTTCCGTATGTACGACCAGTCATTTTGGAGAAAGGACAAGGAAGAATTATATTGAAAGCATCCAGACATGCTTGTGTTGAAGTTCAAGATGAAGTTGCATTTATTCCTAATGATGTATATTTTGAAAAAGATAAGCAGATGTTCCACATCATTACTGGTAAAGAACTTAGTTGATGGATTTTTGTGGGGGGAGTAACATTTTCCTTTTTTTTATGTGGGAGTAGAAGTATATTTAAAATTGACCAAGAAAATCCCAGTCCTTGACATTAGAAAAAGAACATGTTATTCATAGCAGTTAGTAATATATTCACATTTGGATTAGAGGGAAGATTTGGAAGGTGGGATTATAAGCTTATGAGAAAATATTGTAATCACAGAAACTTCTGTTCCAGGAGTTCAGAGTGTTTAAAAATGAACATCCCTTTACCCACAAAGCTTTCCTTTGAGCCAGTCATTTCAATAGTGCAGTCATTGAAAGTCAGGCAGTATTGGCTACTGGAGGACCTCAGCTTAGAGTAGGAATTATTTTAAGACATGGCATTATATTTATGTGAAACTCAAAAAAAAAATAGCCTTGCATATAGATTAATGTAGCATGTGTCAGCTGAGGTGTTTTGAGAGATTTTAACCAGATTCTAAAAAACAAAAAGAAGTAGAAGTCTTTGGGCAAATGTTTGGGAAAGTCAGTGATTATATTTTGTTTCCCCAAATGGGTTTTCAAGTTGTTTGTATAATCTAACACTAACAAATAAATTGCACATTTGCCAAAAGAAAAGGGTCATGTCTTAGGGCTTTAGTGTGGGGTTTAAGTGATTTGAAGAATTTGACCATACTGATCCATTCACTAGTAACCCCATTTACTAATGAGTAATGGTGTTGAGATAATCAATTTGGCTTATACTGCTTTTCTGGAAGTCATTAAGTTATCCTGTAGGCAGCTCTGTGAACCATGGGAAAATGTGTGTGTGGTCTTTCTAGGCCATAGTCAAATTACAGGTAAAATATATTTTTCATTGTTCCTCTTGATGAAAGGCCCAGTGTTGATTTGTCTGAAGACATAATAATAGAATTACTTTTAAGGGCAGTAATTTTGTTCACATTTTGGGCAGCCTGTGGTTTTGCTTCTGGTGTGCCATATCAGTGTGACCTGGGTGAAACATCATCAATGTACAGTTTAGGACTAACAATCCATTTATTAGTAGCAGAATGAAATTAAAAATCTTGCTTTTTGATATAATTTGTTTTATAGGCCCCAATATGGGAGGCAAATCAACATACATTCGCCAAACTGGGGTGATAGTACTCATGGCCCAAATTGGGTGTTTTGTACCATGCGAGTCAGCAGAAGTGTCAATTGTGGACTGCATCCTGGCCCGGGTAGGGGCTGGTGACAGTCAATTGAAAGGAGTCTCTACATTCATGGCTGAAATGTTGGAAACTGCTTCTATCCTTAGGTAGGTACATGTCACAGTCCTCTGAAAATGGAAATATATGTCTGTGTCCTGTGAGAAGCACATTTGCAGATTTATCTATAAGACATTTGAGAACAATTATCTAAGGTTAATCATTTTCCTGTGAACTTCATGCACTTTATATTATCTTAAACGGGTAATTGGTGATAGTTGTAGAAAACTCTCATTTTTAAAGTTGTTTCTTTAAGGTATCCAGTAGTAGCCCCCCTTATAAATCTCCTCCACTACCATGCTTTTGCTTGCATTGTTTACACGACCTGGAATGGTCCTTCTTACCCTTTACCATTCTGTCCAATCTTTAAGTCCCTAATGACAAGAATTCTAGTTCTCTGATGATTTTTCTTTGAACTCCTGCTCTTTGACCTGCCTGTAACTTATTAATTCTTTATTTTAGAGTTTACTGAAATGTTTTGTCTTATTTCAGTTTTTAGGAGCTTCCTTGAAGACAGGGACTATGCCTTCCATTTCTTGGTATCTTCTAAAGTACTTTGTATGTAGTAGGTCGTTAGTAAATTATGTGTTGATTTAACTTTTGAGAGCTTCCATTGTTTATGAGGAATTATAAAAGCAGTACGAGTGTTCTGTATAGAAATTAAGCAACAGGTTATATTTACAGCTTGTAAGATTAAAGAAACAAGCAAAAGATGTCAGGTGGCAATTCATAGAAAAAGAAACAACCAGTGAGCACATGGAAGACTATCAAATTCTCTAATTAAAAACAAGTTTCCTTCCTTACATTTGGTTAAAACTGAGAAAAGAAATGGTAATATCTGGTATTGGTAGGGCTATGGCAGGCACACAATTTACATAACCACCAGCAGAGTATATGATTGTCCTTGTCATCATACTCTCATCCTATCTTCATTTGGTTTTATTTTTTTTAAATCTTAGCTTATTTGATTGGGAGGAAATGAACAATAGCTTCTTTATTTGGAATTTCTTTGATTACTACTAGTCTACTAGTGTTATTCACCATTTGTTTTCCCTTCTATCCATTATTTATGTTCATGCCTATTTTTTTCTGTCGAAGTACAAGTGGTTTTTATTGACTTTGTTTATATAGTAAGATAATCTGTTATGTTTGTGGCATATCTTTCCCAACATATTGTCTTAATTTTGTTATTTGCACTTCCACATTTAATATCATGGAAAATTTTCATGTAATTATGTGCTTAGGTCTGCAACCAAAGATTCATTAATAATCATAGATGAATTGGGAAGAGGAACTTCTACCTACGATGGATTCGGGTTAGCATGGGCTATATCGGATTACATTGCAACAAAGATTGGTGCTTTCTGCATGTTTGCAACCCATTTTCATGAACTTACTGCCTTGGCCAATCAGATACCAACTGTTAATAATCTACATGTCACAGCATTAACCACTGAAGAGACCTTAACTATGCTTTATCAGGTGAAGAAAGGTGAGTATATATCATTGGTATACTATACATTTCAGAATATGACAATGGGAAACTTTTTATAGGACACATCTCTTAATTTACAGTCTGGAGGCAGGAACATGGTACATTATCTATATTTCTTTTTCTTTTTCTTTTCTTTCTTTTTTTTTTTTTTTGAGACAGAGTCTCACTGTGTTGCCCAGGCTAGAGTGCCGTGGCATCAGCCTAGCTCACAGCAACCTCAAACTCCTGGGCTCAAGCAATCCTCCTGCCTCAGCCTCCCGAGTAGCTGGGACTACAGGCATGCGCCGCCATGCCTGACTAATTTTTTCTATATATATTTTTAGCTGTCCAAATCATTTCTTTCTATTTTTTAATAGAGACAGGGTCTTGCTCTTGCTCAGGCTGGTCTCGAACTCCTGACCTCGAGGGATCCTCCCGCCTCAGCCTCCCAGAGTGCTAGGATTCCAGGCGTGAGCCACCTCGCCTGGCCCATTATCTATATTTCTGTGTCTCTCATGTAGGACTACTCATTCTAAAGCAATCACAGAAAGAATAGGCAATACTCTTAAACATCACCACGGAGGAATTTTCTACTACCTCCCATGGAATTACGTTTTCTTGTCAAATTAGATACTGGTTAGAATCAATGTGCTTTGAAGTTCGAAGGCTCTACCTGTTAATGTTTAATAAAATCATTATTGTAATTATTTTATGTGTATAAGGGTATGTTATAGAAACAAGTTCATTTTAAGCTAGGGGTTCCAGAAATCCTAAAATTGTTAGTAGTTATTGCATGGGGAACGACTTAACCTGTTGGTATTTCATCCTTTCAGAAAAGTTTATCATTTGTGGGTCTGCCACCCAAATTACTGAATTGGTGAGATTAACATATTGTAAGGCTTTATAAGGTTTTTTTTTTTTTTAATCATACTTTAAGAACTTTTTCATAGGTTATCTCGTTTTTCTGTATTAGTTGGTTGCACATGGATGAGATAGTTTTGATTCTTTTATCCTTTGTTACTTATGCTTCAGTGGAAATCTTTTTGAGTTTCAGTGTTTACATTAATATTATTGTTGTAGAATGCAGATACTTTTAGTGGGTCTGGCAGTGAGCATGAAGTTTTGGTTTTGCTTTTAAATCGTTGTGTTTTGTGTGCTATCGAAATGGGTGTGGAATAGTTTTTTAAAGGCCAGATGAAGTGTGAAGATAGAAAAAATTCATCCTTCACTGTGGATGTGGATCAAACATTTGCTTCTGCTTTATTTTTGTTTGCTTCTCTTAGTTGTGTAAAGTATCCAGCTCCAGAATGCTTGGGATTTATAGCTTGGCCAAAACAATTCTTTACAGTTGATGTATAATTGAAGCAAAAACAGAAACTATAATAATTTTGCAAGCATCACTTGTATTTAAATGCTTGGAAAGAATGTCTCAACTCAGTTTAAGTATTTCCTGCAAATGGGGCTGAGGATAAGCCACCTAGTCTATAAATTTTACTAGTGATTTGGGTCAAAAATTCCATTGTCATGTGCTTGCAGTAGTTCAGAATCAGAGTGACATTATGTGAGAATGGTAAGTAACTTTTCTAAGAAAAGTATTCTAAATTCTGAAATGTATTTAAATGATTTTCCTGAGTTGCCATGTCTAGAAAGTGACAGATCCAAAGGATAGACCAATCGCTCATAATAAATTGGTATGTTTTGAATTAAATGCTACTCTTAATTAGTGGCACTTTTATATGTATTTCTCTTTTTCTTGGTACTTTAGTTTCTCCCTCATGAAATGAGAAAATCTCAAATATTGGGTTAATTTTTCTTCTGATTAAGGTATTTGTCTAGGGCTTTGAGGATTATCTGTTAAGCTTTTCCTCTGCTATTTTAATTTTTCCTACTGCATTTGTCAAGGATAAAATATAACGCGATATGCTAAGTCATAATCACTTTTCAATAGAGGCTTGATTAAAATGCCTTTGTCTAAGTTACTCTGAAACATTTGACTACTGTATTTGAAATAATCCAGAATTCAGTTTCCTAATGACAAGGTAAGAAGTATAAATTCCATTTGTATAAATTGCTGTCTCTTCTCAGCCGATCTCCTACACTCCCCCCAAATTTCTTGTAGGTGTCTGTGATCAAAGTTTTGGGATTCATGTTGCAGAGCTGGCTAATTTCCCTAGACATGTAATAGAGTGCGCTAAACAAAAAGCCCTGGAACTTGAGGAATTTCAGAATATTGGAGAATCACAAAGATACGATGAAACGGAACCAGCAGCAAAGAAGTGCTATCTGGAAAGAGAGGTTTGTCAGTTTGTTTTTGCAGTTATTTATTGTTACATAAACCAGGTCATCAAGATGAGGGGTTTTTCCCCCTTCCATGTGATTCTAGTGTTTACTTTTTTTGATCATTCGTTATTGGCTTTCACTTATATTTCTTTCCATGATAAAGAATACATGTTTCATTTTGATTTCTGTACTGTATACATCTGCATGATCAAAAGGTATCATGTTAAGTACCAGATTTAAAAAGCAAGAGTAAAAGAATATTAATCTAGGTTTAAAATTAGTCATTCAAAAGATCTGTAGATGTCCATCTTTGGTTACTTCATAAATATATCGAGTCCTGTTAAATTACATGTTTACGTAGGTAAGATAATGACAAAAAAATAACATGATTCATAATTTTTGTCCTCCAGTTGGTTAGAATGTAGTTGGGGAGATAAGAATGAATGTGACATAGAGAATAAAGTGGTATATGACATATGTTTATTCAAAAAAGCTGTTTATTGGCAAGATATTTCAGTTTTCATGGGAGAAGTGGGTCTTATGTTTGGCTTTCTCCGAGTAATGGGTCAAATTTGTATGTTTACACAGAAAGGAAAAACCTATGCCTAATGTGGTTTTTTTTTGTTTGTTTTTTTTTTAACTAAAGGCTTACCTGATGTTCTTTAATAATGAAAATAAAAGAATCTCAGTTCACTGCCTAGTCCTGGCAACATTTACTGTGATATACATTATGACAACTTTTTTTTTTTTTTTTTTTTTGAGACAGAGTCTCACTCTGTTGCCCAGGCTAGAGTGAGTGCCGTGGCGTCAGCCTAGCTCACAGCAACCTCAAACTCCTGGGCTCAAGCAATCCTCCTGTCTCAGCCTCCCGAGTAGCTGGGACTACAGGCATGCACCACCATGCCCGGCTAATTTTTTCTATATATATATATATTTTTTAGCTGTCCATATAATTTCTTTCTATTTTTAGTAGAGATGAGGTCTCGCTCTTGCTCAGGCTGGTCTCGAACTCCTGAGCTCAAACGATCCGCCCACCTCGGCCTCCCAGAGTGCTAGGATTACAGGCGTGAGCCACCGCGCCCGGCCTATGACAACTTTTTACTTGTGATGTTTTTAGCTTCTACCAGTGAATTTTTTGTTGTTCTTATTTAAAGGATAGAAACTTGCTTTAACAATAATAGATAATAGGTATGGGTTTTGAGTTTAAAGTCTATACTTTTATCTGTTGTACTGACACAAGAGGAGAAATATATCGTAATTTGTTAATAATTTTAGGTATGGAAGGTTACCATCTTAAATATGAAATGGTTTTTGCATTAGCCCCTCCTCTTTTTTCCTAAAGGCAGTCAAATTTAACAGTGAGGGCTTGTATACCAACTTTAGTGACACTGATGTTAGTAAGTTCTGACAACCCACTACCATCGTGAACCAGCCTGTATTGGCTCTTTAATGTATCAAAATCATAGCTCTCAGTGATCTGGGATTAGGCAGGCTCTTTTATGTAATCCCTGGTTTCCAGTTAGAACAGAAATCATATATGTTTGATAATTATAATTTATTTTGAGCCATGTGAGGTTGATGCTATTATACCCATTTTATGGATGAGGAATGTGGGTTAAGGACTTTGCCCAAGGGTCACATAGCAAGTAATAATGACCATGCTCTTTGGAATGGCAATAACTGGGCAGTAAAATAAAAAGGAAGCATTCTGTGTGTGTGTTAAATTTTCAGTGACTGTTTATGCCTTGTAGTATTCTTTGTCAACCTTGATTCTTTTTTTCTTGGAGGATTAAGTTTATATGTCAACTGTAAAAATGGAGGGATTTGGGAACTACTAAAATTTTAGTTCCTTTGTCATTAGCAAGTGAAAATAGATTTATTCAAGTCCTTTTATGACTTGCTGTGAAGAAATATGGTCAACTAAGGGTTTTGTGATATGTTCTAGACAGTGTATGCTTATAAAAAATAAAGTTTTTTAAATATTGGGTGGTATGTTTACATGGAAATAATTCATTGCTGTTAATGTGACTTTTAGAAAAGACATTTTAATAACTAATGGGACATTTATATGTTTTTCAGCAAGGTGAAAAAATCATTCAGGAGTTTCTATCCAAGGTGAAACAAGTGCCCTTTACTGAAATGTCGGAAGAAAGCATCACTATAAAGTTAAAACAGCTGAAAGCTGAGGTGATAGCAAAGAATAATAGTTTTGTAAATGAAATCATTTCACGAATAAAGGTTACTTGAGAAAATCCCGCCAATGGAATGAAGATACTATTGATAAGCTATTGTCTGTAATACTTTTATATTGTTTCATATTAACCCGTTTTCCATAGTGTTCACTGTCGGTGCCCGTGGGATATCAACTTAATAAAACATTCAGTACTACTTTGCTCTGAATGCATTTTCAAAGATCTTCATTTTGAAAAATGACAGCTATAACTGAGGACTGTTTAAATGGACTTGGGCAATTATAAGCAATATGCTGAATTTTATAAATAAAATCATGTAGTTTGTGGAATTTGAGATGCATCGTATTTCTTTGCAGTGTGACTTCTATACATCTTTGTTCCAAATGGTATGAAAGAAACAGCCCAGAGATCTTGTAAAAATAAAGGATCTTACCAAGCTGGCGGTCACTGTGGAGATCATTGCCAGTATCCCCAGTGTCCCTCTGTTGACAGGAGCCAGGTTGGCTGCGTATGCATTAGCCGAGGAACTTACAAATCCAGAGTTCTAGTGTGAGCCTGTGTCCCCCCTGCCAGTCTCTCGCCCCTAGTCTGTCACGAGACTTAGACATCTGGATTTTAACAAAACATTTCAGATCGGGAACGCTCATTTAGTCTACTACTTTTATCTTACAAGAAAGAGATGGAGGGGTTACTAGTTAGTTGCTGGTCCTGCACAATGTTAGGGGGAAAGGACAGGCTTTTCAATGTAGTGGGATGGTGGTGTATTCATATAAGAACAAATGAAATTAGACTCCTACACCTTCTATAAAAATCAACTCCAGTGAATTTTAGACCAAATATGTAAGGCACAATTATCAGACTTTTAGTGTTTAGTTTTATAGTCCTGTAGAAGATAATAGAGGAAAAGATTCTTAGGTCCTTGGCTTTGGGGGAAACTTCCTAAGTCACAAAAAACACCATTCATAAAGTTTGACATACGTAGCTATATATTGAAATTAAGAACTTCTTTTCATTAAAAGCCACTACAAAGTGAGAAGACGTGATCCATAATGGAAGAACATACTGGTACCACATAAAATATCAAAGAGCTGGATGTGGTGGTGCATGCCTGTAGTACCAGCTACTGGGGAGACTGAGGCAGGAGGATCATTTGAGCTCAGGAGTTCAATGAAGTCCAGCCTGAGCAACATGGCAATATCGCATTTCTTTAAAAAGAAAAAAAATTCAAAGGATTAATATCCAGAATAAAGAATCCCTATAAAATCAATAAGAAAAGGGGTCACTTTGTCTCCATATAACTCAATAACAAAAGACAAGCCAATTAGAAATGGGCAAAGAATCATAATAGATATTTTTCCAAGGAGATATGCAAATGGACAAGAAGTACATGAAAAGATACAGATCAAGGAAATGCAAGTCAGAACAATGAGCTACCAGTTCACACCAGCAGTTAAAGTTAGATGATAAGTATTGTCAAGGAAGTAGAGAAATTGGAACTCTGGTGCACTGCTGGTGGGAATATAAAATGGTGCAGCTGCTTTGGAAAACAGTCTGGCAGTTCCTCAAACAAACATACAGTTACCATAGTCTCAGCAATGCCACTCCAAGATAAATATCCAAGAGGAATAAAAATGTATTTCCACAAAACTTGCACACAGATGTTTATAGCCGAATTATTCATAATAGCCGAAAGGTGGGAAACAATCTAAATGTCTATTAGCAGGTTAATGTATAAACAAAATGTGTCATATCCATACAATGTAATATTCTGCCATAAAAGGAATGAAGTACTGATATATGGTACAAGCATTTCAAGGGTGGCAATGCCAACTGTTGGTGAGTATGTGGAACAACATTGCTGGTAGGTGTAAGATTAGTGAAGTTGAAAATACGCATACAACCCAGCAGCTCTACTCTTAGGTGCATACTCTGGAGATGCTTGTGCACATTGTGCTGCAGTATGTACACAAGAATGTTCATAGTAGCCAAGATCAAGGTGCCAGCAGGAAAGAAAATGGAAGGAAAAAAAAATGTTCAGAATAGCCCTGAACTGGAACAACCCAGCAGTGAAAATGAACTCCAACTACACAAAATAACGTAAATGGAATCTTGAAACACTAAGTAAAAGAATTGGCACAAAAAGGATACACCGTTTTTCCCCATTCATACGAAGTTTAGGAACATGTTACTGGCCAAGGTACAGTGGCTCACACCTGTAATCCCAGCACTTTGGGAGGCTGAGGCAGAAGAATCCCTTGAGCCCAGGAGTTGGAGGGTGCTGTGAGCTATGATGATGCCACTGTACTCCAGCCCAGCCAACAGAGTGAGACCCTGTCTCAGAGAGAGAAAAAAAGCCTATATTGTTTGGGGATGCAGTCATAGGAATGGCAACTGTAAAAGATGTGAAAGTTCTCGGCCTTAGCACTATCTTTCTAGAAACCTCCGCAGCATGAGAGCCAAGTGGAGGAAGAAGTGAATGCACAGGCTAAAGGGCAAAAGAAGAAAGGTGAGGCAGAGGTCCAAGTAAACAGCTTGCCTTGTGCACATGTGAAGGCCACAAGAGCAGAAGCATGGAATGCCAGAGTCTGGGGACACTGGTACAACTTGGACTGCATGCAACTGTCTAGAACTTGCCTCTCAGTGGATCTAGAACTTCAGCACCATCTGATCGCCAAGACCACCTCTAAGAGACCCGTCTTGCTCATACCAAAACAGTCCCTATTGGTCCTTTGCCCTGGACCTGACATTCTTGACTAGTTCTGTTCTCAGTTGTGGCCAAGTGTAACAAGTATACAATAAATCATATCTTCTTCATATCTTCTTTCAGCTGAAGAATAAAAAAAACAAAAAACCAAGAAAGTGATTATGTAAGTCAGGAGAGTGGTTGTCTTTGCCTAGGGACATGGGGTGCTGATGGGGAGGGGGCAGATAAGGGCCTCTGGAAGGGCACCGCATTGTGTTTTTTGACCTGAGTGGTTTTGCAGGTGTTTGCTTTATAGTTACTGCAATTTTGTTTTATACACTTAAAATTTGGTATGAGAACAAATTGAAATTTAAGATCAATGATTCCTTTAAAATACTCAATTAGCCACGTTCTTTTCCCTCATCATTGGTAATTTAGAGTGAGTTACATCAGTTTTTCTTTTCTAGATACCAGAAGCTTAGGAAGAAGGCAAACTTAGAAAGATTTTAAATGTGGCAATCTTTATTGGTTTACAAAATCATTTAATCACTTATAAGTGGAACACTTATAGAAATCAAAAAGCAATTTTTAAATTCCAGTGAAATATTTCATCCCTTAGCTGTAGAAGAGTCTTTTTTAGATTGCTGCACAAAAGCATGTTTAACATGGAAATCAGCTTTTAGTAGGTTTTAGTTGTTAGGGCTACAAGAAATGGGGGGAGGTGGGGAAACTGTTGATTCCAAGAAAATGTATAATCTACCAAGCTCTGATAAATCAAGCTGCTTTCATTTCTCTAAAAGAGACTTGGTGTTTAGTTCTCAGATGTTTTTGAAAATGAAAAACATAATAGATCTGCTCAGGTGGTTTCAGACTTAAGCTGTGCTTATTACATGAATATGCTAATGAAACAACCAGGCCTTCAATTAGAG
Source organism: Eulemur rufifrons (assembly GCF_041146395.1). Classification (NCBI taxonomy): domain Eukaryota; kingdom Metazoa; phylum Chordata; class Mammalia; order Primates; family Lemuridae; genus Eulemur; species Eulemur rufifrons. The sequence continues at coordinate 79,163,557 of NC_091001.1, read as the reverse complement.
TCTCCTTCCTGTTAAAATGGTGGATGTAAAACGAAATATAAACTAATTTCTGACCTGTCAAAGGTTTTTCTCAAAATTTTAATTGTAATGTGGTTTGGTTTTTCATCCCCACTCAAACATACGTTTGAGTAATACCAAAGTAAAGCTGACTATATATTATCCAAGATTTAACACTGAACCATACTGTTACTATGAAATTTGTTGACCACATAACCATGTTTCTGAAAAAATACTTTTTTTTTTTATTAGCACTAAGAAGCCAAGATGCAATTGTTTTTGCAATTAATTTGATTTTTTTTTTCCTTAAAATACTGTTTTGGGGTTAAATGTTGTAACAAAACAGGTATAAGAAAAATGTTTTAAGGTAGATATATTTAAGATTCTGTCTCATGCTCTTTCGACTGAGCTAGCCGGGTGACTAGGGTAGATATATTTAAAGAATAACTTTTTCCCCTTAAAATCTCAATGTTCTACATACTAAGCACATCCTGTTAGACTTCTTGAGTATTAAATACATCTTCTATCCTTGGTCTTTCTGCATTTAGCTTTTTTGGGAAGTATGTTTTTACCCACAGCATATGGTATGAGCTGCTGATTCAGTATTGAGTGGCTCTTTAAGCTTGTTAGTTATATTCTGTTGATTAAAATGTTGTGCAGAATAGTCAGAAAAAACCAGCCCCTGACCTGAAATAAATTAAACAATGTTAATTAGCTTATGGGGAAGAACAAATGAGTAAAGAGGATTTTCATAGACAAAGGAAATCTGTTATTACCTTCCTGGACTCGGTGTGTTTGGGTTAAGGAGATAGGGTGTGGCCGGGGAAGATGATGAAAATGTCCAGAATGATGCACATATTTTTAGACTAAAACTGGAAATACAGCCCAACTTAAAATACTGGTGTTCTGCCCAATGTCCGCGCTCCACACCTGCTTCACTTCACTTTCCTTGGTAGATAGAGCTACTGCTTTCTCCTATTGTTCTGCTTCAGAACTTACCTCTGTGGTTTTTAGATGTCTGTGAACATTCTGGTGCAGTGCTGGGATGTCACAGAGGAAATAATCCCTTGTGGACGTCTTGCTGGTAGGAATCGGCGCCTCCTGATCTCTCTGAGGAGGGCAGTGGGAAGCCCTTGCCTTTCATGTGACACAGCCGTTTCCCCACCTCCCTGAAGGACTGTGTTCTGTGGTGGTGTTGGACAACATGCAGAACACGAGCAAATTCAACGTATGTCAGCATATGTTTGGTGTGTGGTTTGTCCAAATCAAAGTGCCCACACGCATCTCTCATCCAGCCACGGAGGCAATTCAGCAGTGGCGTGAGCCATATGGAGGTGGCGGGTGTTGGGCAGCCTTGAATGGACTGCCCCGGTCTTATTTCTGGATTTGGTGAGTAGAAGATCACACTGTTGTTGCCTCGGGTTCACCTCAAAGAGCGAAAGAGAAATTAGAAACTCCTTCAAATGGTTAAATTTAGAGGCAAGAAAACATTCTGTCAGAGGACAGTTTCTTACTAGTTCTAACAAAAGAACAACGGCAGTGAATTCCTCCGTGTTCAGAATCAACCAGTAAGCAAAACCATAGCAAGTAACAGTAAAGCACACTATTATAATTGTGTTTATGTCCTGGAATTTTATTGACAGTTATAATTAGCAGTCAGATAAATTTTATGAATAATCTTGGATGGAGATAGCTTAAAGTCAAATTAAGTATAATTAAACCTACAACAATGCAACTTTTCAGTTCAGCCACTGAGCTGCAGTTTTAATATGCATTGTCCATCTAGCAAGAAGTATTTTTTCCAATTTTTTCTTATATAATGATTAAGACTTAATATTGTCAATTCTAATGTGATGTTTTATTGCTAAACATTGGCTCAGCCAAATCAATCACAAAAATGTCTTTCCACATTGAATCCTTAGCATTATAATGTGGATTAACAATTTGGCAACATTAAATACTTGGCGAGTATCTGTAAAGTGCAAAGTTACTGTGCTGGGCTACTCCTCTTAAACAATACTAAAAGGCAGGTACTTTTATTATCTACATTTTCCAGATGAGGAAACCTAGGTACAGAGGTTGAGTATAAGTTCGCCAGGTCACACAGCTGGTAAGTGGCAGAGCTGGGATTTGAACCCTAGCTCCCTGTCTCCAGAATCCATACTTTTTTGTTTTTCTGTTTAGAAGCTTAAAATGTAGTTAGGAATCTGAGATGTACACATGATAATTTAATCGTTTTACATATTACTAAGTTATTAAGTGTCAAAACGAGTGGTGTAAGCACTGTAACAGGAGTTAAGAAAAATCGTGTGTTAGAGATGTATTTCTGATTCTGCCCTGGAAGCTGGCACCCCTGTGGAAGGCTTCTCTCCTGTCTGCCCCAGACAGCCAGAGGCATCCTCCTGGGCCCTGCTGCCCACCTGGCTGCCTGCTACCATCGCTGCTCTCCTGGGGCTTGCTCGCAGTAAGGAAAGTGAGCAGCCAGGAAGCTGCATCCTTTCAGAAGTTCACCAGTCACCAAACGCTGACATAAACCAAGTGACTGCATTGTACCTGTTTGGGTGAAAGATTGTGTTAAATGAGAAGAGAGATGATCAGCCAGAAGCATGGAAAATGGGGAGTTAGAATAAAATGTCAGCAGTGTTTGGAGCAAGACACTGAATGACATCTGGTGCCCTCCAGTCTTCTGATCACTTGGAGGATATGTGTGTTCTATCGTGAGCCAGGAATGCTTTATCCAGCCTCTAGGGAATAACCCTGGAGATTCCCTTTATCACTCTGCTCTTAATGTGTGCTTATGGGGTAAACTTCAGATGACTAAGGCCTACAGGTCTGGATGTGCTGTTAAGTTAAAGTGAGCGGCAATGTGGTATATTAGGAAGAGTTGGGTTCTAGTCCTTGCTTTGCCACCTGGCCCTATGACTTTAAGCTGGTCACTATTCCTCTTTGGGGTTTTTCCCTCTCTTCTGTAACTTATGGGATTTGAATTATTAGAGTTCTTGAATGTCATACGTTCAGGGCCAGGCAGATGCAGGATACAGAGAATAGTGGGCTTAAGGTGAACACCCCAACTAAAAAGCAAAAATTTAAAAACATAACTGGCCAAGCAAATGTGTCTTTAGGTCTTAATTTAGCCAAGGGTCACTAGTTTGTGCCTTTTGGGGTACTCTAATATTTCATGAAAATATGAAATGATTTTTCCATACATACTAAAAAGGGGCTCAAGCCTCTGTTGCAATTAGTCTATGTCAGCATCCAAATAGCCACCCCCGGGCGGTGTTCACCTTCTTCCCTCCTTTAAGTGCCATGTTGATAATCTAGCTCATAATTCTCTCATCAGCAATAGAGCACTTTGCTGCTTTATTTTTATTGTTAGCTGTGATCTTATCAGCCCAAATATGTAGGGACTTAGAAATATTCATCAATGATTCTTTTCCCCAAAGCTCTTTTGGTGACCACTTCACTAGGATCAGACATGGAGAAAAAAGACCCAGTGAACTTCAAGCAGGTGGAATGGGGGAGGAGCCAAGGAACAATCCCGCTTGCCTGAGAAAGAAAAGGGGAGGTGACTGGATCAAAGCGACGCTTCCAAGCCATTTTCAGCACAATGAGCGTAAGTCTAGGTTTTGGGGAGAACCCATCTTTGTGGAGTGAGGAAATACAGTAGTCTGTATCCTTCAGAATTGGGCATGACTCAAGCAACTTTTAAGATTGGATAATAGTAGCTCGAAGTGGCCTGGCGCGGTGGCTCACGCCTGTAATCCTAGCACTCTGGGAGGCTGAGGCGGGTGGATCGGTGGATCGTTTGAGCTCAGGAGTTCGAAACCAGCCTGAGCAAGAGTGAGACCCCCTCTCTACTAAAAAATAGAAAGAAATTAGCTGGACAACTAAAAATACCTAGAAAAAATTAGCCAGGGATGGTGGCGCATGCCTGTAGTCCCAGCTACTCGGGAGGCTGCGGCAGTAGGATTGCTTGAACCCAGGAGTTTGAGGTTGCTGTGAGCTAGGCTGACGCCACGGCACTCCAGCCAGGGTGACAGAGCAGGACTCTGCCTCAAAAAAAAAAAAAAAGTATTAGCTCGAAGTGAATCTAGAGATCAGCCAGCGGGAGGAAGGCAGGAAAGCAAGAAATGGAGTGAGCGGCCTGCTGGGTTTGAGTGACTGGGAGGAGTTGGGGCTGAGTTAATAACTACAAAATCCCACAAGGCAATGGGGAGGAAAGGGGGGATTATTAACTCTAGGAATAGCAAACTTTGTTTTTTTAAAGAGTGTCATGATAATGTACTGCCCACCTCAATTGTGAATTTTATTCATTTAGTCATAATAATTTAAATAGCAATGATTTAAGAAAAATAACTATATTGGGATGGGGGAAGGTATAAGGGTAAATCTCTTTCTGTAAGATAATGTCTAAAATTGGAAAATAAATAGTGGCATGAGCATGTTATTTAAAAATACAGAGGTACGTGTTAGAGGAGTCTGCTAAGAGAGCTGGAAGTGGACACCTCTGGGACAGCAAGCAGGCCAGCATTGAGACAGGGGCTCCGTTTTTCATTATAAGCCTCATGATAATGTTTATTGCTTTTATAAAAATCAACATTATATTGAAAATTAACACAGAAAAAGAAAACTGTCTAAAAGTATACTTATGTAGTGATGATATTCACTTTGCACATTGACGCCTTAAAAAAAAATCAAACACACACAAATGTCATACTCTTGGCCCAAATAAATTGCATTATAATGTAAGCTCCTTCTCTTGGGGAGAATCGAAACTGATAGAAAAAAATCTATCGATTTTAAATCAAGGAATTATTAATATCTATTAACACAAAGTATCTTCCAGCACCCTTAAAATTGTGACTAACGGAGTCCACTTGCTTAAGGCTTCTTGATTGTGGCTCTGGGTCATGGTCCTCAAATTTGGCTCAGAATAGACCTCTTTAAATTATTTAAAAGAAATTGTGACTAAAGAGAATTTACTGTTGGGTTTTTTTTTTTGTTTGTTTGTTTTTTTTTCCTTTTTTTGAAACAGAGTCTCGTTCTATTGCCCGGGCTAGAGTGCCATGGTGTCAGCCTAGCTCACAGCAACCTCAAACTCCTGGGCTCAAACAATCCTTCTGCTTCAGCATCCCAAGTAGCTGGGACTACAGGCATGTGCCACCATGCCCGGCTAATCTTTTTTCTATATATTTTTAGTTGTCCGGTTAATTTCTTTCTATTTTTTAGTAGAGATGGGGTCTCGCTCATGCTCAGAGCTGGTCTCGAACTCCTGACCTTGAGCGATCCTCCCACCTTGGCCTCCCAGAGTGTTAGGATTACAGGCGTGAGCCACCATGACAGGCCGAGAATTTACTGTTTTAACAAAATAACACCTAGGTCTGGGGAGGAGGAAGATGGAAATGGAGAGTGACTATTAATGGGTACAAGGTTTCTTTGTGGGAATGATAAAAATTTAGATGATAAAATCTCAGGTTAGATTATGAAGATAATTGCAAAACTGTGAATATACTAAAAACCACTGAATTATACATTTTAAATGGGCAAGCTATTACAGCATGTAAATTATAGCTCAATAAAGCCGTTAAAAACTAGTAGCTTAAATAAGATGTAATAATAGCCAATTCTCAACATCTATAAAATAGATACTATTATCTCATTTTACAAATGAAGAAACTGGGGCATAGAGAAGCTAAGTGATTTGCCTAAGATCATCAGATATAAATAGGTTAGGATAAAAGTTATTTTTCTTTCATGTAAAAGAAATCAGAGGGCAGGAGGAGCAGTGGCAGTCTAGGGCTGATAAGGTGGTTCCATGAGCACCGGGGACCCTGGATCCTTTGAGCTTGTTCCTCCCCTGCACGCCTTTTCCTCTCAAGGCACCTCATGGCCCCAGACTGCTGGGGCTCCAACAAATGCATCCACATTTTAGGAAGCAGGAAGGAGGAGAGTGCAAGGATTCTCTTCCTACCTTTAAAGAAACACAGAAGTTGTACACAGTACTTCTACTTGCATCCTCCTTGGAAGATCTGAGTCACATGTCTGCACTGTCAGAACCTAGGAAATGGAGTCTTTGCTTATGAAACTCATTTTGAGGCTGGGCATGGTGGCTCATGCCTGTAATCTGAGCACTCTAGGAGGCCAAGGCAGGAGGATTGCTTGAGGTCAGGAGTTCCAGGCCAGCCTGAGCAAGAGCGAGATCCCATCTCTACCAAAAATAGAAAAAATTAGCCAGGCATGGTGGCATGCACCTGTAGTCCCAGCCACTCGGGAGGCTGATACAGGAGGAATGCTTGAGCCCAGGAGTTTGAGGTTGCAGTGACTCAGTGACCTATGATGACACCACTACTCTCTACCCAGGGTGACAGAATGAGATCTGTCTCAAAAAAAAAAAAAAAAAAAAAAATCCCAATAAACCCTCATTTTGAAAATCATGGTTTACAAAGGGCAAGGGATTTCCAGTTTGATTCTTAGTAAATGCTTTGGGATGCTGACATTTCCTCTTCTGCCCACCATCTTCACAGCCCCACCTAGTTTTTCAGTATTTATTTCCTCTCAAAGCATCATTTGGCTGGTCTCTGGTCTTCTTTCTCTTTCTCTCATAATAACTTCTTTGGACTCACTCTATCCTGTAATCACTGTTTCCACTGAATCCAACTAAACTCAAAACTCGGTACCTTGGGTGTCTTGTTCAAACTTACAAGCACGGTGCTAGGCGTGGAGTAGGCTCTTGGGAAACCTTTGTGCACAGAGTGTGGCCTCCTTGAGGCTCACGGATTATTTACACCCTTGAGCAGGGACTCTGGTGTGCCCGAATGTGCATACTTGTCCCTCTGGGCTGTGATGAAGGGTAGTGGAACACTCCAGCGTCCTTGGCGAGGCTGGAACAAAAGTCCCTGCACAGAACAGACTGGTCAAGCCTCCAGCCCGCAGGCACTTCCCTGTGCTTCTCAGTCAAACACTGATTGCCAGGCAGAGCCTCATCGCACAGGGTCGTTAAGTAAAATAGAAATGGATAATAAATTTTTATGTGTTTGGAAATTGTTTCTCTCCTCCCCTCTTTTTGGGGTTGATTAATTTAGCTGGAAATAACGAACCTGAACGAATTTTGGTAATTCCTGAGTCGGTACCTTGTTTATGAGACTTGGACAACCGTAATACTAAGAGAATCCTTTTCTCTCGCCCACTCTCACGCCAGTTTTTCCCTTGGTGTGAGGACTGGCAAGCCGGAACTTAAATGAGCCAGAGGGAAGAACAGTTTCTTTTTTCTAGGAGTTGTGTCATGTTTCCAAAGGGTAGCGCTGTCAGTACTTTACTCCCTTCTGGAAGCAGCTGTGCTTCAGGGACCCCTCACTGAGAGCAAGTCCAGGGAAAGAATGGCCAGTTGAGGACTTACACGAGTAGTCACTGGCCACGTTTCTTCCCTGCTACAATCTTGCTGACAGAGGCCCCAGGGTCATCTCATGGGGCTTTTTGGGCCATTACTGTTTTCTTCTGGCTTTTCTCAGTAGACATTTATGATTCTTAATGACATTCTCTCTCAGACTGCTTGGAACCAATCCATGTCTTTCTATTAGTCTGCCTGTATGAAGGAGACTCCTATTTGTCCTCAACTGGCTTCTCACGGGTTTCAAAGGCAGCCCTTCCTCCGAGTCTTTCGGGGGTTAGTGAGCAATTCTATCTGCATGGTTTGGGATACTTGGCAAGCCTGTAAGAGCATCACAGTCTCCCCTGGAGATAGTCCCATGGTGACTCCTGCCCAGATTCTGTGGTCACCAAAGGTCCCAGGTGACAGTCCAGAGAGGGCACCATTCCCTGGGAGTCCTGGCAACTTGCCGTTCTTTGGCTTTAAGACATTCTCTTATACATCCCACCTGGGCCCTGGAAGCCCGATAGCTAAGTAAGAAAAGGCCCAAGTCCCAAGCCCCTTGGCCTGAAACTGAGTTGCTTCCACTCTATACGTAGCTTTTACCCTCCCTGGCTCTCTCCCTTCCTTGGCCCCATATTCCCCCCCAGTGGTCTAAGCAGCCTGAGGGCTGAGTTCACCCATAGCATCCTCACCACTTTATCTATGCTGACTTCAGTTCTTCCTGGCCCACTACTCACCCACATGCAGTTTGATCTTCCATTTATACCTCTGCCCAGCTGCTTCCTGATCTTTGGCTCTGCTTGGCCTGATCTGCTCTTCTCCTGGCTTCAGCCGTTTCCCTGCCTGCCTTTGGCCCCAACTTCAGCCACCCTAGCACCAGCTCCTGCACAGCTTGAGGCCCCTTCCCCAGGAGGGCTTCATTACATGTGGTGGTGGCAGTCCTTGGATGATCAGAGCTGTGAGGGGCTTCAAACAACCATATCAAGTTCAAACCCTTGATTGAGATGTGAGGAAACCAAGGACTCAAGGCCACACAGGTGGTATGAAGTGGCACTGCAGGAACAGAGGTGTCTGGAGCAGGCTGGACTGACGACCACTACTAAACCTTCCACAAACTCTAATCCGCTTTGACAGTGAGATGACGTCTCGTCTTGTTTGTTCACCATCCCTCATCATCTTTCCTGTTAGGGCCCCTCTGTGCAGTTCTGAAGGGACTGCCAGTCACAGGGCCATTGTCCTGGCCACAGAACTGCACCATCAGAGTTTATGTTTAGATTCTGGGAATGAGAAGCTCTTCTTCCTCCCGGATTGTTAAACTTGGATGTTGCTGGAACTGTTTGTGGGCATACCCCCACCTCTGTTTATCTGCCCACACCCCTCCCACCCATCCTAGGGGGCCTGTCAGCAGCAGGAAAGAGTTAGGTCAACACACACAGAGAGGAGAGCTGTTCTGTGTTGGCGGGTGTTGGTGAGGGAAAGGTACAAGATCCAGCAAAAGTAAGCTGACCACATTGTTGGAGTCCCTGGAGATTCACCTCTGGGTTTCACCAAGTCTTCCAATTCCCTTTTGACTTAAGCTGCTCTCTTACTCTCTGACACCAACTGGGTGTCCAACAATTCAATCCACTTCTGATACTTAACTATCCAGAGTTAGCCCAAACCCTGTAGGTTGAGGGCTCAGTCCCACAAGACTTCCCCCACTGCAGACGTCAGCTGCAAATGGGGTGTCCAAGCTACCCACGTTTCTGCCTGGCTGACTACAGATTTGGGCTCCCCACAAGCCCTCCTCAGGTTTGATAATTCACTAGAACAACCCACGAAGCTCAGGGAAATGCTTTACTTGCCATCACCAGTTTATTATTATATAAAGGCTAAAACTCAGCAACAGCCAAGTGGGAGAGATGCACAGGGCATGGAGTGGGCTGGGGCCGTCTTGGAGTGCGTCATCCTCCCAGCACCTTGGTGTGCTCACCAACCTGTAAGCTCCCTGAACCCCATCATTTAGGGATTTTTTTTGAGGTTCCATTAAACAGGCCGAATTAAGTAATCATTGGCCATAGTGATTGGGCTTGATCTCCAGCTCTGCTCCCCAGAGAAAGTGGGGGGTACTGGCAAACATTTTCTCCTTTGACCAAAACTTTAGTGAGGCTCCTCTGAGTCCTTTCTGACCAGGCCCAACCTGGGCTTCCCTCTCTGTCCTTGAAGACTTGAGCAGGAATCCTGCCCAGTCAGTTTAGCAACAGTCCCCATCCTTGGTATCTGACCACCCTCGGCATCCCCCGGCCTGCCTTTAGCTAGAATTCTGTTGCCTCTGTCTAGCAGGAATTCCCCTTCCCCTTGGTGTTTCCTCTTAGTAATTTTCCATTCACTGACCTCCATCCTGCTCCTTGGCTATAAATCCCTACTTGCCACGCTGTAGTAGGAGTCAAGTCCAATATCTCTTCCCCTTTGCAAGACCCTGTTGTGGTACTGTGGTCCCTGTACCTACCACCAGGGCACCCCTTGTGCAGTCTGATCACCGCCTTTAACAGTCCCCCATCCAAAGAAGTGAAGGGGTGACTGAGAGAAACAGCTGACGTCTGCATACTTCTTTACAGGAGACTTGCGAGGATTCCAGGAGAGAAGGCACGAGAAAAGCTGAGTGCAGTGTCCGGCTCCTAGCAAGCCCTCAATCAACAGCAGCTGCTGCCATGATGAGGATGATCATGGTGGTCAGCAGGGACGCAGTGTGCCCTGTGCCTCGCACGAGGGTGGCCAGTGTGTGGCCAAGTGGGGCTACGCGCCAGCCTGCACTTCACCGTATGCCCGGGTGCACACGGTTTGTCTGCTCGGAGGGGCGCCTCATTTTACTTCAGAAAAAAGCACTGCAGGAGCTAGCAGTGGCCCTGGGAAGAAGACGATCTCTTTGTGCTAAGGCACGAAGAGCTAAAGTCCCTTAGCTTGCCAAAGGCCAGAGTTGGGAACATGATTTTAAAGTCTCGTAAGAGAATGCTGAATTGGAGCATGAATTTGTAGCTGGCGGTGTGGTGAAATGAGGAAGGGTTTTGGAAAATCATTTTCTAGGCTCCAGAAGCTGAGCCTGGATTGTATTCTCAGTGTGAATCAGCCCAAGGCATCGAGGAGGTGGGCACCTAACAATCTTCTGTTGCTGTTAGCTTGGGGGTCCAGGAAGACCCTCTGCCTCCTGCACTTGGCACAGGGGAACTCTGCCGAGTGTGGACAGCAAACGTCTCAGGGCAGGGAACTAAAATCTATTGAGCACTGAGCTTGTTCTGCACACTGCATGGATAACCTCATTTCACCTGCACACAGTAATGCTCACAGACAAGGGCATGGGAGCTCAGCAAAGGAAAGTTATCTGCCCAAGTTCGCTGAGCCAGTGGAAGGAAGGCGGACTGGCTTCCCGCTGTGCCTTCTCACTCCTGGGAGTAGTTTGCAGAGAGAACACTGTCATAGTCATTGTCACTCCAGCACTCAAAATGAGCTGTTTACGCAGGCAAGGCGGTGATTTCCCCACTCTCAGCGGAGTAAGCGGAGATTCGGAGAGCTGACGGGCCTGGCCCAAACCCACACAGACGGTAAGTGGCAGAGCTGGGGCTTCCGTCCCTAAGTTTACCACACCAAACAACTCAACTGGCAGCCTTGTCTCAGCAACATCTTTGCAGGAATCTTGCAGTCAAATTCCTCCTGCAGGGGAGAGTGGCAGCCTGGGGAGAGTTGGGGTCTTTCTTTCAGCATGTGGCTGGGTCCTTGTATCTCATGTGACAACAAAATGTAAGAGATTTTTTTCTTCCATCAGCTGCGAGCTATGCTGTTTATCAAGCAATTTCACTGGGAGATGTTCCCTCCCACCCCAACCTCCCCATTCTTCCTGGGGTTGACTTGAAATGTGGCAAGACTCAGGAGGTGGGGAAAGGCCTTGGAGGGGATGCAGGTGGGCTGCAGACTCACCTGCACGCTGCTGTGTAGGGAATGTCAGGCCCAAGGAGTCCATCTCTACTGTATCCATCATCTCCTTATTTAGCTCATTTTGTGGGCTTCAAAATCCCTCATGGAAGGTCCAATTAAAATCTTGGAAGAAACCTGGGCTCTGTAGATTGTCCTCAGAGGAGCAACTTACAGCTGAATACAATAAAATGAAAGGCAAGACAAAGTCATTGCCCAGGTGAGGCTAATTAGAATTTGAGGCATCTTCCTTGTGCAAAAGGAACAAAATGTCCTGGTGGTCTTCATTGGGGAATGAGAAATGTTTTATCACATAAAATGTAATCCTGGGAATTGCCTTCAACTGAAGCTTGAAGAGGGGCCTGGGAGTGTTTAATCTCTCAACACTTCCTCTGTACCTCTCTTATGACACTTTTCACTGCTTGCCAAGTTATTTATATCATGGTTTGATATATAATTTTTGCTTCTAGATTATATGTTCCCATACCTATTACTGTGGACAACTTGCAGCAGTTTGTGCATAGTAGGTAGTCAACAAATGATATAATATAAATACTTGGATGGATGGATGAATGGAGGTATAGACATATGAGTTGATGGATGGATGGATGATGGATGGATGGATGAGTGGATGGATGGATTAATGGATGAGTAAATGGATGGATGTACAAGTGGATGGATAAATGGATGGATGGATGAATGGATGGCACCTAGTAGTCAAGTTTGCACAAGAAAAGTAGAACCTGTGGATTGACAAGGGGAGGAAGGAAGGGGAACTCATACACCTTGGATGTCTGTGCTAGCTACTGTGTCTGGCACTTTTATAACCATTTCAGTTAATCCTCACACCAATGCAATAAGATAGCTTGTTTGTTTTTCCATTTCAAGATGTTGAAACTGATTCTCAGAGAGGTTAAGAAATTTGCTTAATGGGACTCTCATCTAGGTCAGTCTGAATGGAAAAACTCACCACACTCTGAAAGTCAACCCAGCACCAAGTAAACACCAAAACATGGATCTTTATGATGTTGTTTCCCAGAAGACTGACTCAGAGAGCATGTGGATGCTGAATCAAAGTGGGGCAGGCTGGCTTGGCTGTGTATCTGCACGGGTGCTGAGGGAGGGGCTGGCTGCCCAAGGCCTGAGTGACTCTGGTGTCAGCCTCGGAAGCCCCTTCCTCTCCTGGTGGGAGAGGAGTTGAGACCAGCAGAGCTGTCCTAAAATGCTGTGTGCAGGACAGGCGGGGCCCAGGCCCAAGCCAGCTGGCCCTGTCTACTGTGGCCCTTCTCCCCTCCCACGTACCCCAGCCTTGCCTCCCCAACGGTCCGCAGACAACACCAGAAGCCTTGTCTAGGTGACTTGTGAGGTGAGGCACCCGTTGGCAGGCCCCACCCTGATAGAACAAGCCACCATAACTGCTCTGTCCTCTTGGAGGCCAGGCTTCTGACAAACCACAACGCTGCTTAGCCTTTGTGTCCTGCTCCCCAGCTCTCCAGTGAGGCCTACTAGTTCTGCCTTTAGCCTGGTCACAAACAGCTCTCTGCAGGGTTCTGTCATCAGTCATTTGCATGTAGTATAAGTGGAAACCACAGTGTCTCCTTCCTCCCCAGTTACTTATACTTCAAGTCATACATGGAGAAAAAACTCTGGGCAGCACAAAAACTCAGTAATCCTCTTCATTTCTATTTGTACAGCTTTCAATAGTTGACATTATTTTTTTCACATATGTTGTCTTTGGGGTATAACCCTGTTTGACTTGCAGCCCTGGGAGAGGCTCACTGGCTTACAGGCTCTGGCAGGCCCAGATAGCACTGGCATGTGTTCATACAAGGACCCTCAGGGGTTCCTTGTGGGCTTTGGAGCGGGTGCTTGGATCCTGACACACATCCCCAAGGTCGGGGACAGAGGTTGCCCTTTCCCATCCACTAGGGCGTTGATAAGGGGAGAAGAAATTTCCTGTGAGGTTGCAAAGACTTGGGGCACTTGCATCAGAACTGGAATTCTGTGGGGAGAGACAGTTTTGGCTATGACACTGGATAGAGCCTGCATGTACCATTTGACCCAGCTTGTCCCTGGGTCCTTGGGTGAGAGGGCTTCAGGGAGAGGAGACAGCTAGGCCCCTTTCAGGATGCTACTAGGGGCAGTAGTGTTGGTGGGGACAGGGCTGACAGCAGGCTGTGTGGCAGTGGTGAGAGGGGCACATCAGGTCCTCTCCCACTAGACACAGAGACTCAGGAAGGAGAAGGGGTGGACACAGCGAGGCTCCCACGGGTACAGTGAAGTCACCAAGGAGAACACATCAGCTGCGTGGGCCCCTGTGCGAGGAAGGTGGGTGGGTCTTTGGGTCTGGAATCTTTGGTGCTCACTCTGCTGGGAGGGGCATGGAGCCCAGATCAGCTGTGGCTTCCACTGTTCTTGTTTGGTGACTGGCCTTCGTTGGCATGACCTGGGGCAGCAGAGGCTGCCGACAAATGAAGCTCTAGGCCCAGGTGCAAGTGTGTGCAGTAAGGGCTAGCTCAGCAGACTTGGGGTACTCACACCTTCTGTGTTCCGAAGAAGGGACAGGCCCTTGACCTGCTCCTGGGAAATACCTTATAGTACTCCGCCTGACAAGAGTATCTTTGGACAACTGAGAACTGGAGCCATGTTGGATAGTTTATGCTAACGATATGATTTAGGGTAAACACCTGCCTTTGTTCCCCTGAGGCCCTGGGCCACACTATATCAGTTTGACCTCTGGAGGGACTGAAGAATGAGAAGCTGAAGTCAGTTACCTCCCTGGTGTGCAGTGGGTGAACTAGAGCAGGGAATGAAATGCCAGTGGTGCTTAGCTCCCTCCTGCTGTGGCCAGCTGGCTTAAGGGGGCAATGGGAGCTGGTGGCAAATTTCCCTGGATTTTCTCCCCCAGGAGTGAAGCACCTAAATCCCATCAGTCAGGGAGCAGCGGTGTGAGCCCCGCAGGCGTGGTACAGAGAGGAGCAGGGCAGCTCCCCGCCTGTCAGGCTGCAGGAGGGGTGAAGGAGTCGGGGGCTGACTGCCTTCAGGGGAAGGTGTCACAGAGGACCACAGCGCCCAGGAGAAGGCTGGACCCTGGACTTCTGGGGCCAGAAAGCTTGATTCCATCCCAAGTGCTTTTGCGTCACTCCTGTTTAACTTGTTGTTTAGGACAAAAAATAAAGTCAAAATAAGAACTTTTCCCATTTTTATTATTTTGATTTTTAACCAACGAAAAGGAAAATCCCTTATTAGGGAGGGTGGGGGAGAGGATAGTGGGCTGGGGAGGGGCAGACACTCCATGTTTCTGGGGCAGAGACTCTCTCTGGCTCTCTAACCAGTAGAAACCTCCCTTCTGCCCTCTTGACCCAAGCTCTGGGTGCTCAGAAGAGAATCAAGGGCAGTTGGAATGCAGAAGAAGGCAGACTGAGAGACCTTATGAATGTCGGGGTGCTTGGTTGATAGTATTAGAAGTTGGGCTGGCAGAAACTCTGCCACATAAACGTTAAGCCAACACTGGAGACTGAGCATTTGTTAGAAACTTAATGGAGGATGCCCGAAAATTTGCTTTTTAAGGGAAAGGTGTTGGTGGGGTTCCATCTCCATCTGCCAGTAGCCAAGGCTTTTCCCTCCCCCTGCTCCGTCAGAACCTGGTCTCAGGAGAAGCTATACTATGAGTCATTTACACTTTAGTGTGACTATGTCATTGTACCTTCTCTCCTGGAGGTGTCTGCATTCCAAGGCTGAACTTTTCTATGAAAGTTGCTATCACTGTGAAAGGCATTTCAGCCCTCAAGCATTGAGAAAGGAGACAAGTTTGGATAAAGGGACAGTGTTAGTTCAAATTTTTTCAGTTGCAAGTAAACCTAACTCAACCAAAGGGTGAATTTACTGGTTTGCACTGGTGGGAAGAAAGTGGAGGAAGCTCCCAGACTTGGAGGAAGAGCTGCAGGTGCCCAGCCAGGGGCCCGCCTCCACCTCCCTTGGCACAGTGGGCAGATGCTCCAGGTGGTGGGGACATGGGGACAGCAGCTGACTGACAGCCCCAGCAGGGAGGATGTAGTAGACGGCACTCAGCATCTCCTCCACCCTCCTTCTAAAGGGCTGTCCTGTACTGCCGAGGCTAGAAGACTGAAAACTACATTTCCCAGACTCTCTTGTAGCTACTAAGTAGAGGAGATTTAGATTCTGCAGATTACAAGCACTTGAGCAAGATTTGAAAGGCAGATTAGAAGAGGAGCTGTTTTTTGCTAGCAAGTGGGGGTGTCTGTTTTTTCTGGAGTGGCTTCTTTATCATGGTGGCATCTGAAAAGCGCTGCCTCCTGATCAGAGGAGAAACAGCAATCCCCTTAGTGACCGGGTTCTGTGAGTGTGTATCTCTCGACAGTTTCTCCCAGAGCTCAACCTAGAATCTCTCCAGCCTTCCCAGTGATGGTGGGAGGGGCATTTAATAGTCCAGGTTACAAAGAAAATAAAGCCCATTAGAGAACATTGAGCACTGAGTGAAAGAGTTTATTGCCAAACAGGAAACTTGACTCAGGACAGGCCTTGGAAGGCTATTCAGGATGAGGTTTGGGGAAGAGAAATGGGGTAGGTCTTTTAGAATCAGAAGACTGCAAATTTTCTGTCCCATAGCAGGAAAGCAAAATCTCTGAGTGATGTTGACTGGCTCCCAGCATTTCGGTTGTGTAAGCACTAGCTGGCTGGAGGTGGGCTGCTGTGTGCACATGGTACCTGCCTCAGGACTGCGGTGTCCAGGTGTCTCTCCTGAGCACACAAGACCTGCCTGGGGACTGTGGCATCCAGCGCCCTGTGACATGCCCAAGTTGGGATTATGTCCCCCGGCTGGGTCATCAGTGTCAGGAGGCTAGGTGGCCAGGTCAGAGTTTATCATTGGTCATAAATCTTTTTCTGCTTAAACAAGCTAGACTGGATTCAACTGCATTAACTTGACCATGACTGATGCACCTAGGCCTAATTTATAAACCAAGACAAGAAAGGGCTACTCCACCACCTTCAATCCATGGAAAGCCAGGAAGCTTCTCTCCTGGCCTGGGGCATGTGCCCTCTGTGGGACAAATGGCTGTGTCTTTGTAGATGATTAATCCAGCCTCAGTGGGGAAGAGGCAGCAGGTATTGTAGACAGTCTCATTCCACACCCACCTCATCCCCTCTGCCTTGCTATCCTTTTATATGGAGGATTGAAAGCAAAAGGCTCCGTCCCCAGTCTTCCTCATAGGTGGCAACGACCATGTGACATCCTTCTGGTCAGAGAGATGCCAACAGAAAGTCCTAGGGAGGCCTAGGAAAAGGCTTGTGAGGAGAGAACATTTTTGGCCTTCTCCCTTACTTCTTGCTGCTAGTAACATGGATGTGAGCCGTGGAGGTGTAGCTGCCATCTGGCACCTGAGGTGACAAGCCAGCATGGAAAGGATGGCAGAGCGGGAAGGAGGAGGAGCCAACCTCACTGACAGCATCACTGTCACTGCACCAGCCCCAGACCACCTGCTCCAGAGCTCTGGGTACGGTAAAGAAATAAACCCGACTTCTATTCCTTAAGCTACCCTTTGTTGGTTTTCCGTTACTTATGGGTGGATGCTTTCCTAGCTGATACAGGAGGGACCCTGAGATTGACAGGCCCACTAGACCACATGGAGATGTGTAGAGCTTTCCAAGAGGACAGGTATAGTGTTCCCAGAAGAAGGTGACAGGAGAGCACCCTGGACACACAAAAGCCCAGGCTCCAGAACTCTGTGGTTTGTCCTGCTCAGTGGAACGCAGCGGGTCTGTGACCTGGCTTCGAGAAGGACTTTAAGAACCTGCCTTAGGGCAATTTTAGGTGGAGGAGCAGGGAGGATGGGGTATAGGAGGAAGAGGTCTTTGACCACTGGTATCAACTGCCTGCTGAGGTTTTGATAAACAAAGGGTGTGGCTCGTTCTTTGCCATGTTGAGGATGGGAAAGGGAGGGAGGGCAGGAGAAGTGGAGCTGGGTGAGGCACAGAGCAGTCCAGTGCCTGGTGCGGGGCCCAGGTCTGAAGCAGCCTCTCCAGGACTCTCGGAGCCCAGGGGCTACCTGGCCATGTGACTGCGATCTCCCTGCTTCTGTGGTCACCTACTGACACGTCTTAGCTCCTAGACCATGGAGGACCAGATTCCGGTCTCCTTGACTCTGTACCCTCCATGGGGCCTAGCACAGAGCATGCACACAGTAGGTTCTCATATATGTTTGTTGAATGAATGAACACAATTCCAAACAGGTGGACTGGACAGAGCTGTGGGCTAGCAGGAAGGACATCCAGCTTCTGCTCGGATTGGCTAGAGAACTGCTGTGTGAGCTCCTTGCTGGGCCCCATTGACCTGATCTGCAGAGTCAAGCAAGTGCTTCATTCTTTGTTCCCTGTCTGCCAGAGCATTGCACAGTGAATGTCTGAGTTAAAGGGAGCAGCCTCATGAAGTTTTTCTTTGTGTCTTAATTACAGCAATTCATGGAACTAGGCTTTTAATATAAATATTTGTATGCCCGTGCATGCATATATGTATTTGGACCAATGCCCTCATATGTGCAAATACACATATCCCAAAGAAATCTATTTATAACCCTAACATCTGTGGTGCCCAGGTGGGAGGAGCTCTCATTTTACAGAGAGATGCCCACAGAGCATGGATGTTACCCACACTGGTGTAAAGTCATGTAATCAAATGCTTTTGCCCTGGAGGTGGGAGAGGGATGGGTGCCCCATGGTGAATGGCAGGTTGGGGGGGGTCCCCATAGGGGATAAGGAAGAAGAGCTGTCCAATATGGTAGCCATAAGCCACATGTGGCTATTGAGCACTTGAAATGTGGTTAGTGCAACCAAAGAGCTGAAAATTTAATTTAAATTCATTTAAATTTAAATAGCTGTGTGTGGCTAGTGGCTACCTATTGGACTGTACAACTCTGGAGAACAGCACTTCACTTGTTCTTGGGGAAGCAGAAACAAATGAAAACAAGGATCTGGTGCTCACGAAGGTTCTCGCGGGGTAGAGTGTGTGTGTTGAAGCTGCAGGGAATAGGAAGCTGGGCAGTCCTCAGCAGAGGACATTTCCTTCCATCCTGCATCCAGATGGCTGGTCCTGCTCCTCCCAGTCCTTGGAGGAGGAAGAATTGAAACAAATCGTCCAAGCTGGGTCAGGCACTTGGCAGATGTTTGCTGAGTGTGGTTCTGGGGTGGAAATCCCCATGGAACTCTTACATTTTCTCCTCTCGTTCCCTCCCCTTCGGAACCTCAGAGTGACAGAGCCAAAAGGCCAGCTCTTCGTTTTGCTGACATGGAAAAGGAAGCTTAGTGAGGGGAAGAGATCTGCTTGCAGCTCACTTCTCCAGGGCAGAAGTGAATCTCATGATTGGGTGTCTGTTGCCTTCTGGTTAAGCTTTTCTTTATTGATCCTACAAGCATCCCTTCTGTGAATATTTCCCTCAAAATGAAGTAGGAAGCCATAAAAAATGGAATAGGAAGGGGCTGGGAATGTAACTTTCCAGACTCCAGTTTTTACAGTGAAGAAAGCACCTGGGAACTTCATGATGGCCCAGTGTCCTAATGGGTGAGGTGCCATTATACACCGGCCTCTCAACTCTGCTCTGCATTGCGGAGGCTAGGGGTGTGCAAACTACACTTCCCAGGATTCCTTTCTGGCTTCCTTCCAAATAGGTTTGCCAGTGGGGGTACTTGTTTGGGGGACAGGAGGAGGGAGGAAAGGATGGGACTGACTCACTTCCTGTTTCCAGCTGAGGTCTGAATCAGTCCAGCAACAGCAGGCAGCTGTGGCACCAGCCTCGCTGTGACCCCTCAAAGTCCCACTGCAGCTGCGTAATGTCCCCTTGGTGGCCTGAACATGAGCTGAACCCCACCCTTCTTGGGAGTTCTAGCCCCAAGGCAAGAACTTGGTACATGGTCACCTTGAATAAAAACTGTTAATACATTTTTCAGATTCTCTTACAGCTACAGATTCACTTACAGCTTTGTCATGTGACAAAGTTCTGGCCAATGGCAAGGGAACAAAAGTGATGTGTGCAAGTAGACGTGGCTTGATGCCCATGTCACAGATCCAATATACTGCATAGATTATGCTTGCACTAATTCTTAGTAGAGAGACATGAACTTTTACCCACTGAAGCCAGTGTCATTTTGAATCTCTGTGAGAGCAGCCTGAATCTGTATCCTAACTAATATGTGGGACCCATGAAAATTAGACGTGGCAGCCCTGGTTCCCAAGAATGTCACACTCCCCGGAAGCTGCTCTTGCTGAGGTCACTGCTGTACTCCTTCACTAAATCCAGTGGGTACTTTTTTCATCTTAATCTCTCAATGGCATCTGGCACTTGTTCCTTCTTGAAATCCTTCCTTCCCTTGGCTCTGTTTTAGGGAGCTTAGTTTTCTCCTACAACTCTGACCCTCTTTCCTTAGTCTATTTTGCCTTTTTCTTCTGGCTGTCCCTTAAATGTTGATTATGATCCTCTTTTTATCTCAATCTACACACTCATAGCCTGAGTGATTTAATTTACCATCTTGGTGCTGAGAACTTCCAAAAGTTCCAGCCTAGGTTGTTGTTCTGAGCTCTAGACTCTAGCCAATGGCTTAATGGAACCCCCTGCAATATCTCATGGGCCCCTCAAACCCAACTTCTCCTTCACTGAACTTATCACCTCTCTTCTGTTCCTCCTCCTGGCTTCCCAGGCTTAGTGGTGGCACCAATGTCTATCCCACTGCTCAGCCTGAGACCTGGGTCCCTCCTAATTCCTCTCTTGGCCTTATGGCCCACGTCTAGCCAAATCATTGATTCTATTGATCTGTTTACTCTCACAGGTGTCTCTCAAATCTGTCTGCATCTCTCTGTGCTCACTAGCACTACTTTGGCCCCTCTTTCTGCCTCCTTTCCTCCTCCAGCCCTGCAGCCTCAGTCATCTTCTGCAGCACAGGTATCCTTAAAACCCCTCTACCGGCTCCCTAGTATCCTCAGGATTAAGCAAAAGTTCTTTGCTTTGGCTTACAAGGCCCTTCATGATCTGGTGCTTCCTCACCTCCTTTCCTCTGGAGGCTCCAGTCCTGCGGAACAACGTACAGTTCCCCAAACAAGCCCCCGCTCTGCTCTTCTCACACCCGCTCCTCTGCCTGGGATGCTCTTCCTGCTCCTGCTGGAGAGGCTCCCTGCAGCTCCTTCTCAGGCTCTGCTTGGACAGCTCCTTTTGAGAGCCTCCCCTACCTGCCCAAGCTGCCTGTGGACACGGAGCCCTCAGCATGCTGTACTGCAGTGCCCCGTCTCCTGTCAACCTCCATGAGCCTGGAGTCCAGGGCCAGCAAGAGCTGCCCCATCTTTCTCACCCGGTCTCTCCAGTCGGAGGTGGCTGGCGCCAAATTAGACAAGTCACTTGACCTCTCTGACCCAGGACAAAATGGGGGGAAAGCTCCATAGATTAAATGAGATAAATATGCAAGTCTCCTGTTCAGGGGCCTGGTCTGGTAAATGTAAGTCTCTTTTACTTATCTCCTTGATATATTCATAGAAAGGGAACTGACCACAGAAGGAAGAGGGTTGACAGTCCATCCATGGATCACCGGTTGGGAGTCTAAAATGTCATAGAAATCACAGTCCTTAGAACTTGAAAGGAAGCTAAGCATCATCTGGACAACTTCATGTAGGTAAAACACCCACCTGTGTCCATTGCACAGCTGGGGCACAGCTAGGGACCCCGACAGAGAGAGGAGCTGGTGGGTGACCAGAATCGAGGCCCCTTCACCACTGCAGCCTAGCTAATGGGTCTTAGCTGGAAGCAGGGTAAGAGGAAGCCCCTTTTCCAGAAACATTGTAGGGCAGTGTTTTGCAAACTGTTGGGTATGATTCACAGGCATATCACGAAATCGATAATAGCTTAGACCAGCATTAAAACAAAACAAAACCAGAATGGAAAACAGTGCACGGCCTGTACAGCACATCGTGTGAGATTCTTACTCCATTTTATCATGTGACATCATGAAAGCTCCTGTTGTAGACAGGAGAGGGGGTGGCTCATGCTTTCGGGTGGCTGTGGTTGGCAGAGAGGGAGTACCTCTCATTTATTTCTCCTAAGGCTTCTGGGAGGAAGGGGATGGCATCATCATCCCATTTTAGAGATGAGGAAACTGAGGATCAGAGTGAGCTAAGTGACTGCCAGATCTAGAAGTAGCTGAGCGTGGTGGAGCACGCTGGTAATCCCATCTACTCAGGAGGCAGAGGTGAGAGGATCGCTTGAGCCCAGGAATTCAGCACCAGCCTGGGCAACATAGTGAGATCCTGTCTCAAAAAAACAAAAAAGATGACAGATCCAGAAGTGGAATTCAGATGTCCTGGTTTCTAAGTGCTCTTTTCACACCACCATAATCTGAGTGCTCTGTGTCTATAATGTGGGTTCAAGACCATTGCTACCCATCAGAATCCCTTCAAAAACATTCCAGAGCCTGCCTGAGCTCTTTCGCAGCCCAATGAGATCAGAATCCCTTCCAGCTCCACTTGGAGAGTCTAGTGTGCAGCCAGGTTGGGTCCATCTCCCAGCTCCCCCAGCCTAGGCCCAGTCTGGCCAAGCTGCCCCCAAGACCCCCTGGTGCCCCGGGGTCAGATGGGTGTTACTATTGTTTTGTGGAGTAACTTCCCAGTGGAGCTGCCACCCCGGCCCAATCCTGGAAGCTGAAGTCTCCAGGGCTCTTGAGAGGAGGTGTGAACAGGAAGACGGGGAGGCAGGCGGCTCTGACAGACAGAAAGCAAACAGCTCAAAGGGGTGGCAGGCTGCATTTTATTCATCGTTAATTTAAACACCCTTCAAGTCCTCTCTTGGAGTGCTGCTCAGAAAAATAGATGTATTGTTTAAGAAACCCTGCAGGCTTGCCCCCGCATGCTCTAACCCCCCTCCTGAGAGAACACGTAGCATAAAAATTTCTAAAGCAAGGGGGAGCCTCCTTAGGGAAGAAGGGGAGAGGGAGGAGGCTGAAAGAAAGGGGCAAAGGGTCTCGGGCCAGGTTAGTGCAGAAACATCTTATCACTTCTCTTCAATGCACGATGAGACTAGCATGTGGGTGCAGCCAGTTGCACTCTGGGGTGCCTAAAGGTGCCAGAGCTGCTCGGGAGCAAGAGTCCAGGCCCCAAGTCCATGCTGATGAGCCTGCCTGGGGGCCAGGAATGGCTTCAGCAGGCCCTTTCTCCTCCTTCTCCAGCCCGGAGAGCAACCGCTGCAACAAATAAACAAAGCCCAGCGCCTCTTCTGGACTCAGAAGTGCCCTAAGCTGTCTGTCTGGATGCGTTTTCCAGACAGTGTGCATGTGGAATTGTGCTTTTTGTTTTTCAAGAATGTAAAAAGTTACAGTAAGACCGAACCGCATGGCTCGTAGCTCCTATGGTCTCTGCCTAGCTGGGCTGCTGTCTGCCTCAGTTCCCTGGAAGCTTCTCTGTTGGCCCTGAGGGCTCAGTCACCCCTCACCTCAGAGCCCACAGGAAGAGGGGCTCTGCTGGGAGGCCTGAGTGAGGGACAGAGCATCTTGGGTCAGTTTAGCAGCTGTTTTCCAGGGTCTGGCTTGGGTTTGGATGCTGGCTTCTGTGTAAAACACAAATACATGCAAATTGTACGTAAAACTCCCCCATGGAATTTTCCAGGCCCTGGTAGATCTCTAGGGCATTAAAAACGGGAAATCTTTCTTCTTAAAGTGGCCCAGACTGGGATTTTTTCTTGAGGAAAGGGCTAGTATGTCTTTGTAAGGCTGGTGCGTGTATGTGCGTGTATGCACATGTATGCACACACATATACATGATGCTGTACAAATGCCCAGGGCTGTCTGGCATTTTCCACAAACTGAGAGCCTGAGACTGCCTAATCCTTTAACTCCTTCACCAGGCCTGGAGGCTCTGGCTTCACTCAGATGACATAACGGCCTGACCACCTGACTTTAGCATGCTTGGATACCAAGGGTGGATTTTTTCTTTTTTTTTTTTTTTTAGAGACAGGGTCTCACTCTGTCATCCAGGCTGGAGTGCAGTGGTGTGATCATAGCTCACTGCAGCTTCAATCTCCTGGGCCCAAATGATCCCCTTGCTTCAGCCTCCTGAGTAGCTAGGACTATAGGTGTCGGCCACTGTGCTTGGCTAATTTTTAATTTTTTTTGTAGAGATGGGGGTCTTGCTATATTGTCCAGGCAGGTCTTGAATTCCTGGCCTCAAGTGATCCTCCTGCTTCAGTCTCCCGAAGTCCTGGGATTATAGGTGTGAGCCACCATACCTGGCCAAGGGTGGCTTGTTTACCTTTCTGCTCAGTTCTGAGAAGGCCTGGCTGTTCCCCAAGATACTGGCTTGGGAGCCCATTCCACCTTTAAGGGAGCCCCACAGCCCTTGCACAAGATGAGTGGTGTGGGCCTAAGGAATCAACTCCTGGAGCCTGAGGGAGTTGTGAATTGCAGTGAGCTATCAGCTGTGCAGCAAACTGAAGCGCCCCCACAACAGAGGGAGAAGCCCGGAGTCTGGGGGAATGGAACTCCTTCTTAGCCCGAGGTTCAGAAGAGCCTGTGCCAAAGAAAGGGGTCCCTCACAATGCCATTGTTCCTGAAATGATGGGAGGACCCATCCCTGCTTCTCAGGGCTTACCCTCAAGCAGGGTGTCAAACCCATGTCCTGTAGGCATGGGTCTAATGTTCCATCAAGTCCCCTGACTTTGGTAGCCCCAGCTTTTCAGGAAAGCAGCTGCTGGCATCTGGGGCACTGAGCCCTTCGGCCCGAGGTGAAGGATGATGATGTATTGTATCACGACAGTGTGACTGAGATTGGGTCTGAGGATGGGGACCAGGGGAACACTGGCAAAAATATGTGTGCCATTGGATCCTGAGCTACCATTGTACCCTGGAGGACCGGCGTTTCTCTGGGAAGTTGTGGGGAGAGAACAGGAAGGGCCTTCCTTCCCTGCTCCCCCAAACCATGTTTATGGTTCCTTTAGAAGATTGCTCAAGCTGCCTCCAATTGCCTCCTTCCGAAGCCAAAGCATAGGAAAAGTGAAAACAGCTAAGGCTACAGCATAAGCAATTTAGGATAGACCCTAGGAAGCACTACTGACAGAAGACTGCCAAGGAATGTTTTGAGTTTTTCTTCTCTGGACGCAGGTCCTGGTTCCTCCCATGGAGACAGGATTCCATGCAGTCACGTGTGCAGGTCAGGGGATCGCCTGGGCACCTCTTTAGGCCTAATTCACGGGGTCTTGCTGGCTGGGCCTCAGGTCTCTTGTGTTGTTCCTGTGGGTAAGCTGCTATTCTGCCTGCAGATTAAGTCCTCACCATCTAGATGCCTCTATCTTGGGGATCTCTGCTTCCCCCTCTGGATGGCTCAGATCCCCAAGCTATTTCCTGTTGCCTAGGTGACACCTCTAATTGGATGCCTTTTAATCGTTCCTTCTTTTAAAGGGATAAGTGTGGCACTTTACTTTCAGGTCCCGTCAGAGGCCCCTGCCCTAGAGAACACATACCCCTCTGAGAGTGCAGTCCCTTCAGTGTGACAACAGCCCGTTGCTAGGATGGGGGCTCACAGGCCTGGCCTAACAGTCACAGTGAATCTTGGAGGTGTGGCTCGTAGAGGGGCCGGGCCTTAAGGATGTAGCAAGCCTAAGCTCTCTCCTGGCCAGCCCTGCCCCACTGGCTTCACCCCAGATTAGGGCCTGTGCTTAAAAACCAATCCCAACCCAAATTAGAAATTACCCAAAGCAGCCGCAGAGTCACTGAGATCCCAGCTAATGTCTTCCTTCCTGCCATGACTTGGAAGGGGAAAGAGGAGTTTGACATTCAAGCATGACTCTTCCTGCTGAGTGTGTGCGCATGTGTGTGTGTGCATGTTGTGTGCATGTGTGTGTTCCAGGCGCTTGCCAGGGAGAGAGATTTCACAGCATGGCTCGGGCTGGCAGTGGAGAGGTGGTGCTTTTCTAAGACTTCCTGTCAGAAGCTGTGTATATTGGTGGGTCACACTGGGCCTGAATAAACTCTGGCATGTCATCTTTTTGGATGACAAAAATGGGCAGAAAGTGTTCCTTTACAGCCCCAGATCTGCATCTTTGCAAAGAAGCCTGGGTATCTGGCACTCGTCCAGGTAGGGGACCCCTATGCTGCAGAGGGCAAGTCTGGGCAAACCTGTCCCTCAGCCTGCTAGTCACCCAAAGCAAAGCTTTCATCCTAAAATCACTTCCATCCACCAGTTCCACCAGCTCCCTCCCTCTTGCCTTCCTCTGCCTCCAATAGACTTGCATGGAGAAAACAAATTCACTTGACAAACAATAGTTATTAATAGAATGGGATTCTGCCATTCCTGACCCCCAAACACTACGGGCTCTGGAGCCAAATGCCTTGCCATTGCAAGGTGGCTGCTTTCGGGTTCCTAGTGCTGCAGGCCCTGGTTCCCCAAGGACAGAGCTGGCAAAGCCCTGACTCAGAGGAGGAGGAGGGGCTCTCTAAAAGGGGAAAATGTTGAACTGATCAACCATAGTTAAGAAAAAAATAATCAGCTCCAGTAAAGAAAAATCTTATCTGAGAAGACTCGCATATTCCTGGCTAATAATGAAAAGCATCTCTGTGGATGACGCTTGTGAAAGAAAGGAGGGCTGGGGGATTCAGGCTGTGCTGGAGCCAGGAGATCGGCAGCTGAAGCAGAGTAGGGTTCCTGCTGCCTCCAGCTCTCCTCCCCGCAGGCGCCCTGGGCTTTCTGCCGCTAGAAGTAGCTGCCCTATGCGCTGTGCTAAATGGACTAACTCCAGGCTGAGAAAGGCCTGCTAAGCCCCTCACCACTGCAATTTCCAAATCTGGGGGAAATGCCACAGTCCACGAGTTGGTGCTATGTTTCATCTCATTGCATAATACTACACCATTCTCTGTGTGTAGTGGCTGTTCTATATATATACATCGGGAGGCAACATATGGCTCTCCCCACCCCCACCTGTCAAAACTGTGACTATATCACTTCTGACGACCAGAAGGAAGCTGCTAGGCCGGGCCAGGATTCTAAATGCTGAGGAGGTAATTCAGAGCCACGAAAAGTTGCACCATATGCTTTGGGGTTGCCGCTGCTTGTGTGCATGGGGACGGGGTTTAGTGCCAGTCTGCAAAGCCCAGGGACCGCACTCTTTCCGCTGCGGTATGCACCTGCTGGGGGTTTGGGGGTGCCACTTTTTCTCTTCCTGGAGGAGAATCTTCTGGGGGCCACGGTTCTCCAAGAGGGGGCTCACAAGGGAAAACAGGCTCCCCCAAAACCTGCCCTTGATAACATCAAGCCTGGCCAAATAGTATTTCTTTAAAAAACCTTTTTTTTTTTTTTTTTGGTTTCATTTTATTGGATAAAGATTAAGAAAGCGCCAGCGTCTGAGAGAGGTGAAGCAAACCACGCCTGGCGGCCCCGCAGCCCGGCGAGGGTCCCGGCGCGCGGGCGGGCGGTCTACCTGGAGGCGCTGGTCTCCGCCAGCCGGTTGTTCATGATGCCCAGCGCGCCCACGCCGCCCGAGAAGCCGTTCTGGCGCGTGTTGACGCACACGCTGCGCGGGTAGCCGTTGGCCGTCTCGGACAGCTGCTTCTGCAGCAGCGCCAGCGACACCTTGTTGGAGGCGGTGAGGTCGCGCATGGAGATGAGCTCGCCCGACAGGCGGCGGCCCTCGGCGTCGCTGTCGCGGGCCGCGGGGTCGGCGCCGAGCGCGGCCAGGCGGCGGCGCAGCCGGGAGCCCGGGGTGATGGCGTTGCGCCGGGCCAGGGGCGCGCCGGGCGCCGGGCAGCAGCGCGCGCAGCAGCGGCAGCTCAGCTTGCGCAGCATCCAGTTGAGCACCTGCTTGATGAGGATGGAGATGACGTTGAAGAGCGAGTAGATGCAGCACACGCCGAGCAGGATGAAGAGGAAGTTGCCCAGGCGGTAGAGCCCCTGGTTCCGGTAGGCGGCGTGCTGGCTGCTCACCAGGTCCCCGAAGCCGATGGTGCTGAAGGTAACGAAGCAGAAGTAGAGCGAGTCCACGTAGTCCCAGCCCTCCACGCTGGTGTACATGGCCGAGGCGCAGCACGACAGCAGCACGGCGAACAGGCCCAGGATGAGCAGCACGTGGTACACCGAGGGCTTCCAGCCCGCCAGGCTGTCGGCCTCCGACAGCGCCGAGCCGCGGCGGAAGGTGGCGGGCAGCAGGCCGCTGCGGCGCAGCTGGCGCTCCCGGCAGGCGCGCATGATGAAGGCCAGCAGCGAGATGATGCGCTCCAGGAAGAGGTTGAAGAACAGGATGGTCCCGGCGCAGCCAAACAGCCCGTAGGCGATGAGGAAGGCCTTCCCGCCCACCGTCGCGGGGGTGGTCATGCCAAAACCTGCGGAGACAGGACAGGGTCAGCGGTCCTGGCTGGGCAGGTGGTCCCTACCAGGCGGGGGGCGGGGGACAGCGTATGCAGGTGCTGGCATGGCTCCTATCCTGAGTGGCACCACTCCGGTGGAGGTAAACAGTTCTTAGACATTTCCCTCCCTTGGTGGCACCAGAAATGGTTCCTGATCTCCTCCAACCCCTGAGCGGCTGGAGGAGACACTGCCCTTCATGATGGGGATCTATACACCGGGGTGGGGCAGGATAGTCACCAGGAAAGACCCTCAGGACACGCAAAACAGAAACCGCACAGAACAGATGCCCACAAAGCCAACAAGTGGCACCTTCGTTCCCACCCCTAAGTTTCTTTTTTTATGTAACCCGTGGCAAACCTGGGAGACAGCCTTGTTAGGACAGAATTCCTTAAGGGCCTTGCCTTAATTGGGATTGTTCACTCTGGAACCAGGCAGAGTGTGATCAGGTAGCTATAGTTAATGGTTTGTGAAAAGAGCTTTATGAAACTGACAAAAGAATTTTTTGAGAGTGAGTGTGGCTCTGCCCTTCGGTGTCAGCTCCTTCTTACCCAAGGACCACCGTTGATCACCCTTGCTCACATTTGTGGCCAAAGGTCCTGTGCTCCTGCTATGTGCCTGGGGTTGCTTTTGTTCCTGCACTGCAGCTTATTGCTATGGACCCTTATATGCAATTCTTACCCACTTGTTCAAAGCACAGGCTTTAAGGGAGTCTTTATCAACTGATTTCGGTAGGAGACTTGGCTGCCCACCAGTATGCTTGCCCTACCATCCAGGGCAGTGCAGAGTAGCAGCTCTGCCCTTCCATCCTGAGCTCTCTGCCTGCTGCTGGCTGTGGTCTCTCTGTGGGACCCATGGTTGCCTGACTCTGGTTATGGGAGGGGGTTTAATCTCTTGATGGGGAGATTCACCTGCTGCTTGCAGTCTAAGCTGAAAATGTATCATTTCTCTGAGCAGCACCAAGGCACCTGCCAACCCCTCTGGCAGTGAGGGGCATCCCTGTTTAATCCATGCCCATGGCAGGAGGGCTACCTACGTGATGCCGGCGGGGTGGAGTCAGCCCTGGGAAAGGGGTGGAGAAGGGTTTGTTGCATTTGGCTATTTGCCTAAACAGACTATAGGAAATATTTCTTGTAATACTTTCAGAGTAAATTCCTTAAACCTGTGTGCTAATTTTCTACCTTCACTGGAGGAAATGCCCAATTGCCTGAGCATAGTGTTGATTTTATTCTTAATGACTCAAGTTAGGGGAAAATCTTTAGACATTACCTGCTTTGAGGAAGATGGATTATGTCCCTAGATTTAGAAGTTGGCCCCAAGAGAGTGAAAAAAACCAAAGTAGCAGTGTAACCAGGAACTTGACAGAGGGATTTTGCTACACTTTAAAGCCAAACTCAAGTTCATGAGTTCATAAAGAAATCAGCTCTGAATTTATATGGCCATATATGGAATGGTAGTGTGTGTATTTATAAAATATCCTAGATCAATAACCTGAATGTCCAGTAACACTATTAAACAATTGTCTATCCATGCAAGGAAATACTATACAGCAATGAAAAAACATGAACCACAGCTACTTGCAACAACATAGATGAATTTCACAAAAAGAATGTTGAACAAAAGAATACATTCTGTATTATAATATTCCATGAATATAATCAAAACCAGTTGAAACCAAACTGAAATATTTTCTAGGGATGCATACTTGGCTGGCAAAATTATAACGGAAAGTGAGGAAGTGATCTGGATAAAAGTCAAAATTGGGGTTTCTGCTGGGGGGTGTCAGGGGGTATAGTGACTGGGAGGGGACACAGGGAACCTCTGGGGTTCTAAAAATGTTTTGTTGACCTTGGTGGTAGTGACATGGGTGTTAGCTGTATAATTTATTAAATTGTATGTTTTATGAGGTTTTTTTGCAGTCATAAAAACTTTTAACAATTCCTAGACTATTAGAAGTGTAATGGACTTTAATTCTGATGTACCCCTCACTGAGGGAGTAGGGGCTGAGGGGACATGACCTACAGCTGGGGACAGACTGCCATTGTTTGTTCTGGCTTCAAGCCTGGTGCTTAGACCAGTATACACAACATTGCTTCTATTAGTGGAGGAAAAACAAAATCTCTTGTTGAGGAATCACTTTGCTATTAATAAATTCCTAAGGAAATTGAAACCCCCGAGTCTGGAAAAGTAATACTTTGTCTAACTAAGAGAACGTTGAGTTAGATTCTCCTGTTCTTTGGGATTTTCAGCTAAAGTCTCAAAGCTGAGGGCAATACATGCTACATTACTCCCCATTATAAAGAGAAGTTCTAGACATATCCATGCTGGACTTACTAAAACAGCAAAACAGGTCTGGCAGCCCCCTCCCACCCAGGCTGTACTGAAAGCCTAGCCCAAATCCAAGGATGGTGGGGAGGACTGTTGTGGTGGGGAGAGTGCCTTGGTGGGGGGAGTTCTGGGGGGGCAGTTCTATGGGGGCCATTCTGTGGTGGGGGAGTGCTGTGGTGAGGGAGTGCTGTGGGAAGGGAGTGCTGTGGTGAGGGAGTGCTGTGGGAAGGGAGTGCTGTGGTGGGATAGTGGTGTGGGGAGGAGTGCTGTGGGGGGAGTGCTGTGGTGGGGGAGTGCTGTGGGGGGAGTGCTGTGGGGAGGAGTGCTGTGGGGGGAGTGCTGTGGTGGGGGAGTGGTGTGGGGGGAGTGCTGTGGTGGGGGAGTGGTGTGGGGGGAGTGCTGTGGTGGGGGAGTGGTGTGGGGGGAGTGCTGTGGTGGGGGAGTGGTGTGGGGGGAGTGCTGTGGTGGGGGAGTGGTGTGGGGGGAGTGCTGTGGTGGGGGAGTGGTGTGGGGGGGAGTGCTGTGGTGGGGGAGTGGTGTGGGGGGAGTGCTGTAGTGGGGGAGTGGTGTGGGGGGGAGTGCTGTGGTGGGGGAGTGGTGTGGGGGGGAGTGCTGTGGTGGGGGAGTGCTGTGGTGGGGGAGTGGTGTGGGGGGGAGTGCTGTGGTGGGGGAGTGGTGTGGGGGGGAGTGCTGTGGTGGGGGAGTGCTGTGGTGGGGGAGTGGTGGGGGGGAGTGCTGTGGTGGGGGAGTGGTGTGGGAGGAGTGCTGTGGTGGGAGGAGTGCTGTGGGGGGGAGTGCTGTGGGGGGGAGTGCAGTGGGGGGGAGTGCTGTGGTGGGGGAGTGGTGTGGGGGGGAGTGGTGTGGGAGGAGTGCTGTGGTGGGAGGAGTGATGTGGGGGGGAGTGCTGTGGGGGGAGTGCTGTGGTGGGATAGTGGTGTGGGGAGGAGTGCTGTGGGGGGGAGTGCTGTGGTGGGAGAGTGGTGTGGGGGGGAGTGGTGTGGGAGGAGTGGTGTGGGGGGAGTGCTGTGGGGGGTGCTGTGAGGAGGAGTGCTGTGGGGAGAGTGCTGTGGTGGGGAGAGTTCTGTGGGGGGGAGTGCTGTGGGGAGGAGTGCTGTGGGGGGAGTGCTGTGGTGGGGGGTGTTGTTGTGGGGGGAGTGCTGTGGGGGGGAGTGCTGTGGTGGGGGGAGTGCTGTGGTGGGGGGAGTGCTGTGGTGGGGGGAGTGCTGTGGGGAGGAGTGCTGTGGTGGGGGGAGTGCTGTGGTGGGGGGTGTTGTGGGGAAGTGCTGTGTGAGGGAGTCCTGTGGCATCCTCCCCCTCCCCTGCAGCTCACTTCCCAGCTGGAGGCCAGCTGAGCTGCAGACACATGGTGAGAATTTTGGGAGAACCAGACAGCCAGACAGTGTACCCTGGCCGAAGCTGTGCTGGAGAGTTCTCTGGGTGGGAGGTTGACTGGGGCAGCCCACACTGGCAGGGGAGGAAGAGGGTGGTCATGGGAGCAGTTTGCACTGCTAGGACTTGCTGTGCCAGGATGGGTGAGGGTGCTGCAGGTCACTGGAGGGGTAACAGTGGACACTGAAGGGAGGGACCAAAAGGGACTGCCCAAGAGGGCTGCCTGCTGGGGAGGGGGCCCTAGCAGGAAGAGACCCAGGGCAGAGGGCTGGAGACAGCAGGAGGGGTAGTCACAGGAGGGAGGGTGGAGAAGGCAGCGCCCACTCAGGGAATGGGGTAGGACGGTGGTCCCGGGGCCGGGGGAGGGGGGTGGTGGCACAAGGACCCATAAATGGGCTCCACGAAAGCACTCATGCCTGTTCTAACAGTGGGCATTGCAGCCCCACCAGCAAAAGCTAAGAAAGAATGGTAGTGGCTCCAGTGATGTAAGACTGAGAGCAAACATTACCACCCTCCCCCAAACCCCTCTCAGGTCCCTGAGCCACATGTCAGGCCAGAGCAGGGGCAAGGGAGGCTAAGCTTTGATTAGAAGTGAGTTTGGGCCTGGCGAGGTGGCTCACGCCTGTAATCCTAGCACTCTGGGAGGCCGAGGTGGGTGGATCGTTTGAGCTCAGGAGTTCGAGACCAGCCTGAGCAAGAGCGAGACCCCATCTCTACTAAAAAAATAGAAAGAAATTATATAGACAGCTAAATATATATATAGAAAAAATTAGCCGGGCATGGTGGCACATGCCTGTAGTCCCAGCTACTCGGGAGGCTGAGGCAGTAGGATTGCTTGAGCCCAGGAGTTTGAGGTTGCTGTGAGCAAGGCTGACGCCACGGCACTCACTCTAGCCCGGGCAACAGAGCGAGACTCTGTCTCAAAAAAAAAAAAAAAAAAAAAAGAAGTGAGTTTGGCGTGCACTACCTGGGGAACAGACACGCCTGGAGCTCTGACTTGGGGGGAAAGGCGGTACAGGAGCAACGTATGTAACCTGCAATTCTGTATCCCCCATAACAAGATGAAATAAAAAAAAAAAAAAAGAAAATTACTCTACATAATTCCATCATTAGGGACTACTCCAGGATAATGATCCTAATGGGCAGTCATATTTTTTGAAGAGGAAGCTTAAATTTAGCAAGTCATAAATTTAAGTCCAAAATACAGAGCTATAAACACTTTTTTACAAGAAATTCCTGAAATGACACTTCTTTTATTTTTTATTTATTTTTTTTTTATTTCAGCACATTACGGGGATACAAATGTCTAGGTTACACATATTGCCCTTGCTCCACCCAAGTCAGAGCTTCAAGCCTGTCCATCCCCTAGATGGGCACTCACTTCTTAATCATGTAGAAATTGCTAGATTAAAATTGCCAAGAATATGACAAACCTGCTCAAACTTTAAAATTCATAACTAATTTTTTATTGAATGTTCTGCTACCAAAGGAAAAAAAAAAAAAAAAGAAGTGAGTTTGGGCTGGGCGCAGTGGCTCACGCCTATAATCCTAACACTCTGGGAGGCCAAGGCGGGAGGGTCGCTCGAGGTCAGGAGTTCGAGACCAGCCTGAGCAAGAGAGAGACCCCCGTCTCTACTAAAAATATGCATAGGAAAAATTAGCCAGGCATGGTGGCACATGCCTGTAGTCCCAGCTACTCAGGAGGCTGAGGCAGAAGGATTGCTTGAGCCCAGGAGTTTCAAGTTGCTGTGAGCTAGGCTGACACCACAGCACTCTAGCCGGGGCAACAGAGCCAGACTCTGTCTCAAAAAAAAAAAAAAAAAAAAATGAATTTGAAGATTTGATTTACCATCTGAGAATGAATGTCAGTCTTGAAATTGGTGCTAAGAAACAAAACAAAAGAACTATTTGGAAAACTCTAGCATCTACCCAAGATGTTCAAGGATCCAAAAGGGAGTTCTTGAGACAATAGATGAGACAAAGCCATTTCCTGTGTCAGCCCATTTAATAAACTGGGTCCATCAGGATTTACTTTCTGCTGTGGTGAAGGCCACCACCAAACAGTGCCAGCCCTGCGTGTCTCATCTCACTTCATCTCCACCACAGCCTGTGGAGGAGGCACCAGCTCAGCAGACGAGGACACCGTGGGGTACAGGGTGAAGCAGCTGCAAGGCCCTGCAGCTTAGAAATGGCGGGGCTGAGCCTGAGAGCCAGTCTGCGGGTGTCTAGAGTACATGCTGTTTCCACCACACCGCCTGCCTTCTGAGGGCGCCACAGGACACTCCACGCTCTTAAAAACCAAATTGCAGTCCTTCCGGGCTGCAGCCAGGAAAGCATCTTCATGGGGGAGAGGCTACCCCTCAGTTGTGATTCCTGTTCCCAAGAGTCCTGTGTCCTCTGTGGCCATTACTGCTGCCTCCTGGACAGGGGAGAGGGGCCACTGCTCTTCCCTTAATGTTCCAGCCAAGGTTGACTCCTCACCTTCCCGTGGCACAGCTAAGACAAACTAGGCTATTTAGATGAGGCTTGACCCGGGGCGTGGGGACAGCACAAGCACAAGGTGCAGAGGGGACTGCTGCTTCTGGCTAACATCTGCCCCTTGGGGTCCCCACAGGACTGCCTTGCCTGACCTACTTCCGTGTCTCCAAAGCCATCTCCTCCACCCTCTGGGAACATCCTCAGATTCCTCTGAACTCCTACAAGTCTGGACTCCTGGCTTCTGCCCCAAGACACCCCCCCCCCCATTGCAGTTTAGGATCTAGAATGAGGCCTGCATCCTGACCCCTCTTACCCCCTACCCACAGGAGTGTGGCCTTATGCTAGGGCCTCAACAAGGCAACCAACACCGGATCTGCAGCTGTTAAGACCAACATCAGCAGACATTTACTGAGGACCTAGCTCGGCAGCTCAGAGATATAGTGGGAAACCAGACAGGTGCAGCTCCTGTCCCCACAGAGCATCTGGGCTGCCTGCTTAGGGTCCCCTCGCACTGTCTCTTAAGGGTTTTACACAGACCCTGGCCCTCTGCTGCCAGCAGGCTCACCCCTGGGCAGGGCACAGCTCTTACCTACTGTCCCAACATAGAATCTGGACCAGAACTTGTCCTGGGGTCATCTGGTGGCCCTGGCTAGCTTACACTCAGCATAACCATTTAGCCAGGAGGTCACTGTAGGCCCAAAATCTCGCCAGTTACTGGACCAGCTGTATGGGACTCTCCACTCAGAATGAAGGGGCGAGCAGATCAGGAGGTTCTCTGACAGTGCAGAGGGCAGTCAAGAAGCCAGTGCCCTTCGTATGCTCTGTTTCCTGAGATCTGACTCCCTGGGCCTGCTTCGCTGCCCTTTGCTTTCCTGCAAACCACAGTCAGCTTGGGAGGCAAGGTTGGGGGGGCACAGTCCACCCTCTTGCCTATCAACATCAGTAGAATCTGAGCTCTGGGGGACACTGAGACCCTGGGGACAGGCTTCTTGCTGAGGGCAGTGGGATCTGTGCCTAGTGTCACTGCCTAGCCAGTTGCTCCCCAGACTGGGAGCCAGGCTGGCTCTGGAGAGGGGCCTCAAAGCTTCAGCCAGAGAAAAGGCAAACCAAGCCACCCTGAGAATCTCCTCCTCCCCCAGTCACACCCTGCAGAGGCGTAATCTGTCCCCGGTTTCACACCAAGCCTGCTATTTTGTTTATGCCACAATTGATCTGCCATCCCAGTTTGCAAAGAGCAGACACTTGGGGGCTTTATTATGCCACTTTGACAAAAGCTGTGAAGCTCATTCCCACAGCCTGTCTGGTGCCGCCTTCGCAAATGGGGCCCTGGTGACAGGGCCTTTGGAGTTCAGCTCAAAGAGCAGGGAAGCGAGATGCAGAGGCCAGCACCGATCTGTACCGTGCACCCCTGGGTGGCAGCCTCTATTAGACCCTCGATACCACCCCCTCCCGTCCCCCAACCGCTCTGTGAGGGAGGCAGTGTTACACCCAGCTACACAGGCACTCAAGTGGGCAGAGGGAGATAAAGGGACTCATCGACTTAGTTTGTAAGTGGCTGGGCTGACCCTGAAGCCCGTGCGCTTTCCACTGTGCCAGACAGATGGGAAGTCTTGGCTCATTACCCTCTGGGATCTTTTCCTGCTGGGCTCTGCGCTGTCAACTCTGAGGGAGGGAAGTATGATTTACTGTATTGTCCAATCTGGGATACTTTTGAGAGTAAAAGTGGCACTACGAATAACTACCCCAGGACAGCATGTATAAACCAGGATGTTCCAAGCAACTGGGATGCATGATGGACATGCAGATTCCAAGGTTAGTTTCACTGAGAGGTATATTTAGTGGGTCAGAAAAGGTCCCTAGCAATCTGCAATTTAACAAATATCCCCAGATGAATCAGATGTAAATGGGCTAAAGCCATTCCTTTAAGAAACAGCTTTAATACGGTGTCCCAGATGACCCTACTAGTTGGAATCTGTCCCATTGCAAATATTTTTATTTAAGCTCCCATCAACCTAAAACCCTTGTGGTGGACGTTGTAGCTGTCTCCTTAACAGCCATCCCCCCCACCCTGGACCGTGTAGCAGCCGGGCCACTTGGACAACTGACCCAGCTCCAGGAATGGGCTCTGTTGGTGTTGGCCAGTGAGGATAATCCAGTTCCTCACCATGACTGGCAGCCTACGTTAGTCAGTGCAGGGCATTCCCATGGCTACAGAGGTTGGCTCAGGAATGGGCCTGTGACCCCATTCAGGCCAATGAGATGAGAGAATAATTTTTCTGAGCATTTCTGGATTAAAAGCTTCTCACTCTCATAAGAGCTGCCCTGGGCACGCAGGGAGCAGGAGGTGGTCCCAGGTGTGGCTGGCAGCCATCTGCAGCCACACGGAGAGCCGGCTCTAGGATGAAGGTGATGCTACACAGGCTGAATGGAAGGAAGGAGATCTGGGTTACCCTAATGAGCCGTCAGATCAAGCCAGCCATGCTGCCTGCTTTACCTCCAGACTTGCACCTGCAGGAGCCCAGGAACCCCTCTCCTGCTTGGGCCTTCAGTGACCTGCAATAAACACACTCCAACTGGGGCCAGTGGTTAAGGGACCCGATTAAGCAGCCCAATGACACGGAAATGGTATCAGTCTTGAACTCTGTTGTGGCCTCTATCAGCCAAGTGATTGAAGCAAGTCACGATCACTAAGTTCTCTGAGCCTTGATTTCTTCAGCTAGAAAATGTAAACCTCCCAACATGACCCTCTTTGCAAACTGTAATACACTACGCCAAAGTGGGTTTCTTGGGATAACAGGTGTAATGGGGGTGGGGTGGGGAGAATTCCCATGATTTTTTCAAAAAGATAGGTCAAATAACATGAGAAAAATTTATTTACATCAGGACTTTGCTGAATGCTTACTGTGTTGATGTGATTTATGAATCCTAGCACTATTCTGGTTCCCCAAGCTACTGTGACCACAGAATGTATTTGACCAACTCAGTTGACTTGAGTGTTTCAGAGAGCTTGTCTGAGCTGGTCAGTGCAGCCCTGAGATGCCAGGGAAGGCTTTGCCCGGTGCCCTCTTAGTGTCCAGTCCTCTTCAACGGAGCACGGCCAGGAGCCTCCCTCCCACTCCCAGAGAGTCAGTCACACCCTCCACCCCGCAGCCCACCCTGAAGCCCACCCCACACCTCCCGCTCTCCCCTGTTTGGAGAGGGAGGGACATGGGAGGGCCTGGCCTTGGGTGAGCCTTTGGGATCCTTGATTATCAAAGTGAGGCTTTTAATCCCAACGCTAGCCAGTCAGGAAGGATCAAACGAGATGGGGATAACATACAGAACACCCAGTTAGATATGACTTTTAGGTAAATGAGAAATCATTTTTTGGTATAAGTATGTACCGAATGATGCGTGGGACAGACTTATACTAAAAATGGTTGAGTGTCTGAAATTGAAATTTAACCGGGCATGTTGTATTTTTATTTGCTAAACCTGACAACTCTACTCATGACCTGCTGTGCCGAGCTGACAGGCAAGGTCATGAGTAGGCTTGTCAGGTTTAGCAAATAAAAATACAACATGTCCGGTTAAATTTCAATTTCAGACACTCAACCATTTTTAGTATAAGTCTGTCCCACGCATCATTCGGTACATACTTATACCAAAAAATGATTTCTCATTTACCTAAAAGTCATATCTAACTGGTGTCCTGGCAACCCTAACGAGCCATGGACCATGCCCAGTTCCTTTTTTTTTTTTTTTTGAGACAGAGTCTCACTCTGTTGCCCAGGCTAGAGTGAGTGCCGTGGCGTCAGCCTAGCTCACAGCAACCTCAAACTCCTGGGCTTAAGGGATCCTCCTGTCTCAGCCTCCCGAGTAGCTGGGACTACAGGCATGTGCCACCATGCCCGGCTAATTTTTTCTATATATATTTTTAGCTGTCTATATAATTTCTTTCTATTTTTAGTAGAGATGGGGTCTCGCTCTTGCTCAGGCTGGTCTCGAACTCCTGAGCTCAAACGATCCGCCCACCTCGGCCTCCCAGAGTGCTAGGATTACAGGCGTGAGCCACCGCGCCTGGCCATGCCCAGTTCTTGAGTCGTTTCCTGTCCCCTGCCCACTGAGCCCACACCTCAGCCTCCTCACTCTCTCTGATATTTCTCACCCTTGGGGTTCTTGAAATTTCTACTTCCAGTCAACAAATAACTATTACTGCCTACTTTGTATAAGATTCCCCTATTCATTGTAGTGAGTAGAAGGATTAATAATAATAAAAACCTTTACTAAGGGCTTATGGATGTACTTACTAGGCACTGTCTTAAGTGTTTTACATATATTAACTCAATACTCACAAAAAAATCATTGAGGTAGGTATTGTTTCATCATCTCCATTTTACAGATGAGGAAACTGAGGCACAGAGAAGTTGATTAATTTGCTCAAAGACACAGCCAGGGAGTGGTGGAGCTAGGATTCGAACCTGGGCAACCTCGTTCCAAATAGCCAATATGATGTGGCCCCTACTTACAAGGGGTTCCCAGTCTCATTGCGGAGGCAGGCCCCAAAAGGACAAGGTTCAGACAAGCCCTGAACCTTCTGGGAGCGCTGGTACTGAAAGAATGACTGGAAAAGTCATTAAAGCATTTACAGGGTAAGGAAAACGTGGGGGGATGATAACAGCTGCCATGTATGGAGCCCTCACTATTTCCAGGCACCGTGCCAGGTGCTTCGTGCACATCAATTCATTTAATCCTCACAACTCTATGAGACACTGAGTTTCATTGATTCTAATTCACAGCTTTTTTCCTTCACATTTTAATATCTCTGAAATCAGAATACATCTTACAGTCAATGGCCTGACAATTTTTTTGGCAGCATTTAAAATTCTTAATGGTACGTGCAGCAATGCTGCATTTATAATCGATGGTGTCTTAGATTTGACGAACTGTCGTGGGAATGATTATCATCCTCATTTGTGAAATGAGTATACTGAGTCACATTTAATAGATAAAGATGTTGAAGGTAAGTAACTTGCCCAAGATCAGAGAGCAAGCAAGTGGCAGAGTCGGGATTTGCAACTAGAGGAAGGAGCTTGCACTGTGATAAGGGAATTTGGAAGGGAATTTGGAAATATGCAGGAATTTGGAAGAAAGAGTAGGTTGCTTTTGGCTAGAGCAGCAATGCTCACCTCTGGCTGAACAATAGAATCACCTGGGGAATTTAAAACACGTCCCAATCCCCAGCTGCATGCAGTTCAGCTGAGATCCGAATCAGGGCTGAGGTCCGCCTGGTGGAATCATGAGCAGAGGTTTATGGAGCAAGGGGTGTGTTCAGTTTTAAAGATGGGATTTCAAGAGTGAGGGAGCAGAGGCCTGAGCTTAAGAAAGGCGTCCCCCGCGGCAGAGTGCCAGAGTGCGGTGCACAGGGCTGGCCAGTGGGGTGAGGGATTCAGCCTGCTGGTGTCACACCATGCCTGGTGTGGAAAGTGTTCAGGAATCTGA
Organism: Eulemur rufifrons; assembly: GCF_041146395.1. Taxonomy (NCBI): domain Eukaryota; kingdom Metazoa; phylum Chordata; class Mammalia; order Primates; family Lemuridae; genus Eulemur; species Eulemur rufifrons. Next base: position 79,124,195 of record NC_091001.1, on the reverse strand, counting down.
GGAAGAGGGGAAGGGAAGAAGCCGAGAGCACCTCTCAGCCACCTCATACCCTACGGAGCTTTATGGAACGAGTGTTGCCTGGCACCACCAGTGGCTTCTTCAGTATCTGAGCCTGGCGCCTGGTAGTGGGCCCTGCTTTGAAGTTTCCTTAGAAGTTTCTTTAGAAACTTCTAAGCTCTGAAGCCTCACGCTGAGAAGATAAACTCAGCGAGTCTCCACTCCCGCAGGCTTGGGAAGGGCCAACACCACCTTCCTCGGAGAGTTGGGAGCAGAGCAAGGAGCAGGGGCTGCGGCACAGGCTGTGGCATCTCCACTTGCTCAGGGGTGGACACATGACTCACCCTCTCTAACCCTTGGCTTCTCCCTCCAGAAACGGCCCAATGCCCGCGCCCACTTCTGAGTGTCATAGTGAGGGTTAAATGAGGACGTGCTTCCCACGTGCTTCCCACAGTGCCCAGGCACAGTGACTGCCCCCAAAGCACCAGCCTCAACTGGGAAACGCCACGGGAGAGGCATGGCCCTTACAGCTGAGGTGCCCCAGGTGGAGCACGCAAGGATGGGCAGATCACTGCAGAAGGGAGGAATTCTGGCGGCAAGGAAACGTGCCTGTGTGTACATCCAAGCCTGGCTCTGCCACCGACGTGCTGTTCTTTCACTTCACTGGGCCTCAGTTTCCTCACCTCTGGGCTCACTTCCAGCTCTGGACCCGCGCTCAGTTGGAGGCCCAGCTGGAGGTAGGTACCGTCTTTCCCAGTCCCCACATTGAGTGTGTGCGTGGCGGGGGGTGGGGCAGATTAAAAAATGGGACTGCTGACTGTGGGCTGCTGCATTTGTTGGCGCTTGTGGATTTGTCTAGTTTGCAGAACTGGATGGTCAGGTCCCTGAGAGCAGAAGCCCTTGGTTTCCCTCCCTCCGCGGCTGCGTGTGGGGTAGGAGTGTCCGTAGCAGGCTGGCTGCTCAGGGACCCAGGACAGCGAGACACCTGGAGCAAGTGGTCCTCCTCCCTGTCCTCCTGCTTGCTCTTGGCTTGTTCTTTGGGGGCCTTGGGGATGATTTTCTTCACTTGGTGACAGCAGGAGGTGGGTTGGGGACGAGAAGGAGAGCTAGGAAAACAGGACTGAATGGTGATTTAAACAGTTTTGGTAAACTATGAGCAGATAGCAAGTGACTCCCTAGAATCGGCTTTGGAGCAGTTCAGCTCGTCTTTGCTTGCCAGTGGGGCCGACTTCCACCCCCCGTTCTGTACTTTATCTCTGGGATTAAGGTTTGCTCTCCTCACCAGAAATCATTCAGCAAAATGAGTTATTAAAAGCTGGTTAACTACTTCTGCCTCCGGGTAGCTAGTGCTTAACAACCTCTCCTGGGGAGCAGCTGTCAGGCTCAGGCCCGGGAGCTGGCGGGAAGATGACTCATTTACATAGAGCCCGGCTCCATCCTGGCCCCCAGATCCGTCCCTGTCGCTCAGATGACTAATCCTCTTCAGGGATGAGATCACCTCCCCTCCTGCCCCTGACAAAAAGGGCAGAGCCCTGAGCTCAGCCCGGAAGTTTAGGAGAAGACTGAATCCAAAACCAGGGAAGGCCTTGGATGGGACAAAGCCTGGTCGACAAGTACCTGGAATAAGGGGCAGCAAGACGAGGAGGCCCTGCAGCCCCCACCTCAGGGTGCCCACACAGGGCTGTGGTCACAGCCGATGGCTCGGCCGGGGAAGAGCTCTGAGGTCACATCACCTCTCGGGAGGGAGACAGACCATCAACCCCAACTTGGCATGTCAATGCAATGTCAACTCAGTCACACTTAACTTCAAGTCCTCTGTGATAGAGGAGCAGATTTTCAAAGGAAATCTGGTTTTGTAAAGCAAAGAATCCTGCTGTCAAGCAGACAGTTCCCACCCACTCAGTCAATTCAGTTTTTATATACCTGGAGAAGCATCCCTCATCCCTGTCCATGTAGCTGCAAGGCACGTCTGAGGGCCTCAGTGCCCAGGCCAAGGGGCATGCAGGGAAAGGGCAGAGCCCCTGAGGAGCCAGACACTGAGCCTGGGATGTAGCACTAGCATGACTTGCTGATGCAGACAGGCCAGTCCCCAAGGCCCTGGCCCTATCCCACTGAGGTACCCCACACCTGGCCTTCCCACAGAAGGCAGCCTGGTTGGCTGCTTCAAAGCTGTGGTAAAGATGAGAAGGTGTGATGAAAACAAACCCATAATTGACAGCTGCAGCCAGGGAAGTACCCTAGAGGGCCCCGGAGAACTCCGTGTCTGCCCCTCAGTGACATGGCCCTACCCCATGGGCCTGTAGAGGGGCTGCCACCGCGCCTCAGCACAGGGTCTCTGCCAGGGGCTGGCCTGTGGCCCTGGGCGGGGCTGGGCTGGGGAGCACCCCTCCTCCAAGCAGGGCAGGGCTGGTTCTCACTGCACATTCCACTCTCAGCGCACAGGGGTGAGGGCTGGAGGGAGCTGGATTTGTGGAGCCCCCACCCAGGAGGTGTCATCATCCAAGGCTGTGAGAAGTAAGGCGGTGAAGGGACAAGACAGAACACAGGTCCCAGACCTCACACCCACAGGCCTTTCCTTGCCGCCTCTTGAGGCCTGGCTCAGCCTTAGGCTCAGAGAACACAACTGTGATTTCGTCCTGAAACAAGCATCCAGGTGTACCATGCTGGGGGACTTGCTATGGCCAAAATGTCCTGGATATGTGGCGTGAGTTTGTACCAGATCCTGTGTGACAGGAGGAGATGGAGGCTAAGGCTCAGAGATGTTAATGACCTTGAAGGTCAAGGTCACAGAAAATGACACAACCAGGACTGCAGCTCAAGTTTGCCCAACTTCGAATCCACCCTCCTTCCACGTCATTGCCCTGCCTTTGGTCCTCCTTCCCTCATGCGCACCGAGGCCCTGATGACCTGGCACCTAGACGCCTTGGTTTTCTGGAAACATTCTCTCCTTTAGGTCCATTCTGCACACTGTCCCAGATCCGTGGTATTGAGGCGCAGCTCTGCCCCTGTCACACTCCTGCTCAAGCCACTCTGAGCTCCCCCGACCCCACCTTTCACGGTCAGGAATGATTTATTTCCTTTTCTCTTCGCCTGTCTGGATCCCCTCCATTGTCTGGGGCACTTTCAGCTCGCCAGGCATGGAGTTCCGTGCTGCCTGTGACAGCGCCTGTCCAATCAGCTGTTGTTCCAAAGTAGTACTTAACCCTTTGTGTTTTTCTGTGTTGCCTTGCCAGTGGGGACACTGCCATGTCTCAGGCTTTCTCCCACCCTCTATAACGCAGGTGCTCAGGGCACAGCTGCTAAGTTCCTGACAGAACTGGCAGTTTGTCTAGTGCTCACCACCAGGCCCTATACCAGAAACATATTTTCATTTTACCATGTTTTAGTTAATTCATTTCACATGTTTTTGAGACCTGCTGTGTGCCAGGCATGAGGGCAGGGGAAGGAATACTGTGATGAGTACTATTGTCTATGGCCTGCAGCCAATGACCCCAGGAACACACCAGCAGCCGAACACAACTGGGTTTACTGGCTCATTGCAACAAGGGAGACTGACACCATGGGGAGTTTCAGAGGGGACTAATTCTAGCATGTGGGCTAGAGTTGGGTGATTTGGGGAGGGCTCCAGGAAGCAAGGTTTTGCTCTGGATGGGATGCTGCCAGGGAGCAGGGGTGGTTCTGGGATTGGGCATTTTAGTAATTCTTAGCTAGTACATAGGAACAAGGGCTAAAGCTGTGATTGGTCAAGAAGCAGCAGCTGCTCCCGTTAACTAGATGGGTGATGTTTGGTCTGTGTCTGGACACGATAGTGGGGTGAATAGTCTTGCTTTTCTCTCACTCCGTCACGGTCATAAGGTGGCCTTATCTGCTGCAGGGGCTCCAGGAAATGCTTGTGCTCCACAGGAGAACCCCCAGCCCTGGCGTGGGTGCCAGGCCAGCTCCTGGCACTCAGGGGCTGCTTTTATCTTTCTCAAGGTGCTTCTGCACACAGAGGCTCCTAACAGCATTTTATCAGATGCTATTCATTTTTTTTTTTTTTTTTTTTGAGACAGAGTCTTGCTCTGTTGCCTGGGCTAGAGTGAGTGCCGTGGCGTCAGCCTAGCTCACAGCAACCTCAAACTCCTGGGCTCAAGTGATCCTACCGCCTCAGCCTCCCGAGTAGCTGGGACTACAGGCATGTGCCACCATGTCCAGCTCATTTTTTCTATATATATTTTTAGTTGTCCAGCTAATTTCTTTCTAGTAGAGACGGGGTCTTGTTCTTGCTCAGGCTGGTCTCGAACTCCTGATCTCAAATAATCCACCCGCCTTGGCCTCCCAGAGTGCTAGGATTACAGGCATGAGCCACCGCGCCCGGCCTATTCATTATTTTTTATAAAAGAAATTCTTTCCAGCCTTCCAATTTACGTGGCTATGTATGTGCATGTGTGTGCACGCACACATACTTGGTTCCATATATGGAACACACCTCTAGGTTGTAGAAATATGGGTCATTTTTATTTTAAGTTTCTTCTATATGCTTTTGTAAATATTTCACATTTTCTATGGTGCAAATGATGTAGTTACTACTTTTGAAACCAAAATTTTACCTCCAACAATCATTGTTATTTATTTATTTTTATTTGACACAGAGTCTCACTCTGTTGCCCAGTCTCACTCTGAGCCAGGTGTCAGCCTAGCTCACAGCAACCTCAAACTCCTGGGCTCAAGCAATCCTTCTGCCTCAGCCTCCCGAGTAGCTGGGACTACAGGCATGTGCCACCATCCCTGGATAATTTTTTCTATATATTTTTAGTTGTCTAGCTAATTTCTTTCTATTTTTAGTAGAGACAGGGTCTCACTCTTGCTTAGGCTGGTCTTGAACACCTGAGCTCAAACAATCCACTCGCCTCGGCCTCCCAGAGTGCTAGGATTACAGACGTGAGCCACTGCGCCCAGCCCATTGTTATTTTTTTAAGTTTATAAATAAAAATGAATAAGATATGGTTTCTGCCCTCAAGACAAACAATGATCATAATACCCTAGGAAAATGACAGCAAAGGAGATACCAGGAGATGCCAGAAGACAAGAGAAGAGGCCTGGAAGGGCTTCCCAGAGGAGGTGTCACTGAAGCTGAGTAGTTAAGATGCCTTAGCCAAGCAGGTGCAGGAAGTGGGGGAGGGCCTGGGAGGTCCAGGTTGGCATTCAGGGGTTCAGAGGTCATATGGATAAGATTTCCCAGGGAGCACACACAGTATGAAAATGGGGACCCCAGGATTTAAAGGGCAGATGAGGAGCCTCTGAAGGAGGCTTCATTCATTCAACAAATGTTTACGGAGGGCCTACGATGTGCCAGGATTCATCAGTGATCCACACAAAGTTCCCTGCCCTTGTGAAGCTTATGTTTTCGTGTGGGAGATGGATAATAAACTGTAAACATAATATGCAAGCAAAGTATGTGATACGTTAGAAAGTGGCAAATGCTATGGAAAAAATAAAAAGAGCTGGCTAAAGGGGTGGGGCATGGGTGGAGGCAGGTGTGGTATGAAGTGGAGCAGGCCAGGGAGGCCTTATTAAGGAAGTGGCCTTTTTATTTTTTTATTTTCTCCTGAGACAGAGCCTTGCTCTGTCACCCCAGGCAGAATACAGTAATCCTCCTGTTTCAGCCCTCCCTTCCGAGCAGCCAGGACTACAGGCGTGCGCCACCATGCCCGGCCAACTTTTCTATTTTTTGTAGAGACGGGGGTCTCACTCTTGCTCATGCTGGTCTCGAACTCCTGATCTCAAGGGATCCTCCCGCCTCAGCCTCCCACAGTGCTAGGATTACAGGAGTGAGCCATGGAGCATGGCCAGGAAGGAGGTGAGATCTGGGATAAGAGCGCTCCAGGCCAGTCAGTAGCCAGAGCAAAGGCCCTGAGGCAGGGGGCTAGAGATGGACACAGAGGGGAAGAGGGACAAAGAAAGAAAATGCTGGACAAAGAGATTAGCCAGCAAATCCCTCATGTGAATCATCAGGGCAACGTTTAGGTGACACAAATGCCCTAGAAGGTGAGAAAACCTACCACTCTCATTTGATTGTGGCATGAGGTAAAGCAACAGTTTTACAAAAAGCGGGAGAAATATATATTCAAGTAGATTTCAAGCAACAGCAGAGATGCTGAATATATTTGATAACTATCTTTTGTTTCTCCACCAGCAGAATCTCATGCTACTGTAGAAGGCAATTAGATTAAAAGAACAACCATCAACATTTTTTTTTTTTTTTTGAGACAGAGTCTCACTCTGTTGCCCAGGCTAGAGTGAGTGCCGTGGCATCTGCCTAGCTCACAGCAACCTCAAACTCCTGAGCTCAAGCGATCCTCCTGCCTCAGCCTCCCGAGTAGTTGGGACTACAGGCATGCACCACCATGCCCGGCTAATTTTTCCTATATATATATTTTTAGCTGTCCATATAATTTCTTTCTATTTTTAGTAGAGATGGGGTCTCGCTCTTGCTCAGGCTGGTCTCGAACTCCTGAGCTCAAACGATCCGCCCACCTCGGCCTCCCAGAGTGCTAGGATTACAGGCGTGAGCCACCGCGCCCGGCCGTCCATCAACATTTTTAATAGCTCTGAACAGCACGGAGCAGATTTTTATGTCCTGCCTAATTTGGTCATCACCATAACCCAGTAAAGACAATGTCATCATTGTCCCCATTTTGTAGATGGGGAAATTGAATCCATGGGAAACAATGTGGCTTACATGACATCTCACTTCCTCAAGTCTGAGCCAGAATTTGTTCTCAGCCTCATCTCTCAAGCCCTTAGTCTTTCAATTATAACAACAGAAATATGTGAAGGTCTATCAGTTTGTATTTTATGGCTATTATCTATGTACTCTCAATCAAAGTTTATCTATTACAATTTCTTATGTGGCAGTAATGAAAAACACAGTGTCTCTCTGGCTGCAGTGTTGAGGACAGATCGCAGGACAGGATCGGCAAGTCCAGTTCGGAGGCTGTGGACCAAACACGTGGGGGTGGCCCAGACCAGGGCAGTAGCTAGAAGGGGACAAAGGAAAGGAGGACAAAGGCCACAAAAGCAGGAGAGAATGAGATTACCAAAACTGGAGGAGGCAAGCAGTTCAAGAAGGAAGGAATGAAGGGTCAGGGGACCAGAAAATTCTAGAGGGGTCTAGTCTAGTAAGTGGAAACCTGACAGTTGCCCTGGGATTTGGCAATTGGGAGGAAGCAGCTCTAGGCAGGAGAGGAAGGGCACAGCCTCGTGGATGCCAGACTGCAGAAGGTGCCTGAAGGGGAAGAAATGGTCACGAGTAAGTGAGGCTGCCACTGAAGCCACTTCCTGGGGAGGCCAAGGACACCCACGCCTGGAACTTCTCAGGACCAGAACAGACACTTCACTGTCTTCACTTTGGAGAGGCCGAGTGACTTGCCCATGTGTCGGAGCACAGTGGCTAAACCACGGGCCGTGGAATCAAACATTTGTGTCTGTCCATCCCCTATCACTCACTGGTGGCCTTCAGCAAACTACTCGCTATGCCTCAGTTTCCCCAGCTATCGAATAGAGATAGCACTACCTCACCTGGTGCTTGTGAGGATTAGATGGGATGGTTTGTGGACTTAGCAGAGAGCTTGGCACAAAGTGAACACTCAGCAATATAGTCCGGAAGCTCCTCCGTAGGGTGAGACTCCCTGCAGAGGGCAGAGCAGGGAGCAGAAGGTCTCGCAGGGCAGACCTCCAGCTTGGAGAAAATACAGACAGAGGTCCTAACATTTCACAGCGGTCCATCAACTCCCTCTCAGTGTACACTCAGCTAGTTACTCACTTTCCTAACACGAAGAGCTGAGCCCATGCCAGCCGAGAGGTGTGGTCACTGTGCCACGGGGCTTAGTGCCTGGCTGGGAGTCCCAGGGCACAGGCAACTGTGAGCACTAAGTCCCCTTCTGTGGGAACTCCACGTGCCATCTCTATGTGCAGACAGGTCATCAGAAAATATGAATAGAAACATCCATTTGAAATCCATTCCCGTGTCTTGTGTAAAACCAAAGAAAAACCATCACTGCCCATGTCCCTTATTTAAAGGTCTGTGAGATTCCCTCCTCCTAGAATCCGGTATCTGGAGTGCTGGTTTCCTAGAGGCACTTGTTCAATTTATTGAACTGAGTGCCCTGGTGTCCGCTCTGACCGTTCCAATGGGGAGCTCAGGGCCAACGTGGCAGCCATCGCCGCAGTGCTGCTTCCCAGCGCTGGATACGTCTCTCGCCTCCTCTCAGTTACTGTGTATCTTCCTTCACCCCTTGTCCTCTCCCTCCTGTCTGCAAGGTCCCTTGAGCACGTGCTGTGTGCAAGTGCTGTGCCAGGACACAGTCTTGCCCCCTTAGAGCTTGCGGTTCAGCTTATTCTGGTTTTAGCACTTTAATTTGTTTAAACCCTTTGAGGAAACAAGCTGCCTCTTAGTTGTATATAATCAGCAACAGCAATTTCCAAAAACCTCCAGGTCACAGTAGTGCCATAAAATATGGAATCCCTTTCTCTAAGGTGACCTCCTTCACCCAGGAAGGTTCAGGTGAGTTTCAGGCTGAAGGCAGGACGGATGGTCTCAGTGACCTCCTGGGTCCCTGGACGGGCTGAAGTGTGTTCCCCCCAAACTCATATGTTGAGGTCCTAATACTCCAGTACCTCGGAATGTGACTGTTTCGGTAGATATGTCCTTTAAAGAGGTCATTAAGGTAAAAGGCCACTAGGGTGGACCCCAATCCAATATGACTGGTGTCCTCATAAGAAGAGATTAGGACACACACAGACACACACACACACACACACAGACACACACGGGGAAGATCACGTGTGGACCCGGGAAGGAGATGGCCGTGCACTAGCCCAGGAGACAGGAGGCAGAAGAAACCAACTCTGTTGGCACCTTGGTCTTAGACTCCTGGTCTCCCGAATTGTGAGAAAATAGGTTTCTGTCATTTAAGCCCCCAGTGTCTGGTGCTTTGTCTCGGCAGCGGCAGCTGACCAAGACAGTGTTTGCTTCACTAGGCCCCGCGTTGCTGCACCCTGGCTCTTTTTGTGCTGCGGCAGCGGCGGCGGGGAGCCCCACATGCAAAGCGTAGTTTCTGAGCCCTGATCAGGAGGTTGTGTTTATATTTATCCCACTAACTGCAGGGGACTGTTTATACCCAGAGAAATAACCTCCCAGGTGGGATAAGGGCAGCCAAGGAACCAGCTGCTTCCTCCAGGCCTGCTGGGTTCCTCCAGGTCCTCGCGATGCCACCTCCCTCTGGGCTCTCCTCAGCCCACTCCGGCTCAGGCCCAGGGGCACAGCCCAATGACTGGTGCCTCTGCAAATGGGTCACAGTTCTAGTCTCTCTCAGATTCAGTGGAACACTGGCACTTAGTAGGTGCTCAATAAACAGAATAACAAGGGGCTTTTTGGTTATAAAAAAATTAGTCAAACCTTGATAAAATGTAAAATGCCTCTGCCACCCACCTTCCCTTCTTGCTCCCCTTTCTGGGAACTCTGAGGGAAGGTCTCCTGGGGTGGGTTCCAGCAACCCTGGGCTTGTTCTGGGGTTTTGCAGCCAGGCTGGGCTTTCAGGAGCCCAGGAGCTCTCAGGAGATTTCAGCTGCACCCTGGCCACACTGCATAGATTTTTGTTTTATCAGAGAGTCACTGCCACACTGTGACTCTTAAGGTACTCAGCAAGGATGGCGTGAGGTGAGAGTACCAAAGCCAGGTGGAGGTGCCCGGGCTGCTTCTGCCATTGAGTGTGTGGGACGCCAACACATGTCAGAGCAACAAACAAGAAAAGACACGGGAAAGCGTGCAGGTTTTCAGCACTGGCTAGTGGGAACACACTTTATACTTCTGGGTGAACAAGTACACGGGGGGGGGGGGGGGGGGTCAGTGCACACGTTGACATGTGAATGTGTTCTTTTTATTTTTAATTTTTTAGAGCTGGGGTCTCGCTATGCAGCCCAGGCTGGAGTACAGTGGCTATTCACAGTCATGATCATTGTGCACTACAGCCTTGAACTCGTGGGGTTAAACCATCCCCCTGCCACAGGTACGTGCCACTGTGCCCGGCAAATGTATTCTTTTTCAAGGAATTATTTGAGGTGGGAACTTTAACTTACTTAAGCAGATGTGTCAATGTAACTGTGAAAAAAGAGCTCCCAGAATCTTATACTGCAGACCCTGACACAACCACTGCCACCACAACAAATAGCAACAGCCACCACTAAAATGAGCACAAAGGACAACTTTTTCTTTCAGCTCTGATTGCTATGCTGTGTCTCTTTCCTCACTAAGGCTTACGTGGGATTAGTGATCATTTGCACACAGTTTATTTACCATGCTCCACAACCATCTAGTGAGACAGTTTTTATCCTCAGTTTTTAGATGCACAGTCTGAGGCTCAGGAAGTCATGGGCTAAGGTCACTCAGTGAGTAGGTGATAGAGGTGGTGTCAGGATTCAGGTCAGAGGCTCCACGGTGGCTGACCCTTCCTTGCGGATCTCTGGCAACGCTGTCTGGGACTATCAGAGCAGAAGCTCATTGGAAGCTCAGACGTACTGCTGGGTGTTCCTGTTCTGTTCCTGGAACCCCCAGGAACAGGCAACAGGCTATATTCCCCAGGACATGTGCTCTTTGGGAGAAAGGACAGAGTATGGGATCAGGATGGTCATGTGGCCCTGGATGCTGCCAAGGGGCTGGTCTGAGAGCTGGGCTAGCCAGCTGGGGGTGGCGGCTGGGTCATTCCCCCTCCTCCTGCTGTCGCTATGACTCTGGAGATCTGTAAAAGGATGTTTAACATTTTTAAAGTCTCTGTTTCCCATCCCTCTGCCAAGAAGTGAGGCATCGCCTACCCAGCTTCAGTTCTCATAGCTACTTCTGCCACTGAAGGGAGGAGGGCAGAGGTTCTTCCCACCCAGGGGCCAGGAGGATGCCCATCCCTGCCCCTGGGGGCTCCCAGATGTGCTGCTGAGTGGCCAGGGCTACCCTCCCTCACCTCTTGGTGGCAGCGAAAGACCAACAACATTCTAGAAACATCAACACCCATTTCACCTCTCTTTCTGTTGGACTGACTTTGTTGCCTTAGACCTTCAACCCAACATCCAACCCAACATCAGGCACGCAGACACGCACGCACTCACGTCTTGCACTGCCCTGGGGTCCCTACTTCCCCCTCATCACACGCATGGTGTCAGGAATAAAGCTACCCCAGAGGATTTCCTGCAGCAATTCTTAGTATAGCCTTAGCCTGTAAAGCTTCCCTTTTGAAGAACTGTCCCTCTGGCAAGGCCTCTTGACTCAGGGAACCCCTGGCATCTCTGCACGGCGCATAAACCATACTAGCTCTGAATTACAGGGATTGTTTACTGAGAACAACATTTGGGAAAACCTTTCTCTTTTAAACCCTTCCTTCCCAGGCCCTAGTGATGGCTAACATCATTGTTCTAACATCAATGTTCCCACTAAAACACATCAGTCCTGTGTGAGTAACACGTAGATTGCAAAAGCTATAATTTCAAGGGATTTGTTTTAAGTGCCCTTTGTTGGCAGACGTGGGCTCAGTCTGAGCACTCTGTAATTTTCCAGCCTCCTAATGGCCCCCCTGTAGCTAACACATACCACGCACCAAACATAACCCACCCTCTTTCCACCCCCGAGACAAGCCAGTTACTCACACAGTCTTCACCAGGGCCCTCCTGGGTGGGTCCCCGGGCAGGTCCCGTGGGGGATGCAGTCATGCTTATGACGAACTATGGCACAACCTCTCCAAGGAGTACTACGCATCCAGCAACAGGGATGCTTTAACAGTTTATTTCAGCGTCACGTACCAATACACAACAAGCAAGACCCCAAACTTTCATCCAGAAAAAAGACTCAAAGGCAAACAAATCTCTGTAATACTGTTTTAGTGGCGAAACTGTGGGGATTCTTTTCCCTCTCACTTCTTTGTGCTTCTTTCTTTTACAAGTGTTCTAAAACAAGCACATATTAGTGAAGTAAAGAAAACAGTGCTCAGACATGAAGCTAAACAAACAAACAAACAAACAAAAAAAAAACAAAGAAAACTCATTCTGTCAATATTTTTTAAAGGCAGGGTCTGACAGTTGGGTGGGCCAGGCAGTCACACACGAGTTAGGAGACGGCATGGTGGCGGGGGGTCAGGCCACCACCGGCAGAGCCAGGGGAAGGAGGAGGCGCAGTGAAGCCTGGATGGGCTGGGGGGCTCTGCAGAGGGAGTGGACCTGCAGTGCCACGTGGATTTTGGACACGTGAAGGGCAGGGCACGGGCACGGGCACTCCAGGCAGAGTGAAAGCTGTGACAATGCCTGGAGGTGGACGGTCCAAGGTCTTGCTGACTGGTTTGGCTAGAAGTGAGGCTGCAGTTTGGAGAGGCTGGGGATGGTTGGTAGAAGCCTGAAATGCAGTAGCCTCTCCCGGAGGAAACCAGGGAGGCTGCCACCAGGGGACGGACCCTCTGGGAGGCCTGGGCATGGATCGGTGTCTTCTCCCAGTTTAGTCATTTAGAAGCAGCCTGTATGTCTCCAAATTCCTCATCATTCCTGCAGCACCAGCTTTCTGCGGGGGGTGGCAGGGCCCAGCGCTGCGGGTCCCGGCGATCTGGTCTGGAATCCTACGGCAACTCTGCCCTTATTGCAAAGGAGTATGAATCTATTTTTTCATCGAGCATTGTTCACAACCTGAATTTTCTCCTACATGCTTGTGCTATTATTTTCCAAAAACATGTAAATGGTTTTCTGATGAGGAAAAGACACACTTCAAAAAAAAAAAAAAGTGCTATTGAATTAATTCAAAGGACTTTGTGTGTCAATACGTATTTTCCCTATTAATTAATGGATACTGGAAGTATATATGAATTCTATCATATCAATGCTATGAAAATATTTCTAGCATTTCAAGTGACCCTCACATTTCAAAAGCTTGGGGGACTTCTGGTTCACGATGATCATCTACTCACCCTGTTAAAATGATGGTAAAAGCATATGAAGGCGTAAACCCGCAACAACACAGAGAACGGGCAGAGGGTTTCCAGTAGATGAGAAACTTCCACATACTTCTGGAAGACGGACAGCTGGAGAGAGCGGTGACTAATGAAGGTGGGCCGAGGAAGCCGCAGCTCAGAGAGGGCACTGCTGAGCAGGGGAGGGAGGTGACCTGCCCCGAAGAGTCCTGGAGAGACTGGGAAAGGCCATGTTGACAAAGGCTGGCTGCCCGCCCCCGACCCAGAGACAAAGCTGGCCGTCCACACGCCCTGCCTACGCAGGGAGCTTCAGTCAGATTTGCTATTTTGGATTCTTTGGTGTGAGTGGATAGCCACAGTTCAGACATTTGGGGAAAGCCTGCATCCTCTCTCTCTCTCTCTCTCTCTCTCTCTCTGATCTCCGCCTGGCTCGGCCTCCTTCATCTTCAAGGGCACCGCTGCTCCGTCTTCAGATCTCTTCTCTTCTGGCTCCCACGGTTACACCCTAGGACTCCAGGTTCCAACCCTGGCTACAGCGGGAATTACCCGCAGGAGGAGTTTTACAAAATACTAATTGCCAAGTCCCCACCCCAGAGAGGATGACACAATTGGTTGCAGGGGACAGGGTATAAGCTGGGCAGCAAGACTTTTAAAAACTCCCCAGGTAATTTTAACATGCAGCCAGGGGTGAGAGCTCTAGCTGATCTTTGGCTGGGCTTTAAATAACACTTGAATAAATAACACCCCTGACTGCACATTGGAATCATCTGGAGAGCTTTTAAAACTATCATTTCCCAGCCCTGACTCCCAGAGGTTCTGATTGAATTGGGCTAGGATCAGATCTGAATGCTGATTTAAAAAAAAAAAAATTTCTAGAGTGATTATATTGCTGTAGCCAGGGTTAAGAATCAGTGGTCTATAGGTTGGCAAATCCCACATTAGTATCTCAAACCCAACCTGTCCCTTGAGCTCTGGACTCGCATATCCAACCATTTAACTGGCATCCAGCTTGGATGTCTGAGTCATCTCAAAACTAACATTTCCAAAACTGAGATCTTGGTTCTCAGCTGCTTCCCAACCATCCTCTGCTTCATTCAACTTCAGCCTTCTCTATCTTCGGAAATGGCAACTCCATCCCTTCAGTTGCTAAGGTCAAAAGTCTTAGAGTCCTTTTTGGTTCTTTTTCTCTCTCTTACACCCTATATCTGATCCATTAACAAATCTTGCCACTGCACTTTCAAAACCTATCCAGAATCTAACCACTGACTTTTGCTTCAGGCCATGAGGGAGTAGCTACATCCAGACCTCCCTCCCACCACAATCAACCAGGAAAATCTATGAGACAATTATTTAAAGACATTGGAAAACAGGTAGTTCAGGACCATGGTCCTTGGGAGAAGGGGAATAAACAAGGAGAGCCCTTCAAATGCCCTGGTTTTCTGCCTGGTGGCAGTTTTCAGACAGCAATAGTGGGAGAGGGCATCCAAACAGAGCCCAGCACTCTTGCTGAATTGAGGAGAGAGATTGAGTTCAGGGAGGATAAGGCAGCTATCACTGCTTACCTACTATAACTGCTACAATTGCTATAGCTACCGTAGGGAAGATTCCCGGAGAGGAAGGAACTACCAAGAATAAGAGCTCCAGAAATCTGCATGGGACTGAATAATAATCTGTACAGGTATAGGGTAAAACCTAGTAAAAAACAAGACCAAACTGAAAAACGACTTCCAGGAAAGAACAATTGTCCAGGAGCTACAAACTACACAGTTCCCAGAGTACTCTCAGAGCCAGGAATCACCTGAGTCCCACTCAGGGTGGGAAGTCTTCGCTGAATACAGAAGACATTCAGTAGAGACTCCAGAAAGTTAATGCCTTAATTACATGGCTAAACTAGTCCCAGAGAAAATGCTCCTTTAGATCTGCCTTTAAAAAGCTTGAAACAAGCCTGGAAAAGATCAAACAGATCTATGGGTAACTCAACTATCCGGCATAACAAAGTCCTTAAGAGAGTACAACACAATCAAGTATCAACAATGTAAAATTCATGATGTTCTGATCTCTAATGAAAAATTATCAGACATGCAAAGAAGCGGGAAGAAGTGACCCACAAATAAGAGAAATATTAGTCAATAGAAGCAGACCCAGAAATACCAGAGATTAAGGAATTAGCAAAGACATTGAAATAGCTGTTATAAAAATATTAAATATGCTCTAGAGTCAAAAGACAAGATAAACAGAATGAGTAGAAAAGTGGAAAAAATAAAGAACCAAGTAGAATATCTAGATATGAAAAATATAATGTCTGAAATGAAAATTTCACTGGATAGGATTAACAGCAGATTAGAGACTGCTAAAAAAAAAAGATGGAACTTGAAGACAGCAATAGCACCATCCAAAATAAAGCACAGTAAGGAAAAAAAAAAAAAAGACTGGGAAAAAAAAGGAAGCATAAGAGCCTCAGCTACCTGTGGGACAATATAAATTATACTAACATATGTGTAATTGGAGTTTACAAAGAGAGCATGGGCTGGGTGTGGTGTGTGCATCTGTAGTCCCAGCTACTTTGGGAGGCTGAGGCAGGAGGATCACTTGAGCCCAGGAATTTGAGGCTGCAGTGAGCTATGATTGTATCATTGCACTCCAGCCTGGATGACAGAGTGAGACTTTGTCTCAAAGAAAAAAGAGAGAGGGTGGGGGTAGCAAAAAGAATATTTGAAGAAATAACGGTCAAAATTTTTCCAAATTTGCTAAAACAAAAACAGATCCAAGAAGTTCAATAGCCCCTAGATAGGATAAACACAAAGGAAACTACACAACAGCAACATCAAAATCAACCTGCTGAAAGTCAGGGATGAAGAGAAAATCTTGAAAGCAGCCAGAGAAAAGAGTAACATTAATTATAGATAAACAGAGATTAAAAATATTCACAGAAAAAAAAAATATTCACAGACTTCTTATCAGAAACTGTGCAAGCCAGAAAACAATCTTTAAGGTGTTGAAAGAAAAACAAGAAGAAAACCCTCACCCTTCAACCTAGAATTCTATACCCAGTGAATGTGAATGTACCTTTCTTTTCTGAAAGATTTAATCACTTCTCCCTGGCTTTCCCAATCACACCCTGGTCCAAGTCACCATCATCTCTCACCTGGAATATTTTTGAAAAGCTTGCTAACTGGTTCCCATGTTTCTACACTTGCCACTTATATTAATAGTTCTTTATTGGATGAGATTGGGTGTGTTCAGGGTGGTATAGCCATAGACAATAGTTCTTTATTGGAACAGTATCCAGTGTGACCTCAACTTAGAAGTCAGATCATCTCACGCCTCTTTCCTAAATCCTCCAGTGGTTCCCCATTTCACTCACAGTCAAATCCAAAGGCCTTGCCATGGCCTGAGAACCCTGCATGATCTAGTGTCTGGTTATTGCTCTGACCTCACATTCTTTCTTTCTTTCTTTTCTTTTCTTTTTTTTTTTAGTGACAGGGTCTCACTGTGTTGCCCAGGCTGATCTTGAACTCCTGGGCTCAAGGGATTCTCCCACCTCAGGCTCCTGAGTAACTTGTACTACAGGCACATGCCACCATGCCCAGCGTGACCCCACATTCCAACACTCTCCCACTTGCTCCTCCTCCAAACACTATTCCATCCACACTGGCCTCTTTGCCACTCTTCCAGCAAACCACGTGAGCTCCTGTGTAACCAGGAGGTTCACATGCTAGGGTCACATGCTTGGAAACTTGGAACATGCTTCCTCTAAGTAGACCCTTCACTCAAGGGTCACATCATCAGAGAAACCCTTTCTGACCACCTTATCAAAAATAGCACCCCACTTCCATCACTATTCTCTTACCCTGCTTTTTCTTCTTTGTAGCATTTTGTAATCTGACATTTGTTTATTTACTGTCTCCCCCAACTAGTATGTTAGCTCCATTTGGTGGAGACTTTGTCTACTTGTTCACTACTGTATCCCCATGGATTTTAACAGTTTCTGGCACAATGGAGTGCTCAATAAATATTTGCTCAAAAAATAGATGAATGGGGATCATGTTTTCTGGATTCCAAATTGGAATACAGGGCCTGCTATGTGTTCTAGAAAATATGGAATGTGAACTCAGTGTTAACCACTGCCCCCCGCCGTCGCTGTGTCCATACCTCAAGTTTTTCTGGTGCTCTCCAATTCTAGACTCCTTGATACATAAAAACATATTGGTGCTAGTTCTGGAGAAGGCAGGCTATTGGTTTCAGCTTCAGCTCCAGGCACAGGCTGCCCTATGCATAGCTCCAAGGGGCTGCAAGGAGCTCTGAATGACATGTGTCTCACCACAGTAGCATTACAGGAGAAGCCTGGAAACATTACAAGGGAGAAGAGCTCAGGGCCTTGCAGATGCCAGCTCATCCGATCCTGTAACTTAGACAAGTTGGGCTTCTTCCTGCCGAGTCTACATCTTCTCCTTCTTCCCTGCCCAGCCCTGGGGAGGGGGAAAAGGTCAGGAACTGGGTTAGAATTAATCAGAGTGCTGTACTGGCGCCAAGTCTGCAGCTAGCGTGCCCTGTAGTCATAAACAGCTATAAAGGAAGTTTTTAATGAAAAAACATTAAAAAAGAAATAAAGCAGGAATTCAGATGGAAGTGAAGGAGATTCTAGGGACAAATATGCCATGATTTAAGGTCATCACTACACACCTGCCTCTGCTGCCTTTCCCACCTGCCAGTGCCTTTCCCCCCTGCAGGGCATAGGAGGATGCCCTCGGAGGTCTCTGAGCAGGGAGGGCGATCAGGACTGCCCTGCTGAGCCCAGCGTTGGAGGAGGGGCTTCCTCCAGCCTCAGCCTGCTTCCTTCCCCAGCTTCTATGCGGCTGCAGCATCCTCAACTGCCTTCCTCCCATTATGAGACACATACACGAATCTCCAGGCCCACAGTCAGGCCCTGTCCCTGGATATTCATGGGTGGACTTGATGTCAAGAAATGGGAGAGGAACAGAACTAGAAGACCCAAGGTTAGCAGAGGTCATGTTGATTTGTGGTGAGTGCCAGTCACTGAGCCCTGCCATTCAGCCCCTGAAAACGTATCTCTCACTCCTTTTCTTCTGCTCCTTTCCAAAGGCCACGTGATCCCCCAGCCCATCCCTACTCCCCTCCACCCAATTCACTCGGCACACAGATACCCAGCATCCTGGGATGCCCCATAAGCAAATGAACAAACATTTACTGGCTTTCAGGCTATTACAATACACAAGGGTCCTCCCCACAATCCTGGGAGGTAGACGTTATTGTTAAAAATACTTATATATAGCCCCTAAGTCTAATGTGCTAGAATCTGCTCACTCTTTGTTTAAAGTGCATACACTAATAGCTGGGAAATTATAACTACCGCAGATCGTGAGCCACTTAGAGCTCGTGAGGAACAATACACGTTGGCAACCGCTTGAGTGAGTCTGGGATCACGTAGCAGTACAGAGCTGAATATACAAACCAAGTATGTATTCCTCAAGGACTGACCACCCACAGAGACTCGCAAGCTCTTGACAAAGTGAGGGGACATCCGACAGTGGGCTGACTTAAATGCTTGAGTGAACAGCCGAACGAGGGATGTCACAATTGTCTGGTCATTCCCAAGCAATCTAGAGACCAACAATTTAGACTAATGAGATTGACTGACTTAATGGCATAACTATATAGCTACTAAACAGCCAGATTCTTCTTCTAAAACACTCGTCCTCACATTACACCCCTGCTCAAGAGCCACAATGGCTCCCTATTGCTCCATTCCAAGTCTAAACGTTTCTGCCTGGTTTTCAATGTCCTCCAGTATGATCTTAACCTCCGGAAGCAGTTTTACCAGTCATTGTTCCTTACCACGAGTAAGGCAGGCTGGTCCTGACCTCCCTCTCACTTTTCTCCCCCAGGCCCACCTACCCTGCAACCTTAGGGGTGGCATCAGACATGCTGGAAAGAGCAAAAGATTTGGGGTCAGAGAACTCAGCTCAGGGTTTAGCTTTGCCACTCACTGTGTGACCTCAGCCAAATTGTCTATTAATATTAATAAAAACATGAGCCCACTTTAGAGTGCTTATTAAATACCAGGGCCAGACTAAGCACTGACATTCACTGTCTCACATAAATCTCCCAATACGATGTAATGTAGGTGCCATTATTATTCCTATTTTACAGATGTTAAAATGGAAGTTTGGGAATTTCATTCATTTATTGAACAAACACAAGGTGCTGTGCTAGGCAGTGGGAATATTATAGCGGACAAGAGAGGCAAGAACCCTGTTCTCATGTGGCAGGGAGTGAGCAGAGGCCAGGCAACAAACAAGAAAACACTTGAACAGGATGATTTGTGAAGGTGGTATATGCTCCAAGGATAATTAAGACAGGTGGTGCGAGAGACAGCGAGTGGGGGCAGTAGGGGGGACTGCTGCACTCAGGGACCAGGGAAGGCTCCTCAAGGGTGACATTTTGGCTTTAGACATTGAAGCTTGAATGTGAGAAGAAGTCAGCCATGCTACGACTCATGGGGCAGCACTCCCAGGAGCTGGAACAGCAAGTGCAAATGCCCAGTGTCCAAGAAGTCCAGTGGGGCTGGAGTGAGCTGAGCCAAGGGAAAAGGAGTGCCAGTGAGGCTGAGGGGGAGGGAGCAGATCATGCAGGGCCTTCGGGTCATGATGAAGAGTCAGACTTTGTGCAATGGGAAGTCATTGAAGAGTTTCAAGCAAGGGAAGGACTTGACCTGACTTATGCTTTTAAAGATCTCTTTGGCTGTGTGTGGAGAACAGGTTGCCAAGGAGCAGAGAGAAGGCTGGGGGTTGGTTAGAACACTGATGTTGCCCCATTGAGAAATGATGGTGATGGTTGGATAGTGATGGGCAGGGAGACAAGTGGATGGAATCAGAATGCATTTTGCAGATTGAGCTGATAAGATTTGATAATGAATTGGATACAGAAGGTCAGGAAGAAAGAGGAATCAGGACAATGCCTTGTGTGAGTGACATTTATTGAGGTGATGAAGACCGGGGAGGGGAACAGTCATGAATGGGATAGGGCAGGAATCAAGAGTTCTATTGTGGGCTTTTTAAAGTTTTGATACGTATTAGATATCCATGTGGAGATGTCAAGAGGGCAGTTCGACCTGTGGTTCTGAAGCTTAGTGTGGAAGACTAGGGTTACTCATCCACAAAATAGATGGGGTTTAAAGCAGTGGGGTGTGAAGAGGATCAGAGTACACCATCCCTAAATATGCCACTTTGACATAAGGATTATTTTGAGTTGTATGCAATCAAGAAGCAGCAGATGCAGGAAAAGCTCCTTACCTTCCTAAGGAGAGTATTTTTACCCTTCTACCTAAAGACAGGGTATAAATCTCCCTTTGTGAAGGTGTCCCATCCCCTCTCCCATATTCTTAACCGCTAGAGAGATAGCTTGAGATTGAGTGTGCTTAACAAACCTCACTAAAATAGCTCTTATCTTCCATTAATTTCCCCCCATATTTACCTTCCCACAATTTACAACTCTTAGAAGCCCACAGTCCCCTTCCTTCATCTCCATTTCTCCACTATTTACCACTCTTTGTTAAAATGGTATATAAGCCCCTGGGTCTAACAACTTCTTTGGGTCTTCACTTCTTTTCTATGAAGGCCTCCCTATGTATTTGCAATAAACTTTTTCTTCTGTTAATCTGTCTTTTGTCAGTTTAAGTTAGGACCACAGTCATTGAAACTAAGGAAGTGGAGGAAAAAAGTTTTTCCTTCCCTACAGGTGAGATGAGATTGTCCAGAGAGCAGGGTCTGAGGACTGAGCATGGGGCCTTTCAACAATGAGAAGTCACAGAGAGGAGAGGACCCAGCAAAGGACGATGAGGAAAGCAGCAGTGGGGGTCAAGGAGAGGATTCTGAGGGGAAATGGTCAGCCATGCCAAATGTCACTGAGATGCTATGATGAGCACAGGGAAGTCATCATGGATTTCCAGGAAGGAGGCCACTGGGGCCCTCACAACACACTCACTGGAAAGCTTGATGTGGACCCAGGAGACAGGGGGGTGAGAAAGGGAAAATGTTAGCTACTCTTTTGAAAAATTTTCCTATAAAGAGGATCAGAGAAATGGGGGCATAGCTGGAGGGCAGTGCAGGGGTCAAGGGTGGGGTCGATTAAGTAGGAGGAAAATACACATTAGCATGCTGATACAGTATGAATTGATGATGCACAGGGGAGTGGGTAATGGCAGGAGCTAAGTCCTTGAGAAAGAGGCAGTGGGACCCAGCAAAGCAGACATTTGGGAGTGGACAATTCCTCCACTGCCACGGGAGAGAAAGCAGTGCCACATGGTGGGTGGACTTGGGGGTGTAAAGATGAGGGAGTCCCTGTCTGATTACTTTTACTTTCTCAGTGTGGTGTGAGGAAAGGTCATTAGCAGACAGTGAGGGGTATGGGAGGCTGAAGGTGGGAAGATGGGGGATCAGTGGGGAATTGACTAGTAGGAAGTGTTGGAGGGGCTGCCAGTGTGGTGTGTCCTGGTACTCAGGGTCACTAAGTTAAAGTTGGGCCAGTTGGCACCAGTGCATGGTTTTCTCTAGCCATATTCAGCTGCTTGGGGGAAGGTGAAGAACAGGTGGGAAGTTGGCATTTTGATGGTGGCAGAGTGGGGACAGGGGTACAACAGAGGGAGGGAGGGGCAAGGCAGTTAGGGGTCCCTGCAGAGAAAGTAAATTGAAGCTGGGTTAAAAAAGAAATGGGGGCCCAAAGATGGTGGAAACATAGGAGTGGGGG
Source organism: Eulemur rufifrons (assembly GCF_041146395.1). NCBI lineage: Eukaryota > Metazoa > Chordata > Mammalia > Primates > Lemuridae > Eulemur > Eulemur rufifrons. The sequence continues at coordinate 79,102,455 of NC_091001.1, read as the reverse complement.
TGTTAATGACCTGCAGGTCATGTGGCTGAAGGATTATTGAATTGGGGACAACAGAGGATGGAAGCCAGAAGCATGGGAGGTGATGGTCAAAGGTGAAATGCTTGGAGTCAAACACTTTGAGGCAGCGTGGTTACTGGTAATAGCAACAGCACAGAACCATGTGACCTGCTAGCACAGGACAGAGAAAAGCACTGCTGTGGATGAGATGGTCAAGGAGCCCAAGTCTTGGATGGGTCACTCGTGGGGGACTGGAGAGGACTGGAGAGGAACTTGATGAGGTGGACTTCAGTGAATGGGCAGGAGACATGTGCTGGCAACCCCAGCAACAGAGCTCTCTATGGTCTGAATGTTTCCTCCAAAACTCATGTTGAAATGGAATTGCTATTGTATCCGTATTAAGATGTGGAACCTTTAAGAGGTGATTAGGTCATGAGGGTGCAACCGTCATTAAAGGATTGATGTCGTTATCCCAGGAGTGGGTTGGCTATCCTGGGAGTGGGCTAGTGATAAAAGGATGAATTTGAACCGATTCTCTGTCTCCCACTCACCATGTGATGCCTTCTGCCGTGGATGCCCTTCCCCAGAGGCCAGCGCCCTCAGTCTTGGACTTCCCAGTCTCTAGAACCGCGAGCCAAATAAACTTCTGTTTCTGTGAATTAACCAGTCTGTGGTATTCTGCGATAGCAGCAGCAAACAGACTAAGAGCTAAAATTCAAACCCAGGACCAGGGCCCTCAGCACTCTCTCCCTAACCGCTATATCGCACTGCAAATTGTTTCCTGGCAATGCACATTTCTCCATTCTTAAAATGGAGACATGAATAATGCATCCTTGCCGGTCAAGGAGCTCTGCAAGGCAATTTCCGTATGTTAGGCCCACAATCCAATCTCTGTTTGACTGCTCAGGAGGCCCAAACAGCTCTGGTTAATACAGGGCATGCGACCCACTTCAGCTCTTGTCATGCACTCTTCCGAATCATCTCCTGGTCATGTGTACTGCTTACTCATGTGACATTAGGGACTGGGCTGCCTTAGGGACTTGGGACTCAAGGGAAGGTAGAATTGGCAGCAAAGTGGACTTCGTGCAGCTCCTGGGTTCCTGACCCACTGCTTGCAAGTCACATCTCGCTCTAAATGCTCTGCTATACCTGGCTCCTTACAGAAGCCCTGGAGTGAATCCCTTCAAAAACTGAAGCTTTCTTTTACAAAGTGAATCATCATCTGATTTGCAAGTGGGGGATTTCTTATTTTACTTTTTTAAAAACAGGTGCCTAGGTAGAGTTGAGAATCTTAGAAAAAGCCACTCATTCAAATGTACATTTATTCCAAAAATATTTCTGCAGTCCTTCCCATGTGCCACAGCCTGCGTCAGGCAATGGGAGATGCGGGGTGGGGGGACAGAGGAGACGGGGTGCTCATCTTCCAGGAATCCAGAGTCTGGCAAGGGAGGCAGATGCTGAACAGTCACAGATGATTCCAGGCTGTTCCAGTAGGAAGTGTGGGGAGTGACGGGGAGAGGGTGCTGGCAGGGCCAGGCCCTGCAGCCTCACTTCCTTCCGCACTGACACAGGCAGGGACCTCTTGCCTGCCTGCCACCGGCACTGCCAGACCTCCTTCACAATTGGCTCACATGTGATCTCAGCTTTCTTTCCTGGCCTTCCGTTTTAGACAAGAACCCAAAAATCAAAAACTGCACGGCCTCCAAAATGCATCTTGGCCCTATAGGAAATGCCAACAAACTCAGCATGGGCAGAGGTTTGTGTTTTCCTTTCCTTCTCGAGCCTCGGCTGTCCCTGCAGCATTTCTGGCAGGTCCTGGTGTTAGCAGCTAAACAGGCTTACATGAGGCGCTCAGAATTCAGAACACTTGGCAGCAGGGAAGGAGATCATGGCCATTTGGAAAGGATTACGGAGAAGTCACGCGGCGTGTGATTTAGGGTTTGCGTTCATCTCAACTGAAACTTTCCAGAAAGCTGGGACAACCGATTCTGACAAAAGCTTCCCCAAGTATTTTTGGAGGCACTGTGATGGTGCTGGGCTGTGTGGGTGGGGGTGGCTTTTCCTGGTTTGTGGAATTGCATTTCATTACTGATAAAACTTCCATCAGATTTGTGAGCCAACATTCAGTTTCTAAGGGGTGTGTCTTGGGCAGGTGAAGGGAGAAGGTGGCACCCCTGGGCTGAGGGGCAGAATTCAGCAGGGCCTCCGTACAGCAGAGAGATGGGGCCATGGCCAGGGACAGATGGGGAATCTGAGCCAGTGGGAGAACTGGGACCAGAACTCTTTGTTCAGGACTGAACTTTGCCTATCACTCCTCAGGGGTGACAAGAGCGAGGCTTGGGACTGCCTAGTTTGGTTTCACTCCAGGGATTCTGGCTCAGCCAGGCACCCTTATTCTGCTGGGCACCTGGCAGGGTCAGGGCAAGGACCCAGCTGACTCAGAGAGCCACACAGACAGCATTGTCAAGCAGGGGAGCCCCAGACAGAATGAGCTGGCTGTCCCGCTACACACCTGCCAGCTGCTGAGAGATCGTTAAAGCCATGGTCCAGCGGAGAGGCCAGTGTGCAGCCAGCCCCTCCTGCTGCAGGGGCGGGGAGGGGTGGGAGGAGGCGCTGAGAGGTTCCTGGAGCACAGCCTGGACCCAGCTTGCTCAGTTTTCTGTTGTTGTTAATTTCCAGCAGTCCAAAGTTTTCAGTTACTCATTCATTCATTCCATCCACTCAACATATGTTGATTAATCACCTACTTTGTGCCAAGCATTATGCTCCATGATTGACAGAAACTACAGCTTTGCTCCACTTCAAAGCAGTCATTCAATGCATAGCTGCTACCATTATGGTTATTACTGTTTTATTGATTGTATCAGTGACAACACTACTAAGACATAGCTGCTAATCTGAAGGAAGAAGAAACTAATTTTTCTGCATACCTACTATGTGCTAGGTCCTGTGCCAGTTTTGGACACATCTTATCCCACTAAACAGAGGCTTACATCATAGCTGGAAAAGCTGGCAGAGAAACAATTAGCACATGTCTAGGGGCAGTAAGAGGGATTTCATAGAGAGTCCTTCTCTAGTGGCACCATTTGAGCTGAGCCTTGAAGATGAAGTTCACCCAGTAGAAAATGGGAAGAGATGGAAGGGCATTCCAGGTGGAGGGAACAGCATGAGCAATGACCTAGAGGCTTAAAGTGTCTGGAGTGTGGGCCTGAGGGCTGCAGGGAGGGTGGTAGGGGGTGGGGTGGAGGGTGGCCAGAAGTCAAGGATGGCTAGAGAGGGGGTGGCACTGTCAGGTGCTTGGTTTCACATGTTCTCCCAAGGTCTGGGCAGGGTCTGTCCCTAGGACACGAGCTTAGGCAGTCTCCCTCAAACTAACCAGCCCCTGAGGGGCTGAGTCCTGAGCTGGCCATGTCCCCAGACTTTGCTGGAAAGTGACGACCTTCTGAGCATTTGGTTTTCTGTCCCGCCCCTTCCCACCCACTGCTGCTGTTTCAAGTGCAAGGCTGAGGGACCTCAGGTCTGGGCAGGAGCTCGGTGCAATGGGCCCAAAGTTCCCTTCAACACAAACTCCCAGAGTTCTAGTGAGCTCTGCAGGAAGCACATGCTGTCTCCCTGCTCCCCTCTGCACAGCAGCCTCCTTCACGGAGAGGCTGGGTGGGGGATGGAAAGCAGGTAGCCTTCACTTCAGTGTAGCCATGAGACTGCAAGCAGCACAGCACAGCCAGACCCCAGAGTCTCTAAGCTGTGCTTTAGTCCCTGCTGATCCTCCATCTCCACCCCGACATCCCAGCAGACTCCAGACAGGACTGGGATTCTTCCCCCTCTATGGAACTGCACAGTTCAGGGCTGGCAGAGAAGATCCTGGGCAGTTAGGAGCCCTGGATCGTCTCTTCTGCCACTGATTGACTTGCTGTGTGATGCCAAGAAAGTCACTTAACCTCTCTGAGCCTGTCTATTCATCTGTGAAATGGGATATCATCTTTGCTGTCCTAGGGTTTTGGGCAAGTTGGTTCCTGAGTAAACATAGATAAAAACACAGTACATTGGCAAGCATGACATGTGGCAGCAAGGGGAGCCACTTGATGAGACCAATGGTGCCCCAGTCATCCCCTTCGCTCCCCAGAACAAAGGCACTGGCTGCTGGCATGGTGGAGCCTGGAGGGGACACGCTGGCAGGCTCTGCAGCCTCCCTGGCCCCAGCTCCCATCCTGCCCCAGGAAGCTATGCCTGGGAATGGGGGCCTGGTGCTTTCTCCACCCACCCCAGGGAGCTGTAGTAGCCACAGGGTACAGGGTGCAGTGGCCTGGCTCCCACCCATGTGGGTCTGTTTGCTGCAGTGCCAGGACCGTCCTCCAGCGGCCTCCACCCGGCAGTCCTGGACACCAGGGGTACACCTCAGAGAAGCGTGGCCGGGCCTGGCCTCAGCCGGCCAGCCTCCCTGCTGCTCTCAGCTCCATGACATCCCCCTAAGCCCGAGCACTGCCAAGAGGCCCTAGCACACTCGGGAAACAAGGAGGGTGGGCAGAGGTGTGGCTGCCCAGGGCGCTGCTCTGGGGTGGGGGCGGAAGCACCCAGTTATTCACCATGCATGTTCTTTACGACAATCAAAAGAGCACCACACATGTGAGGAATGATTAATGATTTCTTTTGAGGACCCAAAGAAAAAGCATCTTGAAAAGCACCCTTCTAGGCCAATTATGTAACAGCATAGGACAGCAACATGCCCAAGAGGGAGTGGCCAACTAGAGTGTGGCAGATGCCACACTGCAGGGTGGCTGAGGCCAGAGGCCATGCACAGGGTGGTGTGGCCAGGTGAGCTCAGGGGATGAGAAGTGCTTCGGTCTCCCTCCTGCACTAGCAGGGTTGCCCAGCTCTGGGGAGCTAATGCCACTCAGGGTTACAGGCACTGCATACATAGGTTAGTGCCTTCAATCTTTAAAGTAACCCTGTCAGCAAGAATCATCATGAGCTTCACTTCACAGAGGAGGAAACCGAGGCAAGGAGAAGTACAGCCGCTCTCCAGGAACACACAGCTCGTAAGTGGCAGAGCTGGGACTGGAACTCGGGCAGGCAGGCTGCAGAGCTGGCGTGGTGGGTCTACACTGAACTACACTGGGAGGATATGAGCGAATAGGTCTCCTGGACATGAGAACGTCAGAGCTGGGAGGGGCTCCGTGATCTCAGGCACTTCCTTCTTTTAGGAATGGAGAAACTGAGGCACCAGATGGTGGTGCGTCCTGCCCAAAGCCGCACAGCTGGTGAGTGGCAGAGTTGGGTCTAGGCTCCCAGTGCCTGACTCACCGCTGCTTCTCTACAATCTGGCTCCCCCGAGTGCAGTCTAGGGACCGGTAGCATGGCACTGTGGGGCATGGTGAGGGGTGCAGAATCTCAGGTTCCACCCTGGACTTTCGGAACAGAAACCTTCACGGAACCCAGATGCCCAGGGGGCTCACATGCACAATGCAGTGTGAGAAGCGCTGCTCCACGCTACCCTGCCTTCCTGGTCTGCAACATCTGTTACTGTGAGTGTAACCACATTGTATCCAGACATTGTAAAACTTGAAATTACAAGATGCTCCATCTTGGAGTCACTTCAGAACAGGTCCTCTGGTATTTGGAAGAAGCAGATGGAGCAGGTCTCCCAGAGCCTGATCCTTCAACGAGCCCAGGCACACCAGTTATCACCGACCTCCTAATGAGCTAGGAGCTCAGCCCTGAGGTGGGGGTCAGCCAAGCTCAGGGAGGCGGTGACACTCACAGACAAGGTCCAGAGTATCCCCCACACAGGACTGGCTGGCTGTCTGGAGAGGGCCTGGATTCCCCTGAGGAAGAACTAGACCCGGAAGTTGGCTAGGGAATGGCAGGGTTTAGGGTAGAACTTCCTGGGGCCTGAATCTCAAAGCAGTGGTGGCAGCCAACAGCTGGCTTGGGGTGAGGGCCAAGGGACTTCAGTACCCCTCTTTACTCTCTACCAGCACCCCCTAACTCCATGGCAAGTGCTATGCTCCTGTAGTTTCAAGGCCCTCTAGGGCTCTTCAGAGAAGACTGTGGGAAGTGGCGGGCACTGAGGAGAGGCCCAGCGGTCAGGGCTCCCGCCCCACCCCCAATTAGAGCAGCTCTGCTGCTGCCTATTTTCTATAATGGGCTGCTTGTTAGCTTTTGTTGACAAAACGGTTTAAATGCTTGGAACGTTCTGGAGGATTTTTATGGTGCTTTCAGCTGGAATACTCTAGGGTGTATCTTTGCTCCATTTGGCACAATTCTGGGCTGTTCAAGGCTGGGGCCCTTGGGCATAGTCAGGGCTAAGTGGAAGAATGCTCCCTCTTGGTTGACTGGATTCAGGAATAGTGGCGGACCATTCCCAGGAGCCCAGGGCACAGGAGAAAGAGGGTCCAGGTGCCCTTCTTGTCTTAGTCTTTGATGGCCTGGCAGCTGCCCACATCTGTTTCTCCATCTTGCCCTTCTCCACTTACCCAAAACTTCACAAAGGAAGCAGCTCTCTTTAAAGCAAGGAAGGCTGAAGACACTAAAGCCACAGCCTTTTTCAGGAGGCAGCTCAGCTCCTGGAACTGAGTGTGATCCTAGAGAAAAACCAAGTGGATGTGTGGCTTGTTTCCATGGAGCGATTAGCTGGATAACTGTCGAATCTCTGCTAGGCTTTGTAGAGGCGTAGGCTCAGCTAGGGAGAAACCAGTCTCTCACTCCAGCGAGGCTGGCCACAAGCACCAGGAAGACAGCAATACCCGCTGACTCAGCAATTTCACCACTGGGCAGTCATCCCAAGGAGATTAAAGAAAAGGCCACATGCATAAAGATGATCACTGTGGCATTACTCAAAATAGTCCCACACTGGGAAACACCCAGCTACCTAGAAATAGGGGTAATGAATTATAGAACATCAACTAGATGGAATATTATGCACCCACTAAAATCAGCCTGTAAAAGCTATGTGACAACATAGGAACAGCATTGATGATAAAACATTAACAAAAGGAAAACAGCTCAGCACATATCAGTTAGTTCCTTTTCTTTTTCCTACAAAAGATATAGACAAGGAACTGCAGGGGAACCTGCAAAAATGAAGAGAGTTATGTTGGGGCAGCGATATTACGAGTGACTTGTTCTCTTATTCATTTAATAAATAATTATACCAGCCTGAGCAAGAGCGAGACCCCATCTCTACTAAAAATAGAAAGAAATTATATGGACAACTAAAAATATATATAGAGAAAAATTAGCCGGTCATAGTGGCACATGCCTGTAGTCCCAGCTACTCGCGAGGCTGAGGCAGGAGGATCACTTGAGCCCAGGAGTTTGAGGTTGCTGTGAGCTAGGCTGACGCCATGGCACTCACTCTAGCCTGGGCAACAGAGTGAGACTCTGTCTCAAAAAAAAAAAAAAAAAAAAAAAAATTATTGAGCATTTACTATGGGCTGGGTGCAAGAATGGAGTAGTGAATGGAAGTGAATTTTCTGCCTTCCACCCACAGCTTCAAATCTAATGAGATATTTTTTCTCTAAATGTCCTTGGAAGCTGCCATAGCATCATCTTTCAATAAAAAATAGTTGGTGAGAGAAAAAAGTGAGGAAAGGCACCCCTTTCCTTCTGGATAATGTATCTCATATCAAAACCACCTCCAGCTGGATTACATACATGTTAGAAGAAAGCCCAATGTAAATGTGGTAGTGACATTCTGAGCTCATAATGTCTTAGTTTCCTTTGTAGCAAAAACATTTTTTTTAAAAATCTATGTTGAAAAAGGGGGAAAAAGTTAGGACTTGTTACTAATCTCATGGCTGAATAATTAAGTGTGCCTAATTCTGAAAGTAGCAAGCTAAATTATGCAGTGCCAAAAGTGACAGCTCTTATACCTACACCATCCCGTCTACAGCGGCATGATTTTAGTTTTATAGCTAAAAAACACTGCCAGAAAACCTAATAAAAGGAAGCAAAAATATTTCTGTTTATATCAAGCTGCCATTTGAGAAAGACTTTTAAATATGTTCTTTCCTATGTGTAAATCTGACAGCAGATGCATAATTAAAACCCCAGTGGAGAGTTTCCTTTTAATCTTTTCAAAGTAAACCAATAAAACATCCTTTAGGATGTGAAATGATAGGTTAATACGCTTTGGATGGTTTTGAATATCTCTGAGCTGGAGAACTGCCTCCAGGAGTATATTTAGTACTAAAAGACCACAAGCCACCATCTTTATCTTTAGGAGTTCATGTAATCACAGGAGACACAGATACTGATGTGCCAAAGGCCACTCATACCCCTATGATGAGTTATGCTTGTCTTGGATGTTTGTTAAATGGAGGCATGAATAAATGGATGCATTCACATTAAAACAAACTTGATTTCAACCCCTAGGGACTACGTCACATAGCATAAACGGGAGAAATAATAATTACCCAGGATTTCAGTTCAGTGTAAGTAATCAGTATAAATAATTTAGACCACAAAGTAGATTTTTATTTTGCTTGAGCTATTCAAATTGACTTTTTATAGAGACCTGCTGAATAATCACAGGTGAAATTTTCCCACCGGGTCTGTGTTGTGTGGACACATGTGTGTCTATACAACTGCAAACTGTCCAGCTCTAGACATGGGGCCCTGTTCAAACCAAATGTCAGGACAATATTCCATCTCATTGTGGTGTTCCATCTACCCTTGAGTACACACAGCCATACCTGAACTTTCTTTATGTATTCCACTCATTGAAGGCCTATTTCTGCCCCTTCTTCTCCTCCTCTGTAGGCACTCTTAAGAGCACGCATGAATGCAAAGTGAGCATGCACACACACACACACACAAACACACACACGGTGCAAAAAAAGGCAGAAAGTAAGTGGCTTCTGTCCTTGGACCAGGGTTTACCAGAATGTCTCCTTGCTAGTGCCCCTATCTCTGACCTTCTTTATCCTGGCTCTTGCCTGCCCAGCTAAGACCTGCCAGATGCTTCTAACCTGGATGACCTACAAAATGTGTCTGATTCTTCAAGTTTTCCCTGGGCTTAATGATTTGATAGCCTGACCATCAGAGCAGTCCCTGCCCTGGTGTCAGAACACACACACGCTCATTCAGACAGACACGCACACACACAACCTTTATCAAACTCTTCAGTCTCGAACAAGAATGTTCCCACCAATTATATGCATGAAATTGGGGGAACACACTCTGCATACTTGGTTTCTGGACCTAGCTGAACCCCTCATTAACTGTGTGACCTTGGACATGTCCCTTAACACTGTGCCATATGAGATTATACCAAAGGTCCCCTTCTTTTAATAACCCTTAGTGAGGATGGCCATGACATGCTGCTCGTAAATGCTACAATCCAGCTGCTCATGTTAGAATATGCTTTAACCTTTGCCATGTAGAATAAGCTTTAACCTTCAAACTATAGCACTGGGCCTGATATACACAACACATCATATTTATGGAATGAATAAAGGAAGGATTTTTCTATACTAAAGTCTAGATGAATCATTTAGCTGGGTCTATACAACACACACACATACACACAAATGTCCTGTTTGATTAGGCAGTATAAATAGCTGAACCAAATCATTTTGGTCCCCTGAAAATTTCACACTACTGTATGAACCAAACACACTGTGATATTCACTCATCAAATAAAAATGAGTATATGCTAATTTTCCTCTTCACTGGATGAGGTGGCAGATAAAGAATCCTGACTGCCCATTTGGGTCTGAGCTCTGGCTCCCTGAGCTGTTGAATCCATAAAAGCATCAGTAATAATAATTGTCTCTGAAGACTCAGGGAGTTTAAGGGAAAGAAACTATGTAAGCAGAAGAGAAATGAACCTATGTAGGTCTTTCCTTAAATCTCACCCCAGTGTATTTTGCAAAGAGAAGGCTGAAATGCCAATCATGCTACTTGTGGATTCAGCAGAACTTATCTGACTGACAGAAGTGACCAATCTGAACCACTGCCCCAGAATGCCCCAGCAGGTGGCTAACCAGTAGAGCCCCTGCTACTTGTGTGGCTATCTTGGCACCCCTGCACAGGGCTAGTTCAACCCTGAGCTGTCCACAGGCTGGTTCGAATGTTTCCCTGCAGATTTTGGAAGCAACATGCCGGGTCATTTGTAACATGGCCACATGCTTCAGTGTAGCCTTCCCACACTGCTTGCCTATATCTGAAAACACAAATGAAGAAAGAGAACGTAGTTTCTTTCTGCTTGACTAAAGAGCCAATCCTGCCAGTAGATTAAAGGTTGGGGAATAGAACAATTTCCCAACATGCTGACTTAATTTTGTGCGCAGAGCTGAGAGAGAGAAGCTTTAGAAGCCATGCCTGGCCTCAGAATCTCTGCATCCAAAGGGGCAGTGAATAAAAGATTGATGGAGCTCATCAGAGAGGCATAAAAACCACAGGTCACTGGAATGAGGCCCTATTTGGATGGACTCATGGCCTGAAGGGAAAGAGGATACTGCAAACAGCTTCCCCTTTAGCCTGTGGGTTCCATCAGGAAGCCAGAGCATGCCACTGGGAAAAAAATGTTGTGACCACCCAATATGTACACAGGTGCCTCTAGGTGGAAGACAGCAAAAGGGCATGTTTACAAGAGGAAGAGCGCAAATCAATTACAAGCTACGAACGCATGATGTCATCCTCTAGGACTAAGCATCCTTAGTACTTTTAAAGCACTTAAAAAAAACTCTAGTTGCTATAGCAACTTGATGCAGCTCTTAAAAGGGGATTTTTCAAGGGGGTCATTTTATATCTTCTATCACCATAACAACATGATATAGCTTTTAAAGGGTATTTTTATCCAATTTGTGTGTGCCTTGGACTTGGGCCATATTTGCCTTTTCTATTTAAAATAATCATATCAAGCATGACACATGAAAAATCATAGAAGGCAAGGAAGCCCTTTCATAGACTATACATATACGCTCAGAGAGACATCTCTAGCTGCTCATATTCTGCACATGAATGCAGCCTTTCTCCCTGCCTCCAACAGCCATCTGCGGTGGCTTACACTGGTCAGTTACAGTCCCTGCCCTGTCTCTGAGCTGGCATACCAACCACCCCAGAACCCACCCACGGAAGGCGTGTCTATGACATCCCTCACTTCACAGCCCAGCAAATCCAGCCCCCTCCTCCAAAACTGCACCACCAGGGACAGTGCCTTGGGATGACTAGAGGTGTGACCAGCCAAGTGCCTTCTCCCACGCTGGGACTCCAAGCAGGAGTGGGGGACATACACAGTCTTGCCAAAGTGAGAAGCTTGTATTTCTTCTGCACTCTACGCAGGTGAGTAACTGAGGTGGGGGAGGAGAGCTGTGTTTCACATGGCACCCAGGGCCCAGGGAAAGGGGGGCATGGGAAAGCGAGTGAGAGAAGAGGGAGAAGGGAAGTGGTGGCGTGGACAGCAGTGGTGCTCCAGAATTTCTCCACAGGAGCTCAGGGGCAGCAATCTGGCCAAAGAGGGAGGAGTGGGGGGCCTGAAGGAGTATTTACACAGCATTTTTTTTGTCAAATTGAAAAACCATGAACTGTTTACGACAAAAATAGGGAAAAGGGATGATGGAAAGTATAGGGAAACTATCCCTGTTCCCAGCTATCCCTTGGCACTACTACTGATTGGAAGAAGTGGCGAGGGAACAAAGAAAGAGGTCACGAAATTGGAGAAGAGGCTGGGGAGTGGGGGGTTACCAAGGGAGGGAGCATAAGTCCGGGCCTCTACTTTGGAGGGGGGCAGTGTAGACTGTAGGAGAAGCGGGTGGGAAGGAGATCTAGGGAAAATGATTCTGGGGCAAGTGGTCGCCCTCCCCAGGGTAAAAAGGTTAGAGGCCGCTGAGGAGAAAACGCAGGGTAAAGAAAGGAAAACGGTGTGAAAGAAGAGGAAATAAACATGCTTAGAGTGGACGGAGAAAGGGCTTTCGAAATCATCTGGGTGAAGAAACTGAGGCCGGGGGTGGAGGGTGGCGGGGGAATAGGGAAAAAAAAAACCAAAAAAAAAAAAAAAACAGCGGCCCTTGACACATATCCTCACATTTTCTCCTCTTTTAGAGGAGAAAACAGAGGCGCGCCAAGGTCATGGAGTCTGCAAGAAGTGCTGGAGCGCAGGCAGCCCCGGGCTGCACGGCGCCTGGGTGAGGTTCTCCCCATTCGGCTACACTGCCAGGCGAGTCACTGCTGAGCGCGCGCCAGAGCTGGGCTTTCCTCCTGCGGCGAAGGCCGGGGAAGAGAGAAGAGGCAGCAGGAGAGGGACGGGTGGAGGGGAGAGGGCGAGACAAAAGTCCGCAAAGGGACATTAGAAGGGAAGGGGAGGAACCGAGGGACGCGGACCGAGCCGCCGAGCAGTGGAAAACGCGGCTGGTGAAAGGCGCAGAGAGGAAAGACGCGCGCAGGGCGCGCCGCTCACCTATGGTTGACACCACCGTGCCCACGAAGTAGAAGGCGCCAGGGAAGTCCCAGCGCGGGCGCAGCGCGTCGGCGCGGACGCCGGCGGCCAGCGCGGCCTCGTAGTGCCGGAGGAAGGCGCGCAGCTCCGGCTCGGCCACGCCGTGCGCCGCGCTGAAGTTGCGCAGCGTGGCGCCCCAGCGCGCCCGCGCCTCCGCCTCGCCCGGGCTCTCGAGCGCCGAGAAGACGGTGGCACCCGCCACCAGGTAGAGGCCGATGAGCGCTGCCAGCAGCACGAAGCGGCCGGTGTCCTCGTTGAGGTGCGAGCGGCGACAGCAGCAGCAGCAGCAGGAGGGGCGCGGCAGGCGGCGGCGGCAGCGGCGGGGCGGGGGCCGGGGGCTGCGTGAGGACATGGTCCGGAGCTCAGCCCCGGGGCCGGGGCGGCGCTCGAGGCCCGGGCCGCGACATCCCCCCCGCGGGAGCAGGAACGTGAGGATGGTGGCCAGGGGTCAGGGGCCGCCGTGGAGCCCCTCGCCGCCTCCCCCAGAACCCGGACGGAGGGGCGCCTCCGCCTGCTCCCCGGCGCTCAGGCCACACACGAGTCCCGCGGCCCAGCGGGCGCCAGGGCTGGGGCGCTCCTCTGCGCGCCCCGACGCCTCGCCGGCTCCCGCGACTCCTTACCCGCCGCCCTCGGGCGCGGGGCTCCGCAGCTAGGCCCCTGCCGCCCTGTGGCCGGCGTCCGCGGGGCCCCGGGCCTCATACTCCTCTCCAGACAGGCCGCGGGCTGCGGGCGGGGCGGGCCGTGGAGCCCGGGCGCCTAGGACAGGGACGCGGCAGCAGGGCGCAGAGAGAGCCCCCGGGGGCGTCCCATAAGGCGTTCCGGGCTCGGCAGCTCCCAGGTGCAGGCTGAGCGGACAGTCCTGCTCCCGCCCCCGGGGCTGAGCTGGCGGCGTCGGCTTCGGAGCCTCAGAGCTGAGCCGAGTCCGGGGAAGCGCTCCCTTCCCAGCTCCAGCCGAAGAGCCGCCCGGCACCGAGAGGCGGAGTCATCGGCGCCCGGGGCGGGGTGTTGGGGAGGGGTGAGGAAGGAAGGGAGGGAGGGGGTGGAGAGTCGGGCTGCTGCGACGCCTCCCGGTGGTTCTGGCGGCACAGATGCGGGGCACCGGAGCAGGTTGTCCGACTGCGGCGCTGGCTACTACCCCGCCTGGGAACCCCGTCCTACCCCTCTCTGAGCTTCGCCGCCGGTATCCCTCCCGCATCTCAAGCCGCGGTGAAACTTTGCTCAACTTGATGGTGCTCTGCGGTCTCAGGGGCTGGGGGGCCGCAGGACGCGAATCCCCGACATTGGGTTGTCGGGCTCTATCCGAAGTTTAAGTTCCCTTCGCTTATTCCTTTGTCCTGGATCCAACTGCAGCGCCAGGACTAAGAGGCTTCCTTTGGGGAAATGATACCGGTTGGGAAGTGGGGAGAGGCGGCCACTCGGCCCCGGCGACCCGGGAACCGGGGCGTTTGCTCCCCCTCCCGACCGAGCGGGCAGCCGGCGTCAGCACCGCGGACAGCGCATCGGTGCCGCAGCCCCGGGGCGGGTGGCGTTGGGGCTGCGGGGGCTGGAGGCACGCGGCGAGGCCGCTCACCCCACTGCACCGTGCTCCCCAAACCCTCCCTGTTTTCCTTTCTACCTCCCGCGTGCCCCTCCCCACCCCGAGGCAGGTGCAATCGCTGAAGCAGGGTGCTGACAGGGCGGGGACTCTGCGGAACAGAGACAGGGGAGGAGTCAAGAGCTGGTGGGGGACCGAGGTGCCATCGGAGGAGAAAGCTCCCAAGCTCGGCGGGCTGCCGGGTCTCCTCTCGCTACCCCAGCTCACCGACCCCTCCAGTCCGGGGTGGGGGAGACGGGGTAAGACCTTCGCTGCGGTAGAGGGTAGAGGAATAGAGGAGGTGTAGGGGAAGCTCACTAGCCGCTCCCCCCGGGCTCGGGGAAGGGTGTGCTCTGGAGCGCCTCGGCGAAATGGTGGCCCCTCCGCCCCACTACGGCAGAAAAAGACGGCGGGTGCTCTGTGCTGCCACGGGCGCTTCTCTGCTGGACACAAGCCGGTTTTGCTGGGGCCACAAAATTCTGTGGCAAGGAACACTCTCGGTACAGCCAGAAAACCATCTCTTTTGGGCAGACAGCTCCTTCTCTGTCCTCCTCACTTCTACAGTCTGTGGGGAGGAGGACCCTGATGATGATGGTATGATATAGTGGCAGAAAATAAAGATAACGATGGTGACTGTGCTTAGATACCCCAGGGAGGTGAACTGTAGCAAAATGCAGAGCGCCCCCCACAGCCGGCCCCATCCAGCCCCAATCCTGGCTCTCCGGCCTCCAGAAATAGGAAGCACTCCGAGCTAAGTTCAACCCAAAGTGTGGGTGGCAGAGGCATCAGTCAACTGGGTCAGGGTGCTCAAAATGTTCCCTCCACCACTCATTGAGTGTTTGACCACTCTGAAACCGGGTTCCTCTGACCCCGGCCCCACACAGCCTGAGGGATGGGCTGGGGGCAGGAGAGCTGCAGAAAGCTGAAAGGCATCTGACTTAGGACGTTGATTTGCCCCAACGAGGGTGTGTTGGAGACTTGGGGCTTCTCAAAAATGCTGCTCCAGTTTATAGATGGAGCTAACTGCACTCCTCTCTGTGGTAGGGAGGGGACAGAAGAGGAGAGATGCCACCACCACCATATTCAGAACTAGGCTTCCTAGCACTGGATGGCAGATGGCTAGTTTCACAGGGTTCTTCTTAGAATGGGGCAGGGGAGGCTTCGTGTGAGGGGAAGAATATCTCATCCACCCAGAAAGCTGAGCCGCCTCCTTTTCTGGAGCACAGTGGGAGGCTTATACAAATACAAATTATTGTCATTGTAGAGTATTATTATTATCGTCAAAATGAAGTCAACTGTTCTTTCTCCAAGTCTTTGCTCCCCCTGGGCTCTCCACAGATGCTGCCCTAGGCTCTGTTTCCCCAGTATCCCCACCCTTACAAGCTTCTGTGGGCAGTGAGGACAGCCCAGCCTTGGACCTCTGGGGCTTGGTTCCACTTGGCTGGTCAGCTCTGACAGAAGCCTTGAGAATTGTCGTTCCAGGAGTTGGCCCTGGAGACCCCAGATGCAGCTGAAGGGCATTGCCAGGACTCTCAGAGGATGTCTTTGCCCAGACTTCTTGAGCAGGGACAGGGTGCTTTGCTGCAGTGTTCTGTGCCTCTGGGACCAGCTCCTTGCCCAGTTGGCAGAGAGCCTGCCTTGTCCTCCAACTTGTTATTCTAGCCTGATTAGCAGCAAATCTCTGGCATCCATTTTGACTCTGATGACCTAATCAATTTATGTAATAGAGAAATGATGAGTTCCCTGCACATAGGCACGGGTCCTTTAGGGAACCAGCCCCATGATGAATGCGGCTTTTGCCCACTGAATCAATATTTAAGCTACTGACTTCCAGCTGGCTATGCCCAAAGCCTTTACTTCAGCCCTGAATTGCTGCAGCAGCCTCCTAAGGATGAGAGCATGCTATGTCAGATGTTTCCCTGCTTAGGTCCATCCTGCCTGCACCTGCCAGTCATTGCTGTGATCATGCCCATCTGATCTGATCACATGACTTATGTCTCTAAACCACAGTCTCCAATGGCTCCTCCAAAGCTATAGGAATTTAGTCTTTAAACCCTTGAGGTTGCCATTCAAAGCCCTTGATGATGTGATTCCCATCAAATTATTCCAACCTCACCTTCTACTACCTTTTATTCTCTCCCCAAGTACTCCATACTCAACCCAGTCACCAGGCTTTTGCTTGTGCGGTGGCCCCTAATGGAGTGCCACCTTCTTTTTTCCTACTCTCCAGCTCTTTAAAAAAAAAAAAAAAAAAAAAACAGCCCACCTCAGGTTAGAATTTTTTTTTTTCCAGAAAACTTTTCCTTTGTAGGATATTGTCACCCAATCACTTTGATGCCATCATTGCAAACCCATGATTATTGAATCTGCCATGTACTCAAGAATTTCAGAGAAGACACCTGAACAGGTACCACCTCTCTCTGTTTTTCTCTCTTTCTATCCCTCTCTGTGTGTCTTTCTGTTTTTTTATAAAAGAATACACAGTGCAGAAGTGTTAGCCAGGAAAATTAGGTAAGGTCGAATGCAACCAATTGGCAAATCCACTCCTAGTATATACCCAAGATATAAATGTACATTCACAAAAATTTGTACATGGATATTCATAGCAACGTTATTCATAATAGCCAAAAAGTAGAAATGACCCGTATGTCCATCAACTGATGAATAGATAAATAAAATATAGTATATGCACACAATGAAATATTTGGCAACAAAAAGGAATGAAGTGTTAATATGTGCTACAACATGCATGAATCTGATAACATACTAAGTGAAAGAAGCCAGTCACAAAAGACCACATATTGTATGATTTCATTTGTATAGAATGTCCAGAATAGGCAAATCCATAAAGATAGAGCAACTGAGTGGTTGCTTAGGGTTGGGGGGTCCCAGGGTAATGGGAGTGACTGCTAATGGATATGGAGTTTCTTTTGGGGGTGAAGAAAATGTTCTAAATATACTGAATATACTTGAAAGCATTAAATTGTACACTTTAAGTGGATGAATTGTATGGTATGTGAATTATATCTAAATAAAGCCATGAAAAAACAAATATAATACAACGAATTGAATAAATATTCATTAAAAATGGAAATAGAAGAGAATTTATCCCAAGGAAAACAATTTCTTTAAAATAAAATAATACAGTGGTTCACATCTGTTATCCTAGCACTTTAAGAGCCGAAGCAGGAGGATTGCTTGAGGCCAGGAGTCTGAGACCAGCCTGAGTCAGAGCAAGACCCCATTTCTACAAAAAATAGAAAAACAAGCCAGGCATGGTGGTATGCTCCTATAGTCCCAGCTACTCAGGAGGCTGAGGCAGGAGGATCACTTGAGCCAGGAGTTTGCAGTTGCAGAGAAGTAATGAGAGGAGACCACTGCACTCTAGCCTGGGTGACAGAGTGAGACTCTGTCTCCTAAAAGATAAAAAAATAAAAATTTTGAAAAAATGGTTTAGGAAAATCAAAGACAGTCATCTTTTTAAAAATGGGAAAATTGGAAACAGTTTAGCTGTTGGCCATAAAGAAAATTTGGAAATTAAATTTGAATAAAGAAATTTGCTCCAGAAAATACTTTCTCTTAAAAAGTAATCTGTGATGGTAAAATTTTGATGAAAAAGTCTGCATACCAAGAAGCAGATGCAAAATGTCCCGGCTGCTTCCAAACCTCTTTGATCTCCCTGTTCTCAGAACTCCTCTAATACTCACTGTTTGCATTACTCATTGGCAGTTAGCTGTGTAACAGGATACTTTTTTTTTTTTTAATCTGGAGAAGCTAAATTATCTCTATCCTGTAAAGGGTCATTTGAGTTGACTTTTAGTTGTGTAGATGCAACAACCTTCTTCTCGTTATTCTCCTGGAATTAGGGTTTCATAAAATCTTTTATGTTTTAAGTGATTTGGCAAATGCTTTCTCACATCATGTTTCACAGAGCTGGAGGCTGGGAAGGAGGGAACAAATTTCACCCAGGGCCTTCTGAGATGGAAAGGAAAGACATCTGATCTGTCTTCCCTGAATTTAAGGTCAAGGAGTCTTGTTGAGAAAAGGGGGGAGGGTGTCTGGCCACAGCCCAGGAAATGGGAGAAAGGCCTCTTGAAATGAAATTATTCTGAGGAAGGAGGAGTGTGACTTGAGGCTCAGGCTCAGGCTTAGGCTCAGACAAGGGTTTAAGTGCTTTGGTGGCACAGGGCATAACTGATGCTGGGTGCTTTGTAGGTCAATCTCCCTGAACTGTGTGGGATTTGAAGACAAGGGTTGAGCCTGGACTTGTGACCTAAAAAGAAAGCAACCTTGGTGCCCAAGGTGGTACCTCATGATAAAGTGCATCTGAATGGTGACAGACAAGCAATGTCACAAATGGTATAGCAGCTTTTACAATAGCACTTGTAATAACGTTTATAATACGTTGCTCCTTTGTTTTCCAATTGGTATTTGGAGGAGGGAGGTTTTTTTGGTTGGAAAAAAACTTGTGGGAAATAAGCCTCTATTGCCTTATTGATCTGTGTCTAGAAGTTCTATCCATTATTGAAAGTGAGATATTGAAGTCTCCAATATTATTGTAAAACTCCTTCAACTCTATCAATGTTTGTGTCATATACTTTGGGGCTCTGTCGTTTGGTGCATATATGTTTATAATTGTTATAGCTTCTTGGGTACAGGAGATATTCCACACTTTATAAAATAGGCTTTGTGTGGCCAGGCATGGTGGCTCACCCTTGTAATCCTAGCACTCCAGGAGGCCAAGGTGGGAGGATAGCTCGAGGTCAGGAGTCCGAGACCAGCCTGAGCAAGAGCGAGACCCCATCTCTACTAAAAATAGAAAGAAATTAGCTGGACAACTAAAAATATATACAAACAATTAGCTGGGCATGGTGGCGCATACCTGTAGTCCCAGCTACTTGGGAGACTGAGGCAGAAGGATTGCTTAAGCCCAGGAGTTTGAGGTTGCTGTGAGCTAAGCTAAGACCATGGCACTCTAGCCTGGGCAATAGAGCAAGACTCTGTCTCCAAAAAAATATATAAATAAAGTAAAATAGCTTTTGTGTTAGATGATTTTGCCCCACTGTAGGCTACTGTAAGTGTTCTGAACATGTTTGAGGTAGGCTAGGCTAAGCTATGATGTTTGGTAGGTTAGGTGTATTAAGTGTACTTTTTGACTTATAATATTTTCTACTTACAATGGGTTTATTAGAACATAACTCCATCATAAATTGAGGAGCATCTGTATATAATGTCTTGGGTTTTTTTTTTTTTTTTTTTTTTTTGTCTCTTCTAACAATTTTTGACTTAAAGTCTACTTTGTTTGGTATTAGTATAGCCACCCCAGTTCTCTTTTGGTAATTGTTTGGATGGAGTATCTTTTTCCACTCTTTCATTTTCAATCTATTTGTGTCTTTAGATCTTAAGTAAGTCTCTTATAGATAACAGCAGATAGTTGGGTTGTGAGAGTATGTGTCTTATGACTCCACTTGTTAAAAATTACTATAATTGTTCAGTGGTCTTGGGGTGTATTTCCAAATAATCAATGCACAGATATTTATTGAGAATCTACCAGGTACAAAGCAGTGTACTATGAACTCTGTGTATGTGATGAGTCCTGCTCTCCCTGCGAGAGCTTAGAGTTTGTTGGGGAGACAAGATGCACGTGTCTGAAGCAGTAAGGACTAAGACACAGCAGATGCAGTTAGGAGCTGACTGTATGGTGCTGATCGTGGGAGGTCAGAGAAGGGAGCCTGTAGTGAGGGCTGCAGGAGCCTGAGGAAGCTTTGGATAGCAGGCAGAATGTAGGCTGGGCCTGAAGGATGGGCAAGAGGGAAGAGTCTCTCATAATCCTTACTCCACTGGCTAGCTTCTCAGCCTCTCAGTACAGCTGCAGTGTATGCAATAACTGACCCTGTGAAACCCAAAGGTAAGTTTTTATTCATTCCAGAGTGAGGGTCCGATATCTAAAGTACATGGACTTGGGTTTGATGGAACCAATTTCATGGCAAACTTTTAGTTTCCACACAAGCACTGCCATACTGAGAGGCATAAGCTATGTCTGCAGAGGAAAAGGAGGACAATGAGGAACATATTGGGTGCAGAGTTAGGGGCTGCAGTGTTAAAACCTCCCTGGGCCACATCTGTCTTTGGGAAGAGTGTACTGTGTCATTTCTATGTCATCATGATATTTGAGGATTAGTGAAGCTGCTGATCATGGCCTGTTTGTAAGGAGTCTGGAAATGAAGACCAGAATCACAGGGCAAAGAGGAGCCCTAAAGCCTTGGGGAGACTCCTTATTTCCTGATCCTCTTGTCCAGAAAGCTGTGGGTTCCTTGTCTGAATATTTCCATGGAGTCTTCTCTGCCAACACTGAATTATTCTTTATTAAGAAGTGACTTTTTTTTTTTAAAACTGATTTTAAAATATATATTTCAATTTTTTTATTTTTAAAATTTGAGACAAAGTCTCACTCTGTCACCCAGTCTGGAGTGCAATGACATCATCACAGCTCACAGCAGCCTCAAACTACTGGGCTCAAGCCATCCTCTTGCCTCAGCCTCCCAAGTAGTTGGGGCTCCAGGCATGCACTACCACACCCACCTAATTTTTTTGGTGAGACAGGGTCTTGCTAATGTTGCTCACATTTGTCTTGAACTCCTGCCCTCAAGTGATCCCCCTGCTTCGGCTTCCCAAAGTGCTAGGATAATAGGCATGAGCCAACACAGTCAGCAATCAATTTTTTTATTATTTTAAAATCTGATCCAGATTTTTTTCTGTAGGTAAAGCCATACATGTATTGATTTTGTCTCAAATGGATTTTGATATAACTTTTACAACCATATAAGTAATGCATAATTAAATTTAGATATAACTTTTAAAAACTCTATAAAATAATTCATAATTAACTTAGAATAATTGGGAAATTCGGAAGACCAAAAAATAAGAAAATAAAAATTACCCCAAATTCTGTCCCATTATCAAGAGAGAATTACTGTTATCAATCATTTTAATGACTCCCCTGCCTGCCTGCCTGGCTCTACTTATGTGTCTGTGTATCTATCTATCTGCACATTTACACACATACTTGATTTTAGTAAAATTATGGGTTATTTTGCATACTGCTTTAAACTTACTTTTTAAATTTAACATCATATGTAATTAAAAAAATGTTTCAATTCAAACATATTTGTTGAGCACCTACTATGTGCCAAGCACTGTTCAAGGTACCTGGGATTGATCAATGAACGTGGAGCTTACATTACTTTCATGTTAATAAATATATACAAGGTATCATTTACTGGCATAGTGTTCCCCAAAATAAAGTTTTAGCTGAATTTCACATTGGCAGGTGTTGCTGGATTTTTTAGATTTCCCCCTCTGCCCTCTCCTCTGTCTTTTGTTCATCACTCTTTGTTTCCCCGTTAAAATGTCAGTAAATGTTCAGATTTGGCTTCTCAGTGAGGCTGATAGTTCCCACCCAAATCCATGTTCTACCTCTTTTTCAGCAACAGAGCACCTATTTTATTTGAAGTGTCAATGTGCCCAATTAAAAATCCCTATTTTCCAGGCCCCCTTGTAGTAAGGTGAGACTGTTTTTAAGTCCTAGCAAAATATTATGTGGGACTTCAAGAAGGCTGCATAAAGGAAGCTAATTCCATGGGGAAGAGGTCCTTTTTGCCCTTTCACCATTTCTCCTTCCTCAGTCGCGCTTCCTAGAATGTGGATGAAATGGCTGGAGCTCCAGCTGCCACCTTGAATCAGGAAGTGACTTTGAGTGTGGAAGCCACAGTGCAAAGGAGAAAGATGATGAAATGAGCTTGCATAACAGAGAAATGCCTAACTTACCTCCAATCTTCTTTAATAGGAGAGATTTAACCTTTATGCATTTGGCCCACTGTTGCCCAATCTCTTTTGCTGAGTGTTCTTGAATATTCAAACGTTTCTGCTTGAAATGAGTCTGAGATGGGAATTTAGACCTTCAAATGTGGTGAGACAATCAATAGGCCTGACTCCTTCATTTGCTTCAATTTTCCCCCAGTCTCCCCTCTTCTCTCAGGTATTTGTACCCCGTGGTCTCATTATGGTTGACTTTCCCGTGGGATTTTCCCTCCAGTTGATTCCTCCCTATTCTCGCAGTTGGGAGAGATGAAATGTCAGTAACTTTTCTAATCCCAAAGCACTAGGCTGTCAGAACCAAGAGCGAAAACGAAGCAGGAGAGGAAGGCAAAAGGAGAAAGCTGCTTCGGGATTGCCATAGCTAATATCTCATCGTTTGAATGAGTCAGAGGTCTACGAATATTGAACTGATCTTTTTAGAGAGTTAGAACTCTTGCATTAGCTGGGCAACTTTCAAAAGAGGGGCGAGGCCCCAAGGAGAAAGGAAAGGAAGTCAGCGCTGGAGAGTGGGCAGAGTTTACGGCAGCGATTGTTCTTATAACCAAACCATTCTTCATTTCTTAACTTGGCTGCGGGTTGTGTAACGTGTGCAAAGACAAGAGATTTGTTCATTACACATTAATTAAAACTCCCAGCGCAGAACATCGTGCTCGACTTAAAGAACTGAGGGGGGAAATGGGGCTGTTTTCATTTCTAGTAGACCAGAAATGAGCCCTGGGGAAGTCAGAAGTTGGGTGTGGATTGGGGGCTGGTGTTTGGAGGGGTAGGATTGGTGGGAGTGGATGTGAGGAAGGGGTTGAGAGAAGAGACTTGGGGACGCCTTTCCAGGTATTACGAAAGTCAATAGGACTTCGGGGGAAGGAAAGTTCCTTGTGGATAGAAGGTCTTCTCTCAATCTGAGCACGTGAGTGTGGTCAGCCTGCCTCCCTCCTTCTCTCCCTCCCTTCCTTTCTTCCTCACTCCCCCACCCCCTTCCTCTCTGCTACCTATGCAACAGATATTTCCAAACCTCTACTCTGTGCCAGGCACTATGCTATTAGAGATTCTAACTCATTACAAATTGCCTTTATTTTAACAACTTTGTAGGAGAAAGGCTGGGAGTGCCATTGAGGGTAGTTGGAATCTCAGATAAGGAAGCTAAGGCTCAGGAGGGCAGTGGGAGGTTCTCACCCAGCAGCGCGTTTGTGATGTGATCTCCACCAAGCCAACAGTCCCCTGGACTGGCTGGGTGTGAAATTGGCTGTGTTCTCCCTCCCTGTGGCCCTGACCCTGCTGCATCCACGTTCCCTTGGACTCTCAGTGAACACACAGATCCTTCCATTCAGCACTTTCAGCAACTCACACCATGTAGTAGAATAACTGGAGGAGAATTGCCAGGTGGAGAGATGAGGGAGAATGAAAAAGGAGACAGGAGGGACCTGCTCGGGAAAGGTTTGCTGGGAAAGTTCAAGTCTTTCCAAGCATATTGAGCAGGAGGGAAAGTGCTGAATCAATGCACTCTTGGACATTGGTTACAGTCTGGGAGGGGTTGGGTCATTATATGAGTCCTCATTATGTTATATATAAAAAGCAAAATGTACTGTAACCTGAGGGTAATAAACCAGCTGAAGCACTAGCTGGATCGCCCTGGGAGCTATCACTGCCCCCGGCATTCCTGGTAAGCAGACTTTATCAGGAGAAAGGCCCAGGCTAGGGTGGAGGAGGCTCCTAGTGAAAATGCCAGGATTCCAGTGACTTTCTCCTCTCTTCCCACTACCCTTAATGGAAACTACACCTCAAAGGGCCCCAGGTTCATTGGAAAGATCCCAGTTTGGTTTGCTCATTGCCTTTTCCAACAAATTATGGGACACCAACTATCTGCCAGATATGCGGCTAGGTGCTGGATATAAGGGCCAAAATTGGCTTGGTTCCTGCCTTCATGGAACTTGAGGATCAAAAATTACACAAGTAGGCCGGGCGCGGTGGCTCACGCCTGTAATCCTAGCACTCTGGGAGGCCGAGGTGGGCGGATCGTTTGAGCTCAGGAGTTCGAGACCAGCCTGAACAAGAGCGAGACCCCATCTCTACTAAAAATAGAAAGAAATTATATGGACAGCTAAAAATATATATAGAAACAATTAGCCGGGCATGGTGGTGCATGCCTGTAGTCCCAGCTACTCGGGAGGCTGAGACAGGAGGATCCCTTGAGCTCAGGAGTTTGAGGTTGCTGTGAGCTAGGCAGACGCCACGGCACTCACTCTAGCCTGGGCAACAGAGTGAGACTCTGTCTCAAAAAAAAAAAAAAAAAAAAAATTACACAAGTAAATGGAAAGTGACCATGGTGACAATAGCTGTGGAGGAAGACTGCCTGCTTCTGGAAGATGCACATAGGAGGATCTGACCTAGGCAGGGCTGAGACGGGCAGGCACTGACCAGGAGGAAGGTGCATGAATGCCGAAGGGCAGCCACACACAGGGGACGGTGTACCTAGGCTGTCGGCAGGAGGAGGGAACTGCAGAAGACCACTGTGGGGGTGTGAGGGGCTGGGCAGAGGCCTGACCCTGCAGGGCTTTGGAATCCCCATAAAAATTCCTAAGAAGAAGGGGAAGCTGTGGTGTTGTAAATGGAGGGTACTGGATTCACAGGCTGCCTCTGCCTCTCCCAAAGTCTCATTGTGCGTCTGGAGTAGCCTGGTCCAGAGCTCTAACTCCCTCTCTCTTGCACCTGCCCCCTCCTAGGTAGACACCCAGCTACCATTCATTTGGCCTTAGCAATTCCTTTGAGAGGGACTTGGCCTGCTGCCTGAGCCCATGGCCACTACCAGAGCAGGAGTGTTGCATCCTCCTGTTCCATTTGAGCTTCTTCCCTCTGTGATCCACCCTCCATGGCTGCTTGCCTTCCTAAAACACACACTTGGCCTCTGCTGGCTCCCCAGAGCCTAGAGGAGCTCCCAGAGGCTCCTACTGACCTGACTTACCTGCTGCCTTATCTCCTTCCTCCTCAATCTCTCCCCACCCTCCATACATCTGATGCGACAGCCCCAGGGGACTTGTCAGCCTTCCCCAAACAGCACAGCATCTCTTTGCTGTTCTCTCTTCCTGGAAGATTCTTCCCTCTTCTTTACTGGAAAACTCCTTTTTCTTTGTCAACATAGCAAAAGAAATGCCAGGACACCACTGACTCTGCAGGCCCTTCTCCCTGGCTGGCTGGAACCCCTGGAGGACAGACATTCACAGAGTGCCTGGCGCATGGTGGGTGGGTGCTCAAGAAAAGATGAAAGGAAAGGTCACGTATCATATGCTCCTATTTATATGAAATTTCCAGAGCAGGCAAATCCATAGAGACAGAAAATAGATTCGTATTTGCCAGGGGCTGGGGGGAGGAGGGAACTGGAAGGCACAAGATTTCTTTCTGGGGTAATGGAAATGTTCTGGAATTAGATAGTGGTAATGGTTACACAATATTGTGAATATACTAAAACCCACTGAATTGTACACTTTAAAATGGTTAAAATGGTGAATTTTATGTTGTATAAATTTATCTCAATATTTTTGTAAAAGAATTGTTGAATAAAATTGATAGGAGGCCATTGGTTTGACAGAGCTCCTGCAGTAGGCCCGACAGACCAAACCAACATGGAGTCACTCGTGCTGAAGTTCCATGTCATCAAACAGAAACTAAGTTGTTTGTCTGATCTTACAAGGAATCAGGAGAAAGAGAGAGAGAGAGAGAGAGAGAGAGAGATAGTAAGCAAATCCCCAACAGGTTGGTTTTAGCCCTCATGATGAGGAAGTCCCCTCTGCTTTAACCCTTACAAGGAAAGGAACTGAAGTAATCTGATGCTGACCAATCCCTATTTGTTCCCTGTTTCTGCTTTCTTCAGTCTTTCTGCCTATAAAGCCAACCTCCTCTGCTCAGCTCATCCTGAGACAGGAAGCCAGCAAGCCCTGTTCCATAAGGGGTCATAGCACCCAAGCCAGGGTCTCTGATAATTCAGGAGGTGGTGGAGAGCAGGCTGAAACCAGCTCAAACCAAGATGGCCACAGAAAAGGACCTCAGCTCCCCTCACTGCTCGTGACACCCGGCTGTAATGTGTCGGCCTACTAAATGAAATAACCCCCGTGCCATGACAGTTACAGATGCCATAGCAACTCCGAGAAGTTACCCTGTACGATTTAAAAAGAGGAGGAACCCTCAGTTCCGGAAACTCCCCACCCCTTTCCCAGAAATCCAATGAATAATCCTCCCTCTGCTTAACATAAAATTAAATAAAAAATATAAAATAGGACGCCAGAACCTCACAAGGTGCTATTCTCTGTTAGCTGCTGCTCTGTCCGTGGGGCAGCCACCTCCCTTTTTTTCTTTTCTTACCTCAGTGAACTTGCTTTTGCCTTACTCTGTCTGCTCTTGAATTCTTTCCCGTGGGAGGCCAAGAATCCACTTGGTCTTCAGGCTGGATCCCCATTTTAGGGTCCACTTTCCTGTATCAATTGGAGCAACTTTGCTAAATTTTTAGAGATGTTACTCCAATTCATGATTTGCAGATAAAAGCCAATGAGATCATTTAACTAAATTTGTTATAATTTCCCCTTTTGACAGAAATGATGAAACTATGAAGGAATAATAAAATACCTTATAAAACTTTTTGTAGAGACGGGGTCTCTTGCTATGTTGCCTAGCCCGATCTTGAACTCCTCGTCTCAAGAGAGCCTCCCACCTCAGCCTCCCAAAGTTCTGGGATTACAGGTGTGAGCACCGCACTCAGCCCCCCCTTTTCTTATTTTCTAATTTGCTCTTATCCCAAATTCTCTTCCCCTTCTTCAGCCACTCTCCCATTGGCAACCATTATAATTTAAATGGCAGTATTTATAACCACAGACCACATCTGAATTATAATCAAGCACCAATTAGTAGTCTTGGATTGATGAGGTTTGTTTCCTTTGCTGTTTGTCTTTTTCTTGCTCAAGCAGAGGCTGAAAAAGGAGAAGCTTCTAGACCTGGTATTTGTCAACTCTAACGCATCCATCTATCCACCTTGCTAGGGACCAAGCTAGGACAAATACCTGCAAAACAGAAACCAGCTAGGAGAAAAGGCATTATTAGGATTGCAGTTAGACTGTGGCAAAAATAACTTTTCAAAGCCCTTCACACATGGACTTATTTGTTCATCATGAAAACCCTGGGTTGGCGATGGGGGCTTTTTGATGGAGACAAAAACTTCTGACCTGTCCTTACTCATGAGTGGCCTGAGGGGATGAGCTTGGCTCCTCTGACCTGTTGGTCATCTCTGCTGGTGAAGGAGAGAGAATGTGCTGGACGTTCTCTGCGTGTGGATTGTACTTGTTACTGTCGTACTTCCTGAGCAGAGCCCAGCCTCCCTGGAACATTGGAAAGCACTAGAAGGTGCAGGCATTGAAGACACCACTGTGGCCACTTCAGGAGAGAATGGCAACCACAAGCCCTAATTAATGAAATTGGTTACGGCAGCCCCACTTCAGACAGCTGACTCAAGTTCTCACCTTCAGCCCCCAGAGATCCATGAGACACACAGTTGAATATAAATTAAAGTGCCCCCCTTTTGCCCCAAATGTCCCAAACACTCTTGTGACCAGAGAATTCTCAACTGAGAAATTCACACCTGATTTTTTTAAACATGGAATTGGGGAACCAGTTATTCTATGAAAGCTTTTGTAAATATTTTCCATTGAATGATAAAGAAAACCTGTACTCATATTGCACAAAAAAAAATTTCAACCACAGATGAGACAAATTATGTAAGTATTTGTGATGAGCTAATGTTTGTCGTAGCACATACTATGTTGCAAGCACTATTGGAAGGGCTTTAGATGGATTAACCTGTTTAGTCCTCACAACAGCCCTTTAAGTCGATTACCGTCCTCACCATTTTACATATGAGGAAATCGAGGCACAGAGAGTTTGGGTCATTTGCCCAAGATTACACAACTAGCAAATGTCAGAGTCAGGGTTTGAACTTGGGCAAATGTCAGAGCCGGGGTTTGAACTCGGGCAGCCTGGCTGCAGAGTTGGCTCAGCAAGCGGAGCCCCCGGGCTGTGTGGTGAGACAGGCATCAGTGTGAAGGTGCCACCTGGGCCGAAGTGCTCCCAGTGGAGGACACAGCACACAGGAGTAAATCTGTACTTAGTAGGATT
Organism: Eulemur rufifrons; assembly: GCF_041146395.1. NCBI lineage: Eukaryota > Metazoa > Chordata > Mammalia > Primates > Lemuridae > Eulemur > Eulemur rufifrons. Next base: position 79,074,418 of record NC_091001.1, on the reverse strand, counting down.
TCACAGAAGGGTGAGTTCTGATTGTAAAGAGCTTTCTGTTGTGCAGTTGGGGGTTTTCCCCTGGGGAGGAAACAGTCTACATGGACCATCTTTAGGCCAGTTGGGCCAGAAGGAGGGTTCCGGGGCTGGTGGGGGAGGGGTGCAGCGAAGGGGGAGCAGAGAGGAGGCCAGTTGGCCCCCAGCCCCGCCTCCAACGGGGCACTCCCGAGGCTTCCTTTGCTTTCTGTCCCCTCCCTCAGCACAGTGGGTCCCTTCCACATTCACACAGACCTCACATCACCTCCCTGTCCTCCAGAGAGAAGTGCTCTGTTTTTTAAGCAAAGCGCTTGACAGGGATGGTTAATTAAATTTTCAAGCAAGTAGGCAAGGGCTTCCTTTGTTCCCGATGTGGGGGTCAGCCCAAATCCTTTAAAAAGGGCACTGGAGAGGCTCAGCAGATTCTGAATGTAAGTTGCTTTCCTGACCTGGACCCGGACCAGGGCCTGGTACTCACAGCCTCTCTGCCCCACCCCCACTCCCATTTGTCACTTCCTGGGAAGCTGGGGACATCAGTGGTCTTTCTTCCAGGGCCAGGACCTGATGGGGATGGGGATGGGGTCCCTGAGCTGGGTCACTCCTGACTCTGGAGGACAGAGCCTTCTGGATGAGTGCCATCTGCTGAGCCTGTTCCTTGGTCAGTCCATCACCGAGTCTATAACCGGTGCCACAGTGGTCTGAACCACGTGTGCTGGAAGAGCGCTGGGCAGGGAGACCTGGGCTGGGCACAGTGGTTGCAGAAGGAGATCTTGGAAGGAGGACTAGGATCTGAGTGAGAGGAATGGGAGTCTCTTACGAGGGAAGGGGCAGGTCTTCTCTCTCTCACCAGCTCTATCCTCCTGGTCCAAAATCTTTTATTCATCATCAAAATAAAATTCCAGAGCATCAGCTTGCTCTGGCATGGCAAAGGCTGTTAGAGAGTCGGAAGGGACTCCATGAGGGGAAGGTCCCTGTGGTTAGTGGAGCTGTTAGAGGTCTGACTGTGTTTTCTCATGTGAAACAGGACACACGTCTGACCCCCACGTGGCACTGGGACAGAAGACTGGAAATTGGAGCGGTGCCAGCGAAGCCAAGACCTGTGGTCAGGCCCACGTTCCCCTCGTGCTGTATCCTTTGGAAATGTCTCAGCGTGAGGAGGAGGAGGGAGAAAGAAAAGCTACACTTTCTAGAGTGGACACTGGCTACTTCTGCCCACCCAGACTCCACTGCCTTTGGGGAGCACCTCCAACAGGCACTTCCGCAGGACTTGCCTCCCCAAACCAGAGGAACCATTCTCAGCTTTGGGGGGCAGGCCCTGTGATGCTCACTTCACCCCAGCCTCACCCCCTGCTATAGGGAGTGTCAAGACCCAGCCTGGCCAGTCAGCGTGTTCCATCTGCCTGGCCTCGGGGATTGGCTCAGGCAAAGGAGACCCAGACCAGGGACTTTAGATGGCTCCACTGGGTGCCATGAAGCTCTCATTCAATGGGGACCACTAGCTCTAGGGATAATGTTTGAGCAGAGGGTCCAGAAGCCAGCATGTGGCCAAACCTGCCAAGGGGGAAGCAGGACTGAGGGATGGAGGGAAAGAGCGACTGAGTCCTGATGAGATTCGTGCAGTGCCTGGATTTTTTTGGTATAGAAGCCCACAAATTCGTTTTTTATTTTAAATTAATCATTTTAAAATGAACAAATTTGTTTTTGTTTTTTTTGAGACAGAGTCTCTCTGCTGCCCGCACTAGAGTGCTGTGGCGTCAGCCTGGCTCACAGAAAATTCAAATTCCTGGGCTTAGATGATCCTCCTGCCTCAGCCTCCTGAGTAGCTGGGACTACAGTCACACATACCACCATGCCCTGATAATTTTTTTCTATTTTTAGTAGAGACGGGGTCTCACTCTTGCTCAGGCTGGTCTCAACTCTTGACCTCAAGTGATCCTCCCGCCTCAGCCTCCCAGAGTGCTAGGATTACAGGCGTGAGCCACCATGCCCAGCCTGAACACCTATTTTAAATTCTTTTGGGAATATACCTAAGAGGGGAATTGCTGGATCACGTGGTAATTGTACATTTGACTTTTTGAAGAACTGCAAGACTCTTTTCCACAGCAGCTGAACAGCAGATTCCTTTTTTATTGTCTCATTTTACTGAACAAGATCTGCTACATGCCAAGACTGCACCCAGGACCTCCAGCAGAATGTCCCTCACTAGTCTGGAGTCGTTCCTGGGCTGGTGACTATGACAGTGCAATCCAGAACCCAGGAGTGATCCAGCCAAGGAGCTTTGCCCCAGAACAGCCCCTGCTCGGCTGCTGGGGGAGGCACGTCTGGCCAGTGTCTGCTGGCCATTTGGTCTGTGCTTTCTGCCTCGTAGCCCACCCCAGAGCAGTGCTGGGAGGTCACAGGCTGGTTTGGGCAGAATTTCAGGTAGATTCCAGGCTGTGGGCTGGTCTGTTTCTCTATAGATCCCTTTGGGGCCAGGTTGGTTAAGGTCACAGCCACCCCACTCATCATCATCAGGTATGGGAATGACCATAATAGGTGCTATGGTCTGAGTGTTTGTGTCCCCCCGGAATTCATGTGTTGAAATCCTCACCACCAAGGTGATGGTATCAGGAGGTGGGGTCTTTGGGTGGAGATTAGGAGGGTGGAGCCCTCCTGAATAGGATTAGTGCCCTTTAAGAGACCCCAGAGGGCTGCCTCACCTCTTCCCCCATGTGAAGACACAGAGGAAAGGTGCCATTATGAGAAAGTGACCCCTCACAGACACAGAATCTACCAGTGCCTTGATCTTGGGCTTCTCAGGCTCCAGAATTGTGAGCAATAAATTTCTGCTGTTTATAAGCTACCCCGTTTACAATGTTGTGTTATAGCAGCCCAGACTGAGACATGGGGTGGCCACGGAGAGATTTGAACCAAGACACTTGGCCTTTATCTGCCACCTACCCAGTATGTGACCTTAAAGCAAGTCCCTTTCTCTGGGTCTTAGTTTCTCAAGTGACAAATGAGAAGGCCTATTAAATGATTACGCCGACAGTCTCAATGCCTGGGCCCTTGTCACCCTACCCTGCTCCTAAGCTTTCCATAAAAGTTGAGGATTTTGCAGCTGGCAGGAGCCGCAGAGATAATCCAGTCCACCTGCTCTGGTGCTGGTCGTTGTTCTCGGAGCCTGCGTGCTGCTCTCACGGACCGACCGCCGCGTGTGGGGGCGGCGTCTGGAGGGCATTTGTTTTAGCGCTGGCGTCCTCCTGCGACTGCCCAGCGGATGAAACAGCTGTTACTGACAGGCACGATGAGGTGTGCTCCCCACAACCGGCCCGTAGTGGTGTTGGAGCTCCCCGGGACTGCATGGACGAGGCAGCTTCCTGTTTAAACGCCGAGCCTGGAGACGCCAGTTTCATCCACACCACCAGCAGCCCTGTAAGTGCCCCCCATGCCCGTTCCTAGGGGCCTTGGGGGGCTGAGCAGCTTTGGGGTGTCTCTCTTTTTCTTAAACACACATGTATGCAATGTCCCCCCGCCCCCGCCCCAGCTATCCGGGGCCTGCCCTCCACACACCAAGTACCCACCGAGATTGCCTCTCTCTGATGTTCCACTGTTCTAAGCAAATGTTCACTCTATTTTACAACATACATAAATGTATTCAGTATGCCCCAAATTGCTATAATAGAGTAAGGTGATTTGTTACTATTGCTATCATTATTACTGTCCAATTCTTATAAATCCAAGAGATACAAATGACAACTTCCTAGCTGCAGTTTCAAGGTGTTTCCACACAGGAAATCTAATGCTTTTGAACTGGCATTTTAAATATGATGGAAGCTAATGCTTGGGTGCCCCGTCTGTGGGAGTGGGGGAGTAAATTCCTTACTGAAGGATGGGTTTTGTGTGATCCCTGGGGCACCCTGCCCCCGCCCCTAATGTCCTCTCAAGGAGCTGGGTTTCCATGGTTACTGGGGGGTGAGGGCCCTTGACCACAGGTAGCACAAGGGAGCCTTGGTAATAAGGGGCAGTGAGGAGCCAAGGCTTGGGTGGAGAAGGCTCAGGCAGGGGCGCTCCTGCTCTTTAAGTGTGGCCATGTTGGCAAGGGGAGGCAGGTGATGGATGAGGATAGGTAGGGGCCAGGGGGCCATTAAATGACCCCTAAGCAATTCCCATCTGGAAATCCTGGGGTCTGTGTGTAAATCTCTGGGACTACAGTGCCCAGAGATTTTGTGCCATGTGGATTCACCCTGCCTCGTGAGGCGCCCTTGAGTCCTCATCTCTCAAGCCATCTGCATTTCCCCAGCCTGGGCCAGAGGACACGGTCTTCTCCACGGAAGGTGGTCCAAGGCAGGCATGCAGTGTCCGCAAAAAGGGCTCACTCTTAACTGATTCGCTGACCCTGTGGGGCGTGTGAGGAGTGGGGATGTGTGCAGGAGACCCCTGCCCCCCACACTGTGCTTATCCCTCAGCCCCTAGGCATTCCGCCAGGCGGCCGGGACAGGACAGAGGCACAGAGAGCGTCGTGGGCTATACCAGGGGAGGACGAGCAGAGCCCACCACTTCTCCACTAAGCCAGGGCTGCCCAGGAGAGAAGCCTCCGTTCCTGCCCTTTTGTTTAGGCAAAATGGACAGAGCTGCCTATGTGGTATCTATTAACAGTTAGAGAAGACTCCAATGCTACCCTCAACATAGTTCTCTTTTTTGTGTCTGATACCCACTGCTCAGCAGTTCTCACTTTGAGTTGTGGTTTTACATGGATCTGTCTGGAAAGGGGGAGGGAGCCGCACTTGAAGACTCCTCTCTTCTGCATTGTATTTCTCCCAGGAGAGGAGGGCTCCTCGGGTGGCACAACCCCCATCCCGTCAGCCTGGAGCAGGGTGGGGTGGGGTCCCCCAGCGGGGCAGGAGGTCCAGCATTCCTGACCCCCCCACTTTGCTGTGAGCATCTCAGCAGTGCAGGCAGGAGCGGGCAGGCAGGGGAAGGGGTAGGCTTGTGTGAGTGGCTGCCGTGAATTTTAATTCAACTCAGTCTGGCTGGCTTACTGAATCAATGTTGGGAAAACACAGCACTCTCCTGGGAGGAGAGGTGTTTGGTATAAATAGAAGGTATTATCATTGTGAGGCAATTGGGGGACGGACGTCATGTCGCTCAATACAGCTCATGGCAGCAGCCAGGGCCCCAGCCGTGGGCTGCACAGCTAGAGCAACTGCTTTGTCTGCTTGTCCTGGGAGAAAGAGCCCTGCCTCCACCCCAGCGCCCTCTCTGGGCCCTGAGCCCCTTCTCTGCTGGAGAAATTGGGCCACCCCCATTCTCAGGGGGCACTCGATAGGGTTCTACCCATGCCAGTGAACTGACAGTCAAAAGGGGTCGCCACCCTCCACTCACACTCTGAGCGACAGCTGTGCCTTCGCTGACACACCATCTTGCTCTTTATTTTTAAACAGCTTTATTGAGATATAATTTATCCACCATACAATTCACCCATTTAAAGTATATGATTCAATGGTGTTTAGTATAGTCACAGATATATGCCACCATCACCGCAATTTTAGAACATTTTCATCACCCCAAAAAGAAACCCTATACCCTTTTGTTCTCACCACTCTATCTCCCCATCGCCACCCCCAGTCCTGCGCAATAACTAATCTACTTTCTGTCCCTATAGAGACTTATTCTGGACATTTCATGTAAATAGAATCATACGTGGTCTTTTGTGACTGGCTTCTTTCACTTAGCATAATGTGTTCAAGGTTCATGTTTTGGCCTGTATTGCCAGTACTCTGCTCCTTTCTCCACGGTGTGGATGTACTGCATTTTGTTTATCCAGTCATCAGTGGGTGGACATTTGGGTTGTTCTCACCTTTCGGCTGTTGTGAACAAGTTTTTGTGTGGACACATGTTTTCATTTTCCTTGGGAACATACATAGGAGTAGAATTGTTGGATCCCGTGGTAACTGTATGTGTAATCATTTGAGGGGTTCATTTTTGTTCTTAGCAACAGTCAGCAAACTACTACCGCTATTAACTGGGGGCCTGCTAGGTAATCATTCGACAAATGCTTAGCTCTTTTGTGATCCAGGCACTGTTCTGGAAGCTGGAGGAACAGCACTGTGAACGGAAGGGAGTCGGCCGTGTAGTTTGGCTGCTACACGGACTTTGGGTTTTACCCTGAATAGAATGCAGAGAACTTGGAGGTTTGTTTTTTCCCTACAGGTTTATTGAGCTATAATTGACAAACAAAACCAACAAACTGTGCATGTATAACATGTACAATTTTATGAGTTTTGACATGTGTGTATAGATATCTGTGAAACCATCACCACAATCAAGACAGTGAACATCTTCCCCAAAGTTTCCTTGTTCCCCTTCGTAATTCCTCCCTCCCCACCTATCCTTAGCCAACCACTGATCAAACCACAGATTAATTGCATTTTCTTTCTTTCTTTCTTTCTTTTTTTTTTGAGACAGAATCTTGCTCTGTTGCCTGGGCTAGAGTGCCGTGACGTCAGTCTAGCTCACAGCAACCTCAAACTCCTGGGCTCAAGCAGTTCTCCTGCCTCAGCCTCCGGAGTAGCTGGGACTACAGGCATGCGCCACCATGCCCAGCTAACTTTTTCCATATATATTTTTTTAGTTGTCCAGCTAATTTCATTCTATTTTTAGTAGAGACGGGGTCTCGCTCTTGCTCAGGCTGGTCTCGAACTCCTGACCTCAAGAAATCCTCCTGCCTCAGCCTCCCAGAGTGCTAGGATTATAGGCATGAGCCACCGCACCCGGCTAGATTAGTTGCATTTTCTAGAATGGAATGCTATGTGCTCTTTTTAGTGTAACTTCTTTAATTTGGCATAATTATTTTGAGGTTCATCTATATTGTTGCTTGTATTAATATGAAATAGTTCATTCCTTTTTATTGTTGAGTTGTAGTCCATTGTATGGATGCACCACAATTTGTTTAGCCACTCCCCAGTTGATGGACTTTAGGGTTATTTCCATGCTGGACCTTATGATAAATGTATGTTTAACTTTGTAAGAAACCAACAGACTGTTTTCCAAGGTGATTTTATCATTTTACACCCCCACCAGCGGTGTATAAGAGTTGCAATTGCTCCACATCCTTTCCACATTTGGAATGGTTGATCTTTTCGATTGTAACCATTCTCATAGGTATGTAGTGATATCTCATCATCATTTTAATTTGCATTTCTCAGTGTCTAGTGATGTTGAGCATCTTTTCATATGTTTATTTGCCATCTGTATATCTTCTTTAAAGAAGAGCCTGTTTCAATCTTCTGCCCATTTAAAAAAAATTGGATTTCTTGCTTTCTTATTGAGTTTCGAGAGTTCATTTTTAAGAGTGCTTTCAGCAACGTTTTGTAGTTTGCAGCATGCATCTCTCGGTGGGATATCTGCACTCCCACATATCCTAGCGTGAAATAGCCACCTACTGGGTACGCTTGAAGCTCGTTGCAATCGTTATTCTGATTGATAGAGCGAGGATCCCCTCCTGGGGCCACTTGCTGGGAACGTGGAGACAGTTATCAGCACATGGTACGGGCAGCTGCCTACTTTCCCTGCCAGAGAGTACCCTGTGGCTGCCACTTGGGAATTGATGAGGCTTTCTGGCTGCTGTTGTACAGATCTGCAAGAGTAGCCCAAATGCCTTGGCACTTCATGCTCAACCCATGCCTAGCATTCAAACCCACAGAGCAAAATTGAGCCTACAGGGGAGGAAAAATACCTTTTCCTCACTCCATGCTAGATTCACAGCTGAGGTCCCTATAACAAAAGACAGATTAACAAAAGAAAGGCATACAAATTTATTTAACATAAGTTTTACATGACATGGGAGCCTTCATCAGGAAATGAAGATCCAAAGAAACAGTTAAACGTATGTATTTTTATGCTAGATTTGATGAAGGAGTAAACAGCAATGGAGAAATATGCTTGTACAAAAAAGTATGATCTAATGGTAGCAAACTGGGGGAACTTAGCAAGGCCTGTTTGTTCCGATTCCTCTCGGGGACCCTGTGTCTTCAGACACAAGGATGTTCCTTTCCTCCAGGCACAGGGAGGGCAGCTCTTGCATGACCTGCTTTAGGGTAAGGTCAGAAAATCCTTCCTAGGCCTTATGACCGGCTTCAGGGGAAAAGTGGGGAAGGTGAGAGTGACCATCCTGCTTCTGCTGTTTTCTCAAATGCCGAAGTGCCATTTTTGGGGGTTGCGTGTCCTAAAACCCATCAGGCTTGTCCTGCAGAAAGCCAGCTCCTTCCTCCCACTCAGCTTTGTGCACACCCTTCCTGACACAGGCTTGTCACTTGAGCTCTGCTTCTGTCCCCTGAATCATTTTCTTGGCCACTACTCTAATTTTTTCCAGGAAAACACCCACAGATGAGAAATAGCTAGACCAGTGTTGTTGATGCCAAAAGCCAAGAAGCAGTGGTGGCAGGGTGAGTCTGGAGCCCAAAGAACTTCTGTGAATTCTTCTACTGGGTGTTTCTAAGATTGGTCTATTCCCTTCACCCGTGGCCCGTTATCTCATGCTGGGTTCCAGCTATTGGTGCCAGACCAGTCTTCTTGACTCTAGACTCTTATCCCCAAACCATTTCTGCACAGGGTGGGCTAGATTTATTCTCTTATGTCACAATATTCATCATATTGCTCTCCTGCTCAAGAACCATCCATGACTCCCTACTACCCCCAGGATGATGTCCAAAGTCCTTGGTCTTGCATTCAAGAAATCCCAACATCGGTCCTTCCCTATGGGCCCCCAAATACTCTACTCTAGCCAGAGCAGTCTTCTCACTGGCCCCAGCATGCTCCCTCCTCTAAGCCTTTGCTCATGCATGCCCTGTCCTGCCCCTTTCCATACCCATCTGCCCAAATCTCACCTCTCCTTAAAGGTTAGTTCAAATCCTATTTTCCTATGAAACGTTACTGACAATTATGGACCACTTGGCTATCCTCTGTTCCTTAAGTTTAATCAGAGATTTTATTTTACAACTTGCTTTCACCTTTCTTAGTTATATTAGTTCTTTATTGGTTGTATTTATTAGTTCTATTGGTTCCCTTTTAGTGAGTCTATCCATGCCAGACACTACACACATACACAACATACAGACACACACACACACTCTTGTATATTTTTTGCTTGGTTTATAAATGTGTATTTCCTTATAAAAATTGTTTCTAACTCAAACAGCAAAGGTCTGGACTCCCAGCAGCTGTGTATAGATGCCGATGTGGAGATTCGGAGAGCCTAAGTCACTTGCCCAAGTCCCACGGTGAGCGAGTGTTGTGGGTGGGCTTTGAGCTCACGCCTGCGCCCTTCCTGCTCTCACACACGGCCTCCCACAGCCCTGGGCGACAGGCAGGGCTGACAGCCTTATGTCACAAGGGACTGAAACACAGAGCGATTGCTCCCTTCAAGGTCACACAGGAAAACAAGTGGACCTTTCCATTTCTGAAAAATTGTGGAGAAACAGCACACAACATAAATTTATTATTTTAACCATTTCAAAGTGAACAATTCAGTGGCATGAAATTAAGTATGCTCCTAATGTTATACAACCATCACCACTATCTAGTTCCAAAACATTTTCATCACTCCAATAGGAAACCTTGTACCCAGTAGGAAGTCACTCCCCATTACCTCCTCCCCCAGCCTCTATAGCTACTAATCTGCTTTCTGTCTCTATGGCTTTGCCTATTCTGGGCATTTCAAAGAAGTGAAATCATATGATATGTGGCCTTTTGCATCTAGGTTCTTGAATTTTCCTCCTGTTCTCTCGTTTGCTCTCAACTTCCCAGCAATAAGCATTACACATAGACGTGAAAGCTGATGAATTCTAAGTCTGGGGCAGGTACTGTTACAGACACGGCTGGCTAGGTACAGCATGAAATGACCACCCAGGTGCTCTGCTGACTCAGCAACTGGAGGAACAGAGGACAAGCCCTCAGGCCTTCTAGAAAGCACTGCCTGCCCAGGGATCATTGTCTTTTTCAGCCTTCCTACCTGGAAAGCAATTCCCAACCACTCTTGCCAACATACCTGTCTCACTAAGCCAGAGAACATACTTTGTTATGAGGGGTTTGCATACTGTCTCCTGCTCTCAAGGGTCTCCCCCATCAAGGCTAATTTCCTGTTTCTGGCTCTGGTGCCTGACACCCACCATTACAGAGTCCTTTTAGGGGAGCACAGCTCTGCCCTCTCTGTGTGCCTCTCGTGCCTACTAGAGGTAGTGCCAAGAGGTAGCTAGGAGGGGGGTTAGCTATAATCTCCGCTTCAGAATAAAAACACTGTACTTGATATGCTAGCACAGTGTCTACCCAAGTCTGCCAGCTTCCTGCTTCCAACCAATGACCCTCTCTAAATCCTTTCTAGATAGACACTTCGGCGCCACCACTGCCTGTTGGTAGGAATGGGTTCCTGTGGGCCTTTTCCCGTGTGGGAGACACAGCTTGCAGGCCTGATCTAGTTGCAGAGTTTCTGCATCTGAAGTTCATATCCATACCCACGTGACTCTGTGCGCATGTAAAGTGCAGACTTCAGCCCACCCAGGCAGCTTTCAGACCGTGCCTCATCGTGGTCAGCCTGGGTGTAAGGAGTGTGGGGTACACTCCCCAGGGACAGCGTTGGCTTGAGGGCACCCATGCCCCCTTTTCTTGTTCTTTAGGCTTTCCTGGGGCTGGATAAGCTACTGGTATATTTGCCCCCTTGTCTCCTTACCTTAGTGTGACCTAATTGATATTCAATTGTTTCCAATTGTTAGGCTGTTACAAATGATGCCACAGTGATCATCTTTGCGCTTTCTGTCTGTCATTGAAATGACCTCAATGGGAGCCAGACAGACTAGAAAGGATGCTCAGAATCCAATTGGACTTAAATATATTCAAGAGGTGTGGCCCGGCCAGATTGGAAGAGCATGAAAAGAATTCAGAATAGCATGAAGCAGAGGAGTGCCAACAAAGTGAGGATGGATCTGGGGTCCTTCAGGTGGGGAGGTGGTTTTGCAAACTCTCCGACTTGATAATTAGGGAAGATACAGAAAGTATAAGGGAAGACATAGTCCAGGTCACAGGCTGTGAGATCACCCTATTTTGAGTGTTCGGATTGGGAATCACAAAGTGTAAGCAGAGCTCAAGTTATCTATTACTGTCATGAGAAAAATCTTCCCTGGTTTCTATAGCTCCAGATGTTGTGACCCAGCCAAAAATATGGTCTGTGGGCAAGCTTAGCCTCACAAGAAGGTCACCCAATTTGCTTGGAATGGTAATCCCAATTCCTTGGAATGGTAAAAATATTATTCTCTTAGTGAGTTAGTCATAAGCCCAGGGAACGTTTAGAATTAAGTATGGACATTAAAAAGCAAATTAAAATTATGGTATTACTAGTTTCTTTTTTTATTAAGTTTAAGAATAATCTATGCATATTTGGCGTTTTTAAAGTGCTTGCTTAGAGTGATTAATAGATTAGCCTTTTAAGTGGGTCTTTCCCTGCCCCTCCCCACAGTACCTAAAAAAATAACATTGATTTTACTCTCTTCACCTAACAAAATTGGAGCCTTTCCAATTTCAAGAGAAGGGGAGATAAAGCCCCACTTTGTCACAGGAAACAGCAAGGTTGCACGAGAGCACATGGGACTGGAAATGTTGCTGTGGCCCCCCAGAGCCATCAGGCTTCCGCTGATGGGCTCTTTGAGGCCATTTAGGTTTTCATTAACTCTTCCATCAAGGTCCTTTCTGCCTCCACCCAGGCCCAGAGCCCCATATTTAAGTTTTATTATGACAGCGCCCTACTTCCAGGTACCTAAATCTATATCTGGTATCTTTTGCTGCACAATAAACCACCTCCAACCGTAGTTATGTAAAACAATGACAATACTAATTTTTCTCACGGGTCTTCAATTTGAGTGGGACCTGGCGGGACAGCTCAGCTCATCTCTGCTCTATTCCACGTTAGCTGGAGCAGCGTACAGGCTGGGGTCTGGAATCCTCAGTCACTCACACATCTGGCAATTGGTCCTGGCTGTGGCTGGGACCTTAGCTGGAGCTCTCAGCCACAAATCTATATATACCTTCCCCACGTGGCCTGGACCTCCTCACACCCTCGTGGCTGGGGTCCAAGGGCACGTGTGCTGAAAGAGGCAGATGGAAACAATACCTCCTTTTATGGCCACTCACAAACTATACAGCATCACTTCCACCGCATTCTGTGTGGAGATAGTCACAAAAACCCACCCAATTTCAAGGGGAGGGGAAATAGATGCCACCTCTTGGTGGGGAAGCAACAATGTTCTGGGAGAACGTGTGGGACCAAAGATATTATAGCCATTTTTGGCAATTGCAATCTGCCACATTTCTGCACTGGTCTGCAACAGGCTGTGATCTACCCCTGGGTTGGAGGTTGGAGGATATAAACTCCCAGGCGCTTTTGTCTGGGAAAGGTCGCTCCCGTAGCTGAAGGGTTATCTGTTTAAGATGGTCACTGGTGTGGGGTGTTCATAATAAAGGCACATGGAAGTTGGGGAAAAGGTGCACAGAAACACTCAAGGGTAGGTCTAGGGCTTATGGGAAGAGCATAAACAGTGTCTGTTACAAGATAATAAAATACAGAGGGTAAATTATATCCCTGTCCCTCATCTCATGTGGTCACAGGCAGAGAATGGGGAAGCTGACATCTCAGACTTTCAGGGAACATTAAGTGACAGAAAATGTGAGCCCCAGAATAGCTGAAGGCCTGACTTACAGAGTTGGCCTGGCCCAGTGTGTCCATCTCTCAAATCCTTCTCATCTCTGACCACTGAAATGGTGGACCAGTGGTTCTCCCATGAATCCCACCATCATTGAGCCATAACTTGCTTTGATCCAACGTAGAGTGGAAATCAATCATTTTGTTTTTATACATGGTCCCATATGCATGCAAAATCCGGAAGTCTTTATCCACTGAACATATTGTTTAAATAACAGCTACCAAAATACATTTAAAGATCTTTATTGGGACACTAAGACTATAGTGTTTTGGGTATGGTGAACTAGCTTCTCTGAGAAGACAATGGGAAAGACCTTTTTTCTGAGGATGAGCAGGTGGAAGGATGGAGGACGTGCAAAAAGTAGCTGACGAGCACACCTCTTGGCTGGCAAAGCCGGGTGTTTTGCACATTAGTTAAGATGGTGCCATGCAATAGGATCTTCCGATGTAAGTTTTTTTTTTTTTTTTTTTTTTTTTTTGAGACAAAGTCTCACTCTGTTGCCTGGGTTAGAGTGCCGTGGCATCAACCTAGCTCACAGCAACCTCAAACTCCTGGGTTTAAGCAATCCTCTTGCCTCAGCCTCCCAAGTAGCTGGGACTACAGGCATGCACCACCATGCCCAGCTAATTTTTTTTCTATATATTTTTTTAGCTGTCCAGCTAATTTCTTTCTATTTTTAGTAGAGACGGGGTCTCGCTCTTGCTCAGGCTGATCTCGAACTCCTGACCTTGAGCTATCCTCCGGCCTCGGCCTCCCAGAATGCTAGGATTACAGGCGTGAGCTCCATACCTGGCCTGATGTAAGATTTTTTACTCTATACCAAACCTAGAAGTTTTTCTCTTACAGCCAAAACTTCACAGGCACTTAGACCCCTCCTGCTATCACAGTGTAGCTTTGAGGGAGGAAGACAGGATTCCCCCAGGGGTCGCAGGAAAGCAGAGAGGGAGGGAGAGCCCGTTCCTGGATATAACAGACATCCTTTGCTCTGAAAGTGGTCTCTAAAGGAACCAGCCACCTCCAGTTCTGACGTCACAGGGAGATAAACCTGCCATGCTGCCTCAGTTTCCTCAGTGCAACAGAGACAAGACTGGTCTGAAGAGACACTAATGGAGGAAGGAACACTTAGGGGTCACTTGTTCTTGACCGTCCAGCAGGCAAGTCACACCTCCCGCCCCACTTCCAGGAGGAGTTGGTGGATGTGAGGATGTCACGGGAATGCTCACACCTGCTCTGGGCTTTGCTGCTACAACTGTCTCCTCGGGCGACAGAAAATGCGTCAGATCTGAAGATGCAGGACTGGGGATAAGCCCCAACTCCCCCCTCCCCCCACACTAGCTGTGTCACTGGGCAAATCCCTTAGCCTCTCTGCGCCTGCTTCCCAGTCTAAGCCTGCCTGTCCTCACAGGCCAGGGGTGGACGAGGGGAGACGGCATGGCACAAAGCCTGTTGAGTTCCCAAACTCTGTCCAAACGCAGAAGGTCGTAAGTGGAAATGGCTCAGTGCAAGGCTTCAGGGTCCTTGTCTTGGGGCATTACACAGAGCAGGTTGTGAGTCCTCTGTAGGATCTTGAAGACAGAATTGTGTCTCAGCCAACCACCAGGCTGCCCTGGAGACAGACGTTGCAGTCCGTGTTCCCTTGATGTGTCCCTCGAGCCTCTCGGGCACACAGAACCTCAGAGCAGTGCTGTGGAGGGTGGACTGTCTGTGGGTGGGGGACAGGGGTGGTTCCTCCTGTGACTGGCCACTGACACAGAATACAGAGGTTTGGTTTATGAAATTGATGAAGACCTCAGAGAAAAACAAAAGTTGCAGTAAAACACCAGCATAGCGCTGGGTGATGAGATGTGATCACTGAACTCAAATTCGTGGCTGGGCACGCTCCCTCTTCAGCTGCCCAGAGCTCCCGCTTGCCGGAACCAACTCTCAGGCAAGTCCTGCTGTCAGTCAGTCGCTTCATCTTTGCTGTAAATGGAAGTCACCTGGCCCCTCTCCTTGGGGTCTGCACTCCCAGTGCGGAATGGAAGGCCCTGGGGGAGGACTATCAGGCCTTGACTGTCAGGTTGAGGAGAATCTTTAGGGGCAGGAGGGTCCCCTGATGTCCTAAAATTCCTTTTTCTGTCTGGGTCAGGCTGACCTTGGAGAATCCTGAGATCTGGGCCGTGAGAGGTCATGGGAATGATTTTCAACTTTTGGATGAAAGGAACAACTCTAGAGAAATGTCGCCTCCTCCACCCGGATCCAAATGAAGAGCCAACCAGGCTCCTGGGGGCACCGACAGCGCTAAATATAACCATCTGAAGCCGGCTGGTTTGCTCAGCTTCTGTTGAAAGGGGCATTTTCATTAGAATGGGGCCTCCTCAAGGTCAAAGGCCACTGGGAAAGAGTTACCAAGAGTCCAGACTGGGAGACAGCCCCATGTGCAGTGTGATTTCAGGGGCTGGGAAAGAAGCTGCCCCTTCCCATCAATTAAAAGAAAAACAAACATTGCTCTAATCTGATCCTTAGGCTGTGGCTAAAATGCAAATTTCCTTGGGAGGGTCGCAGTACTTCCAGTTACTGGTGGTTTACTTTTCAGTGTGAATGAGTTCTACAGACCTATTCTTGGACATTTTTATTGGAACAAAGCAGGTGAGCCCTGAAGGGTATTGAAGAATGAAGCTAATGGTTATGGAGTGCTCAGCGCCAGGCAATGTTAGTCCTGAAAGTAGGTTTTCTCATGTTGTCTCACAATAGCTATGCAGAGTGGGGCCTATCCCCACTGTATACATGAGGAAATCGAGCAACAGACAAGCAGTGCATCTAAGGGCAGTCAGCTAGCAGCATGCAGCTGGGACTGCAAGCCACGTCTGCCTGGCCCCAAAGCAATGAGGAGCCCACTGCCCTGCACTCTTCCAAGGCAGAGGAAAGGGATGGGTCAGTAGTATCAGAGGGGAAGAGTGGAGACCAGACAGCAGGTGCAACATCATCTGGCTGGGAGCATCTTAATGCGTAGCCCCAGGGGCTTCAAGAAGAGGCTCTTCCAAATCACCCTCACAGCCACCATGTGTGCGGGACAGTAGATGGTGCTCCAAGTATAGAAGGAAGAAAACCTAGAGCAGTGGTTCTCAATCTTGGGTGTGGTTCTCAACCTTGGGTGTCATCAGAGGGCTTTTTGACACACACATTATTAGGTACCATCCTCAGAATTTCTGACTCAGTAGTCTAGGGGAAGGGATAAAATTTGCAATTAAAACAATTTCCCAGGGGATGGTGATGCTGCTGGTCTGGGGACCACACCTTGCAAACTACTGAGTCAGTGCCTGTCTTTGGGAGTTTCTCTCTGTTGGGGGAGGACATGTACCCGTGACCAGCATAGAGCTTCAGGAGATGGGAGGGTGAGGCTTCTGTGATAAAGAGACTGTACAGTAAACCAGTGGCTTAAAGAAGGTCAAAGTCTCTCCCTTATGTGACAGCCTGCAGTGGATGCTGTGGTGCACCGCTCAGATCCCCCTTCACCCATCGCCCCAGCTGCTGGATGCCGTGTTTGTTACGGGCTCATAGCTGAGTCCCTCTCTGGGAATTGCCCTTGGATAAAAGTTATGCCCCTTGTGGGAGCAGCTCCCACCCAGGAAGGACTGGTAGCTATGGAGTACAAAGGTTCCCTTCCCTTGGCTCAGTCTAGGGCACCTTGGAAGGGCCGGCCTAGCTCCGGATCTCCCCACTGGATCGGCGGAGGGCTCTCGTCCACCTTCATTGCAGTTCAATTTCTTCTGCCCTGCAACTTGCATAGGCTGCTCCTGAGATTATCCCCCAATAAACCGCCAGCACACCGAGTCTGTCCCAAGTCACCTGACCTAAGACACAAAGTGAGCGTTCCTGGTTGGCGGGTGGCTTTGCTGCCCTTGGTCATTGAGGGACCTGACTTCTTTCCATCTTGTTTCTTTACCATCCCTCCGGCTTTGTCGGGGAGTGAAGCCAGGTTGCAGGCCCCTCTGTGCTCCAGTTTGTGGAATGGGAAAGAGGAGGGAGAGGAGACACACTGTGCCTTAACACCTCAGCCTGGAAGTGGCACACATCCCTTCTGCCACTTCACTGTTTCTTAAAACGTAGTCACGTGGCTAAGGGGGGCTAGAACTCCCAGGTGGCTGGGCAACCCCTGCAGGCCTTGACTCCTACTCTGGAAGGAGAGGGAAAGAGATGAGGTTGTACGGCCGGCCGGGCATCTCCATGGCCTCCTCTGTGATGAATATGAATGTCTGGCCCTGATTCCGTGTGCCACAAAGCACAAAGCTCTGTAGATGGAACAGCAAATGTGAGCCGTTTATAGGCACAAAGACCCCTAAGGCATTGTCATTCACACAGACAAAACCCCCTAGGGCTTCTTGGGGCATTGCTCACTATGGGCTCTGCATGAAAAAGCTACACTGCAGATTTTGCACAATACTCGGATATCAGCCATAACTAGTCATTTCTCTCCCTTTGAAGACAGCTTAGCTTGATGTAAGTGAGATAAAGTGATGTGATACAGATAACCTTCAACAGACTCAGGCAAAAGAAACTAACCCCCAAGCTTCCATTTTTTATTATTAGTCACAAATTACTTGTACAAATCTATCTGACCAAGACACACAGTTGCCTGCTCTTGCCTGTGCCCTCCCCACCCTACAGAGGGGACAGAGTGGGTGTGACAGTGGCAGGAGAGGGCTGGCTTACGGCACCCAGCTGGGGCAGACACCATCCTTGACAGTCCCAAGAGGTCCTGCCAAAGGCCCGGGCACAGGGTCACATCACTGACCCTATCGTCCCCCAGCAGAGCATCCACTGGGCTCCATCTTTGTCATAACTTTGTTGCAAACACCCTTAACTCCCTTGCCTCCTTCCCTCTCTGACAGGCCCTAGCCTCCCCACTGTGCCTAAGAGTCTGAGCACGGCTGGAGAAAATCCTGTATCTGGTCCCACTGTGCTGCCTGCCTTTATGTTTATGACCCCAGATCTCAGATGTGCACTGGACGGCGCCAGGCAGCTCTCCCGCTCCCCCAAGGAAATTCCCTTTCCTGCACCACTTCCCACCTTCGCCTCCCGCACCCACATTCCCTCGCTACCCCAGCTCCTTGCCGGCGCCTTGTCCTTTGGGGAGAAAATAGGACCCATTGCTGGGGACTCCTGCACTGACTCCTCAACAGTGCCCGCAGTGCCCACGTGCACCTCACCTGTCACAGCGGAGCAACCCTCCCTGCTCTGACCTAGGCCACTCTCCTCTCCGTCTGTAAACCCTATCCCCAGCCCTCCTTCCCCCTGAACTGGTCAGCACCTGCACTTGGGTATCCAAGGGCAGCAGGGAAGACGTGGCTGAGCTGGGGAGATGAGGGCGGGGAAGCCGTGGGGGTCATCTCCACCAGGAGCGAACAGCCCGCCTCCCCCCACGCACCTCTGATGTCAGTGCAGGAGGGCAGGGAATGGGGGAGGTAGGCAGAGGCCCTCTCTCGTTCTGCTGCCAACAGGCTGCACCAGTGGCTTCCCTTTGGCCTCAGAGATGACCACCTCTCTGGAGGTGACCTCCAGGCCGCTCTCTTCCTAGCAGGTGGGGAGTGGGCCTAGGCTCTGGTGGCACTTGTCCTGCTCCCTCTCAGCGGGTGGCAGATTGCCCAATGCCCAAGTCGTGCCAGGGAGATTTGCTGACAGGTGCATGTCCTGGAGTTGCTTCTGGGTTAGGGAAGGGACACACTCTCAGGGTGAGGAGGGAGAGCTCTTGCAGGGGAGCCCCTGCCTCCTGCCCCGCCTGGGGGCTGGACAGATGGGTGGCAGGGACACCTCTACAAAGCGGCCTGGTGCAGAGAGGGGCAGACTGTCCACTCACTCGTCCTCACCCACCCTCTCTTCAACTCCCCACACTGTCCAACCAGCTTGTTCTTTGGCCAGCATCTGTTGGGAGCCAATTTATTCAGGCCCTGAGGTTTGTTTTATTAAGGACTTTAAAATATATTAAGAAATGTGTGAAGAGCTTTGTCATCAATTTTCCATTACTGGGGACTCCTGCAAATGTCAGCTGTTTTCTCATGTACCTGAGCAACTGGATCAGGAAGTCCCTGTTCACCTCTTCCGCTGGCAGACCCCCAGGGCTGCTGACATCTCAGGGTGGGACAGAGAGCTGGGGCTCAGTCCCCTTCAAGTCACTCCTCCAGCCACATGGCCTGGGCTGTAATGAGCTGAGTCAAGAGGTGTGTGTGGGAGTGGGGGTGGGGGCGGGGGAGGGAATGGTTTCCCTCTCTTCTCAGTTTCTTCGCTCAGTGTTATATAGCAACTATGAATCTCCAGGTGGTGGACCCTAAGACGTTGGGACCCCACACCCTGAGTGCCCACTAGCATGGCACAATAAAGGCTTGAGCCGTGAGGACAGACTGAGTAGGGAGGGCGAGGTGCTCACCTGCGTCTGTCTCTCTGGGCCTGTTTTCAATTCCCCACCTGTGACGTGTCCTCAGACAGGCAGCAGGGCAGGAACCAGAGGTCGGCCAGGTTCTGCCCTGGGAGTTCTTCCTCTGGCTAGAGGGAGAACGTTTGCTGTTGCTCTCGTCTTAGCTCAGGCACTGAAGAGAGAATGCTTGTCTCAAAATGGGTTTAGAGGCTGTTTGGATTCAATTGTGTCCCCCCAAAAAGATATGCTGAAATCCTAACCCCTGGTACTCAGAATGTGAACTTACTTGGAAATAGGTTTGTTGTGGTTGTAATTAGTGAAGATGAGGTCATACTGGACTAGAGTGTGTTCCTAATTTAATGTGACAAGTGCCCTTATAGGAAGAGCCCAGACAATGGAGGCAGAGATTGGGGTGATGCACCCACAAGCTGAGGAATGCCAAGGATCAAAGCCAGAAGGGGCAGGGAAGAATCCTCCCTTGTGGGTTTCAGAGCGAGCGTGGCCCTGCCAATACCTTGACTTGGGACTTCCAGCCTCCAGAACTTTGTTGTTTTAAGCCACCCATTTGTGGTCCGTTGTAACGGCAGCCCTGGGAAACCAACAGAGAGGTGAAAGCAACTTCACTCCACAGCATGCATTTAAACAGCATTAACTGGCCGGGTGTGGTGGCTCACGCCTGCAATCCTAGGACTCTGGGAGGCCGAGGCAGGAGGATCACTTGAGCTCAGGAGTTCAACACCAGCCTGAGCAAGAGTGCAACCCCATCTCTACCAAAAAGAAAAAGAAAAAAAATCCTAAACAGCATTCGCATTGTCTGTGCCCTGCTAGTTGATGGTGCCAGGATGTCCTGGTGACTCATCAGTCACTCTGCTCCCGGAAAGCTCTGGACAGGGCCTGGTCACAATCAGGGCAGGGGGGCTACCTGTGTGACGAGCTCCACAGGGCAGAGAGCAGGCCTGGGGGGAGGGGTGGAGGTTAGAAGCCCTGGATCCTAGTCCAGGCTGTCAGCACGTCGGCTGCACGGCCTCACCACAGGGACCATTTCTGGGAAATCTGTAAGACACGTTTTCTCACTCTATGTTAACGTGGGTCAAATTAATGTCTCAGCACAACAGCAAATTATTACAAGTCACAA
This sequence comes from Eulemur rufifrons, assembly GCF_041146395.1. Lineage (NCBI taxonomy): Eukaryota > Metazoa > Chordata > Mammalia > Primates > Lemuridae > Eulemur > Eulemur rufifrons. The sequence goes on along the minus strand of NC_091001.1, from coordinate 79,054,149 downwards.
AACCTCAGAGTTGACTACAGAATACTTGACTCTATGAAAGTTAACATCTGTGGCTGCTGAGGGCTGTGGCAATGGATGAGGCATCCTGGTACCATCCCAGCACATCGCTGTCCTTCCCTAAGTGCCCAGGTCAGTCCTGGATGTGCAGACCTGTCTCCTTTGCCCTGCATCACGCGCAGGGGCTCTGGCATACAGCTCTCACCAGCACCACCAACCCTGTGAAAAATCGGCTCTCCCCAGACCACACCCGGCTAATCTAAGAAACAAGCTCAAGTCCTCAGTAATAGTGATAAGCCCCATTTGTTCACCTCCTATATCCTGTTCCAGACAATGTTCCATTTCACCCTCACAGTAACTCTATGAAGTAGCCCGTTATCTCCTTGTTATAGAGGAGGACACAGCAGCCCAGAGAGGTTGAGGATTTGACCCAAGGTCACACAGCTGGAGATGGGCAGAACTGGAACATGAGCCCCTGTCTGTCCATCTGACTCTGTCCTCCTCCCAGGATAGCTGCCTACTTTCTGTCAGGGGCCTTTCACAAAGCCATAATCCTTAAGAATTTTAAGCAGTGCGACATGCCGTGGATGGAAAATGTTGGAGAGACAAGTCCTTCTGGGGCAGCCTTCAGGCTTATGAATTCAGAAGAGTCTCAATGCTCAGTTCTGGGTCTATTTTTAGCTCCTCTCAAGCTTGCCAGTGGCCCAGGTGTGGCCCAAAATTCAGTTGGCCTCCCCGGGCAGAACTGCAGAGCAGATTGGGCTCTACCTATTTGAAATGTTCATGGCATTTGAGATGAGGTGCTTTTCCCAGTTAATTCTAACCTGTCAGTTTTCATTTCTTTTTCTTTGAAGCCCAAATAGCAATGTGTCTCCTTTCTAAACAAAGGGCCAGCATTGACTTTGACTTTTCTCTTTGGGTTAGAATCATGGAAGGTGCCAGAATCAGGGAGTTGGGGCTTGTGTTTGTGTGTACAGGGGAAATATCATGGAGTTACATAAATTACGGGGAACCTATCCCATGGAAAGTAGTGTCGCTATTAAAATGCCAATGTATTTATCAGTATGAAAAGGTGTTTATCACATATTGTGGGATAAAAAGAATGGGTTATAAAATTGTACGTAGCATAATCCATTATGTAATTAAAAATATATCTACCCATAAAAATTATCAGGAAGGCATATTCTGAAATAATTATAGTTGTTATCTTTTGCTGGTGAGGTTTTAGGTGTTTTATTTTCTTTTATCTGCTTATCCATTTTTTCCTAAATTTTCCCCCAAATTAAACATATATATGCTTAAATTTAAACATAAATTTTAATACTCCAACAAATGTACTGATAAGTGTGGAACTACAACAGCAAACCTGGCCCTGAATTTCAGTGACTTCTGGTTTCTCAAATTAGTCACATTAAACTTGACATTTGAATGAATTTCTATGCAGGCCTATGTTTTATTCATTTAAAAAAGGTTTAAGTTTTAAATTAACTTTTGTTTTTACTGATACATAATAATTGTTCATATTTATAGGATATAGTGTGACATTTTAATACATGTATTGTTAGGGTATTTAGCATATCCATCAGCTCATACATCTATCATTTTGTTGTAGTGAAAATATTCACAATCCTCTCTTCTAGCTATTTTGAAACATACAATACAATATTATTAACCACAGTCACCCTCCTGTGCAATAGAACTGCGGTCCCCAACCCCTGGACTGCAGACCAGTATGGGTCTGTGGCCTGTTAGGAACTGGGCCGCACAGCAGGAGGTGAGTGTTGGGTGAACAAGTGAAGCTTCATCTGTATTTACAGCCACTCCCCATCACTCACATCACTGCCTGAGCTCCACCTCCTGTCAGATCAGCAGTGGCACTAGATTCTCATAGGAGGGCGAACCTTACTGTAAACTGCACATACGAGGGATCTAGGTTGCTCGCTCCTTACGAGAATCTAATGCCCGATGATCTGAGGTGGAGCTGAGGTGTTGATGCTAGTGCCGGGGAGTGGCTGCAAATATCATTAGCAGAGAGGTTTAACTGCCCAATGAATGTAATGCGCTTGAATCATCCTGAAACCATCACCCTGCCCCATCCCCAGTCTGTGGAAATATTGTCTTCCGTGAAACCAGTCCCTGGGGCCAAAACATCTGGGGACTGCTGCAGTAGAACTCCAGAGCTTATTCCTCTTGTCTAACTGTAACTTTGTGCCCACTGACGAATCTCTCCTTCACCCTCTGTCTTCCCTCACCTCCCAGGCCTCTGGTAACTACTATTCTACTCTCTACTTCTATGAGATGAACTTCTTTAGATTCCACATATGTATGAGATCATATGGTATTTATCTTTCTGTGCCTGGCTTATTTCACTTAACGTAATGTACTTTGGTTCATCCATATTGCCGTGAACGACAGGAAAACAGCTGAATGGTATTCCATTGTGTACATGTACCATGCTTTCTTTATCCATTCATCCTTTGATGAACATTTAGGTTGATTCCATGTCTTTGATATCGTGAATAGAGCTGCGACAAGCATGGGAGTGCAGATATCTCTTAAACATACTGATTTCCTTTCCTTTGGATATATACTGAGCAGTGGGATTGTGGGATCATATGGTTGTTCTATTTTTAATTTTTTGAGGAACCTCCATACCGTTTTCCATAGTGGCTGTACTAATTTGCATTCCCACCAACAGTGTCTAAGTCCTTTCTCCACACCTGCACTGGCATTTGTTGTTTTTTGTCTTTTTGATAATTGTTATTCTAACAGGTGTGAGATGATACCTCATTGTGGTTTTGATTTGCATTTCCCTGATGAATAGTGATGTTGAGCATTTTTTCATATACCTGTTGGCCATTTGTGTGTCTTCTTTTGAGAAGTGTCTATTCAGGTCTTTTGCCCTATTTTTAATCAGAGTCTATTCATTTTTTACCTAGTTTTCTATTTTGAAAAACTTAAAACCCACAGAAAAATTATAAGAGTGGTACAATCCACAGGGCCTATTTCCTTTCACCTAGATGGATCGACTAAAAGCATTTTTGTCATGTGTGCTTTCTCTCTCCATGTGGTTCTGTTTACTTGTCACCCCATCATGTAACACGCTGTTCTCAATGGATCAGTGGCTGGAGAGGCAGGAAGGCAGGTGGGCTGTGCAGTGGGCACCACCCGCGGTCCAGTGGCTGTTTAGGGAAGAAGCAGAGGTGCAGGGCAGCATGAGCAGAGGCTTGCAGGGTGGGCAGCACAGAACTTCAAGGGAGTCCACAGAGCTGGCCAGCAGTATGTGGGAGGGCAGGTGGAGGTGGAGCTGGAGGCATGAGCACTGGAGAGATCCCAAGGTTCTCCACTTCAAAGGGTCAAAGTGTGAGGGGAACCACCGAGAGGAGCGACATGAGCAGTTTTGTGCATTTTAAAGATCTCCCTGCCGCCATGATGAACGTGGTCCAGGGCAGAGACAAGGAGGGCTGAACAGGCGGGAGGGCCAGAGGAGGCAGAATCAGGAGCTCTTGGAGTGACTGCCTGGGTGTGGAGAAGAAGGGAGGGATCCAGGACAACTCCCAGGGCCTGGCTGGGGATATGTGTGGGGGCCAGTGCTATTTCTCCAGATGGGGAGCACAGAGGAGGAGAAGCCACCAGTGATGGTAAGAGAAGTGGGGAGGGGCCAACAGCAGTTTTTCTGTATTGCGGCTGAGTAGCCTACAGGATAACCAAATGCAAACACCAGCAGGCCACTGACTATCGGTCTGGATCTCAGGGCCAAGGACAGGTCTGGGGATGGAAATTTTGGATTCATAAGAGTCTCATGCACAGGGTGACCACCATGATGGATGGTGGGGGCTGCCCTTGTTCATGCCTGTGTTCTGGCATATTCATTAACTGCCCCTACTTTCACTTGTCCCTTTTGAACAATAACTTATGTGGTCACCCTAACAACGGGAGACTAGTTGCTCCCCGTGTTCACCTGACACTCAGCCCTCCCTGGCCTGGCCTGGCTCTGTGAGTGTCCCCTACCATATGTGGTGAATCACTGGAAGTCTGTGTCCTCTGTCCCTAAGTACCCCTCACAGCGCCTCCCTTGGTATCTTTGAGCCAGGCAGAGCCCGAGAAGTATTTGTCCTATGGTTGAGAGATCCACAGGCCCATCTACAAGGGGCGAGAAGGTGGGAGAAGCTCTATGGGTTATCTTGCTGGAGGCTGGAGGATTAAGAGGCCCCCTTGGACCAAGCCCCAACTAGGTAAGGAATTTAGGAAATGTCAGAGAGGTGAGGAAACTTGAAAACATCCCTTGTTCTCACAACTGCCCCACGCTGCTCTGCTTCCTCCCCCCCTGCTTGGGCAGTCACAACTGGGCAGGTCTGTCACTGTGTGGACCTGTCCCCTACCTCCTGAGGGGTGTATAGCTGCCTGGCCCCGAATGAGTGCTTTGGGGGCCCACTCTGCTGACAAGAGCCACACTTGGCTGTCCTTGGACAAGCCCTGTCCACCTCCACCCTCTGCTGTGCCCCTCCGTGTGGCCTTTCCTCCAGATACACAGAACACTTTTGCCTTTGGGACCAGGAATGTCCTTTTTCTACATCTGCATTGCCTCTACTCCCTCGCCTAACTGCTAGCATCTACCCACTCTTCAGAGCTGGCTCAAATATGACCTGAGTCCCAGGAGACGGTCCTGGCTCCCCACTGGGGCAATGCCCCCTTCGTTGATAGCGCTTTTGTGGCCCCCTCTGCCTCCCTGATGGTTTCCTCTGGGTTCTTGTCTTACTTGCTCTTTGGAACTCAGGGTAGAAACACTCGCTTTTGCATTTTTGTATTTCTCCGTAACGCCAAACATGGGAGTAATTATTCCATGATGTGTACGGAAAGCGTGTGGAGTGAATTGCCAGAGATCTCGTCTCCAGGTAAGACGGCACCATGGAGGGTTATGGCGCAGGGGATGGCAGGGTGAGAGCAGAATCTGCATCGGTTCCTTCATTCAGTCAACAAGTATTTATTGACAACTGCTGTGTACTAGATGCTATGTTGTATAGTGGATTTAGACAAATAGTCACCACCTACAAGGACCTCTCTATCTAAAGGAGGGAGTGAAGGAGACAGAGATATAAACAGAGAGTCACCGAACAATGCAATAAGTACCGTAATTGCAAGACAAATGCACAGATGCAGGAACTGATTCTGTCCTATGGAGTCAGGAAGCGCTTTACCAGGATAGTAACATTTAAGCTGGGTTTTGAGGCATGCCTAGGAGTTTGCCAGGAGTCAGGGAAAGGGTACTGTTGTGGAGGGAACAGTGAGAGCAAAGGCATTGAGCCCCAGAGAGGCTTGGGTAGGGGACTGGAAGACAGTCATTGGAGGTGGGGGGACAATGAGGAGGGGGGTAGGGGAGGCAGGGAAATGCCAGGAGATGAAGCAAGGGAGGAAGAAAGGGGCCTAACACCGTAGGCAGAGGGCAGGTTTTAAGGAGATCTAAGTCCTGGTGACCATAGCGGCGAGGAGGGTGGCAGGGAGGCCATCCTGAACACACAGTTGCTCTCTGTCCACGTTTACCTGGGGCTGCCCTGAACTCTCAGTCACGGCTGCTTTGCTTTGGACTGTAGGTCGCTGGAGGGAGCTGCCCACCCCACACCCCTGAGTTACCAGCGACTGCTCCAGATCCCAGTCACCTCCTCACCTCTTCTCCTGTACAAGCACTTCTGGGGACAGAGTCCTTGGCAGGGCTGATCCCTGAGGGGTGAAGCCTCCTTTGCCACCAACAGAGAGATGCGTGTGCCATTGAGGGTAGACAGATGGCAGGTCCCGCCCTCCCAGCTGGGCAGCCACGCTGGACTGGCAGTGCCCTTTCAAGTGTGCAGGAGCCTGCAGGCCAATATCCGCCCTCCCAGGTATCCGTACTTGGCAGCCTACCCTGTGTCCAGCCAACTGTGTTCTTGCAGATGAAACTGGCACAAGCAAGGAGACTGGCTCGTAATTGGCTCCCTGCATTTTTTTAGCAATCACAATTTTGATGTTTCCTATTCTGCTGGGTGACACCATTAGTCCTTGTTTACCACCTCTTAGTGCTCCCTGCGTGGTGCTGGTCGGTCCCTGGTCCTCGCTGGCCTGCCTGGAGGGCAGGTGGGCCTTCCAGTCTTGGGAAGGTTTAAAAGAATGGAAGATGTCAGTGCTGAATCTGCACAAGGAACCCAGGTTGCAAAGTTCCAGAAGCAAACATCTGAAGGCGTAGGGTGCTTCCCTTGGGTGTGGGAGGTCATGATGTCACATCAACTCACATCCTCATCCTCACGTCTACTCAGCACCCTCTGGGGGCAAGACCGCCTGGAGGGTCGGGAAGGCTCCCTGCCCTTCTAGAGCTTCCTGAACAAAAAGACAAATTCACAACCTGCTAAATCCCAAAGCCAATGTCACAGTGCCGTGGCGAGCTGCCAGGCAGGCCGGGCAACTTGCCCCGTGCATGGGCGGGAAAGGTTTAGTGGAGGAAGGGCACGAGGGCTTTCCATGAGCTGGGCCCGGCACCAGGCGGGGAGTGGTCTGAGACGCTTCCAGGAGGAGGGAGACATGAGGGGCCATGAGGAAATTCCAGGCTGAGATATGGTAGGGCCGAAAGGTGCAGGGCAGGGCTCAGGGACATGGGTGGCGAGTGAACCTGAGTGTGCTGGGAGATTCAGGGAGCAGGCGCATCTGTGTGCGGCAGAGGAGAGAAAGGCACATCCAATCCTGGCTTTGCCACGACTGAGCTTGAGCCTTGGGCAAGTGATGTCCCCCTCTGGGCCAGATGAGGGGAGTGGACCAGAGCAGAGGTTCCCAACGGGAAGGACAGGGATGCTGTTCAAAAAACACACCTACATCTAAAGCTAGTTCTACTGGTGGATATCCCTGGGGTGTGGCCTGGACATGTCTGTGTTTTAAAGGATGCTGGTGCTTCTGGTGTGCATCGCTGGTTTAATGCACTTCCAAGATCCTGTTAGCTCTCAAATGATCATGTTTCAGAGGTGCGAGAAGTTGGTGAAACGGCCAGTGGGAAGGGAGTCCTGGCTGGCCTTCACCAGCAGAGGAAACCAGTGGCTGAGGATTCGTCTCGCTGTGTAGACTGTGCGTCTGACTCTCTGGGGCTATGCGGATAATTTCAGAACAAAGCTGGGCGTGGGGTGGGGGGTGCAGAGACCTATTTGGGCCTGAGTGATCCAGATAATTGCAGTGCTGGCGCTGCCCTCCCAGTGTGCCCTGGGTGGGGGGCGGGCCCCCATTAGTCACGGGCTGGGTGGGGGGAGGTGGCTGAGGAACAGGGAATAAATAAAAGGAGTGAGCAGTCATGTCTCAAGCAGGACTGCGAGGGCGGGGGGTGGCTGCCAGTGTCCCAGGCAGGGAGGCTGAGACATGAGTCACACTCGGAGACGCTGACCTGGCAGCACCCAGCCTCTCTCGGAGAAGGAAGGAGGAGGCGGGCGCTGGAGGTTCTGAATGTCAGGCTTGCCTCTCGCCATATCCTTGGGCTCAAGATCTTTGTCATCCCTCATCGCAGCCCTTTGTGAAGCTGTGTGACAAAGAGACCTCTGTTCGTACTTCTTCTGCCATTATCCTTAAACCACCAGAATGTCCACTTCGGACCTTAGGAGCTATAGCCACCGGTCATTTTCCTGGGCTGCAGTCACCAGAGCATTCTCCCCTCTGGAGCTGCCGCGTGGGACGGCGCTGTTTTAGACAGCGGGGCTGGTGTGTGAAGATCGTGGGGGGAAATGACTTTCATTGCTAGGTTCTCAGCAGCCTGCTTCTCCCCAAGGCCTCAGTTCGCTCTTGCTCCCACTCAGACGTAACTCCTGGCCGATACAGAAGGTCTTTCCTAATCATTTGAGAAGATCAGAGCCCCACTCCTGAGCAATGCAGGCAGTTCTGCAGGGCACCCGAAAGCCAGCTGTTGCTGAGTGGAGCTGCCAGGCTGACCATGCCCTGTCTGGAGGGCCAGGGTCACCCTGGCAGGGAACAGTCACAGCCCTTCTCTCCCCTCTGGGACCCTCTTTCAAGGAGCCAGCCTGAGGTCAGTGTCACTGTTTGATCCCTTCCTACCCTTCCAGATTTCTGGTTCTGAAACGAGTGCTCCCCTCTTTTTGCTCAGCTGTGTTTCATGGCCTCTTGGGTCACAACTTCAGCCCAGCCCAGCCCCCTCCTCTCCCCTAGATCTGCTCCTACACCTGCTTGGTGCCCTGGCCCCAGGCAGGTCTGGAGCTTGGGGCCAGATGCCTCAGGCCTTTAACCTTGCCCAGGGCAGCCTGGGCAGAAGCTGAGGTTGGATGTCTTTTGCTAACCTTGGCAGAGAAGTGCTGAATCTGTCTAAAGTAATTGAGACTATTTGCTGCCTGTGGGAGAAATTTTTATGCCCAGGGATTTTACTGGACCACTGCGGGCAGCCCTGTTTGGCTAGATGGAGGTTTATATGTTTTTCCATAACTGGATGTTTACGGTTTGTAAGCACTTGCCTTTTAAAAATGTCCTCATCAAGAATAGCTGTCTTAGGCTGGGCGCAGTGGCTCACGCTTGTAATCCTAGCACTCTGGGAGGCCGAAGAGGGTGAATCACTCGAGGTCAGGAGTTCGAGACCAGCCTGAGCAGGAGCAAGACTCCGTCTCTACCAAAAAATAGAAAAAAATTAGCTGGACAACTAAAAATATATAGAAAAAATTAGCCGGGCATGGTGGTACATGCCTGTAGTCCTAGCTACTTGGGAGGCTGAGGCAGAAGGATCATTTGAGCCCAGGAGTTTGAGGTTGCTGTGAGCTAGGCTGATGCCACGGCACTCTAGCCAGGGTGACAGAGTGGGACTCTGCCTTAAAAAAAAAAAAAAAAAAAAAAGAATAGCTGAATAGCTGTCTATTATTTTATGTTTGATCTTCCTTTTTATCTTTTAACTAGGAAATGGGAGACCAGTAAGAGTGGGCAATTGTGAGGCTCACCCATGTTCCAAGTAAGGGATGCGAGTTTGCCCCTGTCGTCCTTCTGGAACTACAGAGCAGAGCTCGTGTTCCAGCCACAGTTGGGCCCCTTGACCTTGGTCAAGGCCGAAGGCCCTGGAGCAGGAGCGCTGCTGTGAACTAACTCTGATGCATCTTTCCAGAGCAGTGGCGAGGCCGGAAGGAGTCGGGATGCCCCAAAGCCTCAGCCTCTGGCTTGCAAAGCACCTTGACTTCCCTGGGAGGGGACAGAGAAGCCATTTTACCCAGGGAGGGCCCCTTGGTGGGCACCTCCATCCCAGCATTGAGATGTGGTTGGTAATGTGAGATTCTCACCAGGGTTGGCTATCCAGTACAGGAGTCATAGCCATGTGGGGCTATTTACACCTAAATTTAAGTTAACTAAAATTAAATAAAGCTTAAAAACCAGTTTCGCATTCACACTGGCCACATTTCAAGTGCTCACAAGCCACATGTGGCTGGTGGCTGCCTCACTGGGCAGCACAGTTACAGAACAGCTCTGTCACCACAGGGCTGTCTTGGCAGGATTCATCAGATTCCCTTTACACTGACCTGTCCACAGAGCTGACGATGCCCAAATGCTTTTCCTACCTTTTGGTGGACGTTCAGAGGTTCCATTTGCCCTGCAGACTCTCCCAAGCTACTTTCTCAGCCCATAGAACCGGCTGCGTGGCCTTGTGAGGCCTCCCTTCTAGAAAGAACAGGTAGCATGCCCCCGATAACCTGCTGACCACGCAACCCACAGGCACCCCTGGAATCAACTAGCAACTTGACACACACACGGCCCAAACTCCTGCTTCTCCGTGCCAAGCAGCAAGACTTCTCAACTAGGCTGTCCTCTGCTGCTCTGCTACTTAGTAACTGGTTGGCACTGGATGAAGAGACCCTTCAGACACTCCAATGCCTAAAAACATTCCCGTCCCTGCTCCTCAGTGTCACCTCTCCCTTCCCCCAAGCGTCACCATCACCAAAAATAAAACTGTTGATATCCTAGGCACAGTCCACAAAGCTCCTGCATTAGAATTACTTGATGGGAAGGGGTTTGTTTAAAATGCAGATTTCTTTCTTTTTTTTTTTTTTGAGACAGAGTCTTGCTCTGTCACCTGGGCTAGAGTGCTGTGGCATCAGCCTAGCTCACAGCAACCTCAAACCCCTGGGTTCAAGGGATCCTCCTGCTTCAGCCTCCCGAGTAGCTGGGACTACAGGCACGAGCCACATGCCCAGCTTTTTGTTTGTTTGTTTCTATTTTTAGTTGCCGGCTTATTTTTCTATTTTTAGTAGAGACAGGGTCTCGCTCTTGCTCAAGCTGGTAAAATGCAGATTTCTTTCTCCACACCCAGCCAATGGGTTTGAACTCTCTGGGGTAGGGGGGCCAGAATTTGAGAACCACTGCTAGTGGGGATGCAGCGCAGGACCCACCCTCTGCATCCCTGGGAACTGGAAACCAACCCCCTTTGCATTGTGAGGTCTCTGGGTTATTGCAGACCACATTGTCCCAGACCACATTGCTGATGCTGGGAGCTGGTAGGGAACGGGATGACAGACTGTTCCCCATCCCTCTTGTTCTCCTCCTGCCCACCCCCCACCTGCACACACACAGGTGCTCACACACATTCACACACACACACACACACACTACTCACTCAGCAGATCTGCTGGACATCTAATAGATCTGAGCTTAAGAAAAGCTTGTTCCAGGCCTGGCCTGTGAGGCACAGTGGCCTCCTCTTACAGGCCCTGGTAGAGGAGGACAGAATTCTTTTCCTCACCCATTACTAGGTTCATGGCTGAGGAATTTATAGTAAAAGACAGATGAACAAGAGCAGAGCAGACAGATCTATTTCATATCTAGGTTTTACGTGACACAAGAGCCTTCAGAAATGGAGACCCAGAGAAACATTTGTGTGTTTCCATGCCTGGGTTTGATAGAGTGTGGACAGTCGTGCAGAATTATGATTGGACAAAGGGGATGTGATCTAGTGGCAATAAATTGGGGACACTTAGCAAGGCCAGTTTGTTCAGAGTCTTCTCTGTGTCCTTGTGTCTTCAGAGATAAGAACATGCCTCACCTCCGGGTACAGGGTGGGCACCTCTCACATAAGAGTCCATGACCTACTTTAGAGGAAGACGAGGGAATTCTTTTATGGCTGCTTCAGGAGAGAACGGCGGGAGGAGGTCAGAGAGATCTTCCTGCTTCTGCTATTTCCTCATATGTCACATATTGGGATAGTGTGTCCTGAACCCTATCACCCTGCTACATGAACTCCTGAGACCTGAGTCCTCAGGGCCTGTCTCTGAGAGACCTCCTTTTTTTCTCCTCTAAATTACTGTTTTTCAACCTTTTTTCAACCCTTTCCCCACTTTGGTGAACATAAAACTCTACATCTGGGATTTTAATATGCCATTACCTCCCTTCTTCTTGTCCTCCCCAAACATTCTATGGTTTGTATTACAAAAATAAGGTTTCCTCCTCATTTTCCAAATATAAAATTATATGCACACAATACTTGAAAGAGTACAATGGTGGAGTTCATGACCAGAAAGAAAGTCGTACTGCTACAGCAGAGTTTCTCTAGCATGAGCGTGTATCAGAGTCACCTGCAGCGCTTGTTAAAGTGCAGATTGCTGTGTCTGACTCCCACTTTCTGATTTGGGAAATCTGGGGTGGCTGGGGGAACCACGCTTTGAGAATCACTGCTCTAGAATGATTACACTCACACACTCCCTCCCTCCCTGGAGCCAGAGGAAAGGCCAAACCTTTAAGTAGACAAAACATGCACCCAGATCGTCCTACGGATCCCCCTTCTCTCTCCCTTTTCAGAGTGGAGCATCTCCCTGGACCTCAATCATACTGATGGCCTCTCCTGGGCCTGTCTCTGCGTTACACTGGCCAAGCCTCTGTCTTGGCAAAGACTCCATCCTCTCTAGTTAGGGAGAAAAGAAAGAAGGAGGTACAGAAGGAGAACCCTTTCTTGCCCAAAGTAATATTGAGCACACATTTTGAAACTCCATATCCAGAAGCTTTGGGGGGTGTGTGTGTATTGTTCCATAGATTTCTGGACACAAAATGCAGTAACCAAAGTAAAGCGCTCATCTGGTGAATCTGAACAGCATTAAGGGAGAATGTAGGTCTCTTATTCCAGCCAGGGCCTGGAATGGAACAATAGCATAGCTTGCATATTTATTTAGGCCTTGCCATCTCAGCAGCGAAGAAGTTTGTGGAGTAAATGAGCAAAAGATGGAGAACTTTTCTGCTCTGTGTTTATAGGTTTTGGCTTTTCCCAAACAATCCATCTCGAGCTCTCACCATAAAGAAGCCAAGCGGCCCCCTGACACGTGCATCTTGTTGGAAGTTTTACACTATTTATTTTTGGCTCTGGGAAACAATCTAGTTCTCTGCCACCGAAGCTGTCAGGCAGTAACAGAGTGCCTGAGCACATTCAATTGTTTATGAGGCTTTCTCTGAAATCCTCAGCCCTTTCCAATGATGGGAAAAGCAATGAAAAATCTCTTAGCAACGACCCAGAGGGGCTCATCTGTCCTCAGCCATCCTGATGCTGCTCCTTGTTGAGTATTTATCATGTTGCTCAGCTAGTCTCTTTCTACCCCAGGCTGGTCAATCACACCTGGAGTGTTACACTCAGTCACAGGCAGGAACTTGGAGAGAAGAACGAACCATATGGTGAAGGACTTTAAATTATGCCTTGCAAGGAAAGACAGAAGGAACTTGGAAGGCAGAGTCTAGGGGAGGATGCTCGGAGGACACTACCCCTTGCTTTGAAATAGCCACAGAGCTGTCAGGTAGAAGCACCTTGAACTTGCTCCCTGGAGCTGTAAAGTCAAGTTCTAAGTTGTCGTTCAGGTTATTTGCCAGGGTTTCCTCTAGGAGGCATCTCACATTAGCAGTCCCTGGAGACGTTTTCTCTCTTCCGTCTCTCTTGAGGCAGTCTCGTTTTTTCTCATGGCTTTAAATATCATCTTTAGGCTGATGACTCCCAACTGCATATCCCTGGCCTAGATCACTTTCTAAAATGTAAACGTGTATTTTCAGCTGCCTGCTCACATCCCCGCTTGCTAGCTCCCTGACACCTCCAACGGCACATGTGTAAAACTGAACTCTTGATCTGTCCCCCTGACCCAAATCTCACCCTTCCCCAGTCTTCCGCATCTCAGTAAATGGCACCAGCCTCTATCCAGTTGCCAAGTCAGGAGTGTCGGAGTCATTTTTGGCACTCCATTGTCATTCACACCCCACATCCAATCCGTCACCCAGTTCTGTCTATTCTGCCTCCAGAATAGGCATTGAGCTCCTCTACTTCTCTCCACCATCCTCATTCAAGCCACTGTCACCTCTCAGGGGGACTTTCACAATTATCCTCTAAATCAGTCTTCCCGCTTCCATCTGGCCTGCCACCCTCCCTCACAACAGCCCAAGAGACATCTGACCGTGTCATCCCCCTGCTTAAAACCCTTCAATGCTATCTGTCATCATTGTAATAAAGCCCGGGCTCCCACTGAGATCTACAGGGTCCTGCCTGACATCTGTCACTTCATCTGGGGCCGCCCTCCCATCTGCACTTGGGTCACGCTGGCCCTTTTCAGCTCCTCCAGTGTGTCCAGCTCTTCGCTGACGCCTCACTCGGGCTTGCCATCCCTCAGCGCCCTCCCTTAGTCCTTTAGTTCTCACCTTACATGCCGCCTGTTCAAAGAAGCTGTCTATTGTAGTTATCTTTTGCAATACAAACCATCCCCAAACTCAGTGGCTTGGAACAACAACCACCTTGTTATTGCTCATGATTCCGTGAGTTGCCTGGGGCTTAGCTGGATGGATCTTCTGCTCGTCTTGCTTGGGCCTCTCTCAAGTGGCCGCAGTGAGACGGCAGCTGGGGCTGAAACATTTGAGACAGCTTCACTCACACCTCTGGCATCTTGGCAGGAATGTCTCACCTGGGACGCTGGGAAGGCTGGGCCTCTCTGTGCTGTCCCAGGGGCTCACTCCCCTACTGTGGCCTCTCCCTGTGGTCTCTCCAGCAGGGTGGCCAGACTGATTTAAACCTGGAATGATCCCATTAAAAGTCTTGTTAGAATAGAGAGTTGTGGACATATATATTTGTTAGTGTGGATAATGGTTCCAAGGAGCCATTGTGTGGTACAGTGGAAAAGAACAGGTCTTTGGAGTCCAAAGTTCAAATCCTACCTCTACCATATGTGATTCTTGCTTATTTATTAAGGCTCCCTTGGTTGCTAATGATAGAAATATATTCTAGCTAGCTTAAGCCAAAAAGGGGAATTTGTTGGAATGTATTAGGCAGGGTTCTTTAGAGAAACAGAACCCATAGGATATAGACAGATATATTGAAAGAGATTTATGATGAGAGATTGGCTCAAACAATTATGAAGGCTGAGAAATCTCATGATCTGCCCTCCACAAGCTGTAGTTCCAGGAAAGCTAATGGTGTAGTTTCAGTTCAAACCCAAAGGCCAGACAACTAGGGGATTGTATGTGAGTGTGTGTGTTGGGAGGGAATGGGGCTTGCTGTGTAAGTGCTTGTCTAAATCAGAAAGCCCAAGAACCAGGAGCACTGATGTCCAAGAGCAGTAGAACATGGATGTCCCAGCTCAAGCAGAGAGAAAAACACACCCTTCTTCTGCCTTTTTATTCTATTTGGGCCCCCAACAGATTTGATGCTGCCCTCCTGCATTGGTGAGGGACATCTTCTTCAGTCTACCAATTCAAATGCTAATCTCTTCTGGAAACACTCTCACAGACACACCCAGAGATAATATTTTACCAGCTATCTGGGCATCTCCTAGCCCAGTCAAGTTGACCCATAAAATTAACCATCACAGATCACACGGGGCGGGGTGGGGGGAGGGTTGACAACCATGACTCAGCAGTAGGAGTCAGTGGGTTTTTTTCCAGAGCACTACTGTTAACCTGCCTCCACCTCCATGATCTCTTATCTTTGTGTTTCTCATTCTTCAGCTCCAAGTCTCACATCTCCCTCTCTCTCAAGATTCTGTTTGACCCAGCTTGGTTCAAGTATCAAATTCCTTGGTTGACCAACCAGCCAATGCCAGGGGGTATAGTCACATGGTACAGGCTGGGATGCGAGGGGTCCCTGAGTATGGGGTACACAGCCAGAAAAGGGGAATCAGTGGGAGGCCACTAGAGAACCCCACATGCGGCAACTACACTGGGTCAAGTTACTGGCAAGCCTCAGTTTTCCTCACATATAAAGTAGGATCCTCTACTTCTCAAAATTGTTGTAAGGATTAATCAAAGTAATGTCAAAAAGTAACAAACACATAGTAAACACTAAATTTATGTGTCATTATTGTTTTTAAAGCAGTTTTTTTGTTTTGTTATTTATTTACTTATTTATTTTTTGAGACAGGGTCTTGCTCTTGCTCAGACTGGTCTTGAACTCCTGAGCTCAAGCGATCCTCCCACCTTTCCCTCCCAGAATGTTAGGATTACAAGCATGAGCCACCAAGCCCAGCCTTTAAAACAGTTTTAATACTAGTGAATAAATTAATGGACTGGTAATAGCTTCAGAACATCATCATGGTCTTAAAGGAAGGTTCTGGGCTCATCTTATACTTGCCTTGCCCTAGCCCTGGAATCAGCCGTTTCTCCAAGGAGCCCTTATTCCTTTTATAAAAAACGGTATCCAGATGCCAAGACCTGGTCCCTAGGTATGCTCACTGCTGTTAAAATGTCAGTTCTTCCAGGTGCTGTCGGGGGACAGAGCTGGGGAACACACACACCCATTTATATGTACACTTATTTCTGTCCCACTGTATGTGGAAAATCATGGGTTCACACTGATACCTTCAATTCCAATCCAACACCACAGGGCTCATTCTGGGTGTCTCCTTTGTCATATTTGTTAATTTCCTGATTTTGATGACTGTATTGTGGTTATAAAGGAGAATGTCCTTATTTGAAAGAAATACACACTAAAGTACTTACCCAGTGATTAGGCATAAAGTAGCAATTTATGCCCAAACAATTCAGAGGAAAAAGAAAAAGTTCTTTGAGCCATACTTGCAACTCTTCTATAAGTTTGAGATTTTTAAAAATAAAATTAAAACAAACACTTCTCGGAGGCTTAGGCAGGAGGATCACTTGAGCACAAGAGTTCAAGGCTGCGGTGAGTTATGATCACAGCACGGTACTCCAGCCTGGGTGACAGGGTGACATCCTGTCTCTAAAAAAAAGTAAAAGAAAAAAAAAATTAAAAACAAAATCCTACAGTGAATAACCTCATAGATGAATAATTTCCTTACATGAGCAGGTGATTCAGCAAAGGGAGAAATGTCGTATCAGAAGGCCTGTGCATTTGTAATTTTAATGGATGTTGCTCCAATTGCCCTCCATAGTGGTTTTACCAATTTATATAAACCCCCACCTGGAGTGAATGAGAGCCCTTACCTTCCCTAAGATAGTGTTTTGTCAAACTTCAAACCTTTTACAAATAATTCATTTTGTGAAAGCTGTTCTCTTGTGTAGTTTTAGTTTGCATGACTCTTATTATGAATGAGTTTGAGCTTCTTTTCAAAGACTTAAACACCAGTTGTGTTTCCTTTTCCTTGAGTGATGGTGCACAACCTTGTTCTTTTATTATCATTAACACCTCTAGATATGATGGCAATTAGCCCTATATGAGTAGCAAATATTTTTCCTCATTTTTCACTTGTCTGTTTACTTTTTTGAAGTTAATTTTGGCACGAAGATAGTCTTTATTATGTAGTCACTTTATCATTCTTTTATTTTATAGCTTTCTAGGTTTCATTTTACACCAACAAAGAATTATTAAAAAATTGTTTCTCTATGGTTTCTTCTAGCACGTGATTTTAAATTTTATTTATTTGTACACTTAGATATTGGACTCATTTAAAATTTGTACTACTCCAACTTCACTTTTTTTTTCCAGAAGGCAACCTCATTTATTGAATAATTTCTTTTTCCTGTGTGGTTTGAAATGCTGCCTTTACTGTACACTAAATTCCTGTAACTACTGCATTTGGTCCTATTTCTGAGACTTCTGTTCTGGTCCACAGATCTCTCTCTCTTCTCACCTATGTCTCTGGCCGCTCCTGCCCCCCTTTCTCGTGGTGTCCCCTCCTATTCTATCCTCATACATCTTCCCTCGGCTCTCCCAAGCTGATTTTACCAGCCTTCATGGTTTCAATACCAGCTGCGTGTTGAAGGTATATGATATTTATACCTCTACCTGGCCCTGTCCCCTGAACTCCAGTCTCATGTAATACCTTTTCCCTCAGTGTCTCCACTTGGAAGCTTAATCTGCATTTCAAAAATATTTCCAAATCCAAACTCCTGATCCTCCCCAGAAGCTGCTGCTCCTACAACATTCTCCCCTTGAGAAATGGCAGCTCCATTTTTTCTGTAGCTCCCGTCAAAACTCTTTAAGTCCTGACTCCTCTCCTGTCCTCTCCATCTACTCTATCAAGCCCTGTAAGCTCTGCACCCCAATAGATCCAGAATCCATCCAGCTTCCCAACCTCCACCTCTGCCCCATCATCTGTCTCTGCCCTGGGGTATGGCAGTAGCTGTCCGTGGTGGCCCCAATCCCACCCACTGACCCCACACCCATTCTTTTCTTAGAAGCCAGAGTGATTCTTTTAAATGTAAGTCAGATCATATCTTCCTCTGCTCAAAACCCTGCAATGGTTCCCAAAGTCCCACAAAGGCCCCCATGGTTTACCTGACCTGCCCCCAGTTAACTCTTAGACCTTAATCTTCTTCCATGCATCCTTTCTCTTGCTGGGCTCCAGGCACTCTGGCTTCCCTTCTGTTCCTTGAATACGCCAAGAGGACTCCTGCCTCAGGGCCTTTGCACATGCTGTCTCCTCTACTTACAGTGCTCTTTCCCCAGCTACACATATGGCTCTCTCCTTCATCTTCTTCAGGTCTCTACTCCAATGCACCTCCTTTGAATAACTCTATATAAACTTATAGACTTATACATCTGTAAGACTTACATAAACTGTAGACTTAAGTAGACAGAAGTTTATAATATATCAATTGGACATACATTAAAAAAATAAGCAAACTAAATTGGCTAAGGTAGTCCTAAAATTTCTTAATATTCAGAGTTTGTCTCTTCTGAATCATTTTTTGATTCTGACCGCTGATGTTGTTGTTTTTCCAAACAACATTGTCCTCTGTGCCTTTCAGAGTGCTAGCTTGATGACGCAGCATTTCATAAAGGGCTGCCTCACTATCATCTCTAGGATTTCTTCCAATTTGCTGACAATCTTGGCTAGTGATGCTGTATATGGACAGGTGATGACAACTACATCCTGACTGCCACCTGGATGGCAGGGTTGTAAGAAATACTGCAATTTCAGAAATTTTTTCCCCTAGCCACGAGACAACCAGGGAAATTTCAGAGATGTTAAATTGTAAAAACAACAACAAGAAACAGAAAACAGAATCAATGAATGATGGTACTATCTGGTAGGGCTAACATCCCTTACTTACTCCTCTTCTTTTCCAAAAATTTTTTCTAGGTATTCTTGCTAAATTTTCTTTTATGAGTAGCTAAAGTCAGGAAATCTTATTTATACAAATGGTTGATAATGAATGACAAGCAAATAAATGATAATAGCAAATAGCAGCACAAGCAGAGCCAGATCTCATCACTTGGTTAATTATTTCATATATCAATTAGAAGAGCCTTCTGCCTCAGTGTGGAATTAAATACCTGCCAGTTCCTCCCATCCCATGCTCTTGGCAGACATTGCTAATCCATCAAGGTTCTGTTTTTCACTGATACCAGAGGAGGCCTTGAATGCTTTCTCAGCACAGCATTCCAGGTGGCCATTACCAGTTGATTAGAGGTGGCACACAGGACTAAATCCCCCCAAGCCAACAGTCACCCAGGACATGTGAAGGTGAAAGGCAGAAAAGTCAAAATCTGTTATCAGTTCTTCACCAAGGCAGGATGCACACTCTAAACAGCACTACCCCTCCTTTGGATGTTGACACATTATCCCTGTAGCAACCGCAGGACATTCAGAGACCTCCCCTACTACCATGCACACGCACAGTCAGGCCCGCTGAGTCCAGGGCCCTGGATCAGACTCTGCATAAGCAGAGCCATGTAAGACTCCTCTTCAGCAAAACTGAGAGTCCAGCAGCTATTTTAAGTTCCACAGTGTTCTCCTTTCCCACCCTAACGTATTCAGCAGCCTCCACTGAGGCTCCCTGATTCACACCGAAGAGTGAATGACTGAAGCCCAGTCAGACCCTCCCAGGGGCCCCACACGTTATTTTAAGCAGTGCTTCTAAATCACCTGGGCATCTGGTTGTAACGCAGGCTCTGACTGAGCAGGCCTGGGCTTGGCCTTGTGCTGCTGGTTCATGGAGTAGAGAAGCAAGGTGCTCAGTGTATTCATCAGCTCAGGCTGTGCAGCAAAATAGCACAGTTGGGTGGCTCAAACAACAGAAATTTGTTTTTCCCAGTTACAGAGGCTAGAAGTCTAAGATCAAGGTGGCAGCAAGGTAGCATTATTATGAGGCCTCTTAGCTGGTAGGCAGCCACCATCTCGCTGTGTGCTCAGGTGACCTCTTCCTTGTGCAAGTGAGGAGACAGAGTGAGCTCTCTGCTCTCTTTTTATAAAGACACAAATCTTAGCAGATCACAGCACCAGCCTTATGACCTCATCTAACCTTAGTTACTTCCTTAGAGGCCCCATCGCCAAATACAGCCACCCTGTGGGGTTAGGGCCTCAATAGATGTGTCCCACCCAGGGGACACAAAGTTAAGTCCATGACAGTAAGAAACAGAACAGTGGGGGAAATGTCCTACTTTGTCAGGTCACTGTGGAAAGTGAGTATTCTCAGGACACCCACACCCGGCCTGTCCTCAACACCTGCAACCAATCTGGAAGATTTATCAGTGACTAAGGCCAGCAGTGTTGTGCTGCTGGCAGGAAAGATTCATTGTCTAATTATGGACCGCGGCATCTGAGAATTATGGGGAGAAGCCAGTTTTCAATTCATTTTAACAGAGCTTCTCTCTGTGGCAATTCCAGCCAAATAAGCCGACTCTGCAGGTTCCAGGCAGAGAGGGCTTTGTGCATGGGCTATATTTAGTGCCCAGGTGGCAGGTGGACATCTGC
This sequence comes from Eulemur rufifrons, assembly GCF_041146395.1. Classification (NCBI taxonomy): domain Eukaryota; kingdom Metazoa; phylum Chordata; class Mammalia; order Primates; family Lemuridae; genus Eulemur; species Eulemur rufifrons. Next base: position 79,034,041 of record NC_091001.1, on the reverse strand, counting down.
CACGCTGAGCCCAGCACTACTGTGCTCACCACCGCAGCATGTCAGGGTGACTTCCGAGGGCTTGTGTGGCAGCGTGGAGGCTCCCATGGCCAGCCACCTCCTCCCTGCCCTGGATGGCTTTGGAAAAGCTGCCTCAGGTGGCACTGTGCTTCTTCATGGGCACCATGCCCTGGCCCTACTGGCTTTTTAAAGGGCTACAGAAATGCTATGGTTTGAATGTGCCCCCCGAAACGCATATGTTGGAAACTTAATCTCCAATGCAACAGTGTTGGGAGGCAGGGCCCAAGGGACGTCGCTTAGGTCATGAGGGCTCTGCCTTTGTGAAAGGATTAATGCTGATTATAAAACCGTTGGAGGCTGCAAGTTCACTCTCTTCCCCTCTCTCACCCTTCTGCCTTCCACCATGGGAGGGTACAACAAGGAGGCCCTCGCCAGAGGCAGGCCTGGATCTTGGACTTCCCAGCCTTCGGAACGGAGAGCTGATAAATTTCTGTTCGATATGAATTGCCCAGTCTTAGGTATTCTGTTATAGCAGTAAAAGCAGACTAAAACAAGAAAATATTTGAAACCTAAATTAAAAATGTATTGGCTTCAAGAGACAAATTTCTGAATTGGAATTAGTAAATGTCAATTGAATGTCCCTAAAATGTCAATGGTCATCTATGATTCAACTCTACTGTTGTATAATCTATAGCTAATAACTATATAGTTATTATATAATGTAGTAGCATTTATATATAATAACAATATGAAAAAGTTATTTTTAAAAAGCTAAAAGTCCTTTCAAATTTTCTAGAGCAAAGCGACATAGTTAATAAGGGCTATGGGAGCATTTTCATGTTTGATATGGTATGGTGGAAGGCCTGGCCCAGGTCTGTCCTCTGATGACCACAGAGACCATGGCCCTCAGACAAAGCCTGGTTCCCTCCCCACCTATGGCAGTGTTTTCAAGGATACTCAGCCTGTCCCATTATGATCTGAGAATCACCTGGGCTCAATGCTCCACGGCAGAACTTCTCACAGTGTCATCCAGGAACCGTCTGCAATATTGGGAGTGCTTGTTAAAAATGCAATTTCCTGGGCCTCAGGAAATACTGAATCAGATTATCTGGAGGAGGGCTCCAGGAAGTGTACTTTTAACAAGCTCCCTGGTGATTCTGATACACAATAAACTGTATGAACCAGAGCTCTAAGGGGTCTGCTTTCTGTTTGGCAAAGAGCTGAGAAGAGATGGTGAAAAGCCAGTCTCGGGGTGTGAAACCGGGACACTCCAAAGGTTCCATGGCACAGGGCTGGTGCCAGACTCAGGATCTGGGGAAGACGTCTGGAGCCAGATGAAACATCAGGTAAAGCCGCAGACATGGGTTTATGCCCTTTCTGGCTCCTGAGTTCTCTCACATGTGCCAAGCTGCTCAGGGCTCAGGGCTCAGGGCTCAGGGCTCAGATTCAGGCCCTGGCAGGAGCTCTTTGGAGCTGGATTAAATATCCACAGCAGGATCAAAGGGATAGACATGGGGGTGTGGGTGGGGTGAGGGAAGATATGTACTTATTTATTCAGGGTGCATTTATTCAACCAATATTGATTGAGCATCTCCTCTGCCCCAGGCACTAGGCCTTGGCCATACAGCTGTAGGCAAAAATTGATATTCTTATTGCCTTGTGGGGCACACCAAGATCTGGCACAGTTGCTGGTCAGATGGTGACAGGCCTGCTTGGAACCAGTGAGTGTTGCTATGAAGTGAAGGCAGGGTCACTGGCCACAGGAAGGGGTCTGTCTTAGTCTGTCTTGTGCTGCTATAACAAAATACCTGAGGCTGGGTAATTTGTAAAGAACAGAGATTTATTACTTTCAGTTCTGGAGGCTGGGAAGTCCAAGGTCGAGGGGCTTGCATCTGGCAAGGGCTTTTCTGCTGCATCACAACGTGGTAGAAGGCATCACATAGGCAAGAGCATAAGAGAGAAAGAGAGGAAGGGGGGAGAAAGGGAGAGAGGGAAAGAGGGAGAGGAGAGGGGAGGGAATGAGGGGAGAGGAGAGGAGAAGATAAGGGGAGGGGAGGGTAGAGGAGAGCTTCCACCTCTCAACACTCTATTTTTTCTAGTTTTATTTTTTCGTTTATTCTTTATTTGATATATTCATGGGGTATAAGTGCAGTTTTGCTGCATTGATACATAGCGCTGTGGTAAAGTCATGGTCATCAGTGCATCCATCACTGGAGCACATTGTACGCACCAAGTAACCTCCCATCATCTACCTGCCACCCCTCTGAGTCTTTCCATTGTCCATGATTCCACACTCTGCTTCCAAGTGTACACATTATTTTGTTCCCACTTATAAATGAGAACATGTGGTATTTGTCATTCTGTGTCTGAGTTGTTTCACTTAAGATAATGGCCTCCAGTTCCATCCATGTTGCTGCAAAAGACATGATTTCATTCTTTTTTATGGCTGCATAGTATTCCACTGCATATATATACCACATTTTATTTATCCAATTTTCAGTTGATGAACACTTAGGTTAATTACATATCTTTGCTGTTGTGAATAGTGCTTATAAACTTATATGTTTATAAGTGCAGGTATCATTTTTATGCATTCTTTTCCTTTGGGTATATACCCATTGGTGGAATTGCTGGATCATGTGGTAGTTCAATTTTAAGTTCTTTGAGAAATATCCATGTTGTTTTCCATAGAGGTTGCACTAATTTACATTTCCACTAGCAGTGTATAGAGTTCCCTTTTCTCTATATCCTCATCAACATCTGTTATGTTTTGTCTTTTTAATAATAGCCATTCTGATTGGTGTAAGATGATATCATGTCTCATTGTGGTTTTAATTTGCATTTCTCTGGTGATTAGTGATGAACATTTTTTCATATGCTTGTTGGCCACTTATTCGTTTTCTTTTGAAAAATGTCTATTTATGACCTTAACCCCTTTTTAATGGGGTTTTTAATTTTTTTTTTACTGTTGAGTTCCTTATAAATTCTGGATATTAGTCCCCTGCTGGATGTATAGCATGCAAATATTTTCCCCCATTCTATAGATTGTCTGTTCACTCTGTTGATTATTTCCTTTACTGTGCAGAAGCTTTGTAGTTTAATTAAGTTCCATTTGTCTATTTTTGTTTTTGTTACCTGTGCTTTTGAGGTCTTAATCATAAATTCTTTTCCTAGATCAATGTCCAGAAGTGTTTTCCCTAGGTTTTCTTCTGGTGTTTTTATAGTTTCAGGTCTCACGTTAAAGGCTTTAATCCATCTTGAGTTATTTTTTGTATATGGTCCAAGTTTCATTCTTCTGTGTATGATAATCAAATTTTCTCAGCACCCATTTATTGAAGAGGATATTCCTTCCCCATTTTTTATTTTTACTGACTTGAACAAAGATCAGGAGGCTATAAGTATGTGGCTTTATTTCTGGGTTCTTTATTATGTTCCATTGATCTATGTGTCTATTTTTATACCAGTACCATGCTGTTTTGGTGACTGTACCCTTATAGTATAATTTAAAGTCAGGCAATATGATGCCTCTAGCTTTGTTTTTTTGGTCAAGGTTGCTTGGGCTATTTGGGCTCTTTTTTGGTTCCATATAAACTTTAGAATTGTTTTTTCTAATTCTATAAAAAATTTGATAGGGATTACATTGAGCCTGTAGATTGCTTTGGACAGTATGGTCATTTTAACAATATTAATTCTTTTATTTTCTTTTTTTATTTATTTTTCTTTTTTCAACTATTGACAGCTAAAGAGACCAAGAAACTATATTAATTCTTGAGATCCATAAGCATAGGATGTTTTTCCATTTGTGTCATCTCTAATTTCATTCATCAGTGTTTTGTAGTTTTCCTTGTAGAGATCTTTTACCACCTTGGTCAAATATATTCCTAGGTATTTTATTTTATTTTTTTTCATCTCTATCATAAATGGGATTATCTCTTGATTTAGTTCTTATCTAGATTGTTAATAGTGTATAGAAATGTTACTGATTTCTGTAAATTGATTTTGTATCCTAAAACTTTACTGAATTTATTTATTAAATCTAAGATTTTTTTGGTGGTCTTTAGGGTTTTCCAGATATAAGATCATCTCATCAGTGAACAGAGATAATTTGACTTACTCTTTTCTAATTTGGATGCATTTTATTTTTTTCTCTTGCCTGATTGCTATGGCAAGGACTTCCAGTACTATGCTGAATAAGAGTGGTGAAAGTAAGCATCCTTGTCTTGTGCCAGTTCTTAGGGAGTATGCTTTCAACTTTCTTCTTAGTTTTTAGTCCTTTAAGACATCTGAATTTTTTTGTTTTTTGAGACAAGGTCTTCTTTGTTGCCCAGACATGAGGGCAGTGGCATGATAATAGCTTACTGCAACCTCAAACTCCTGGGCTCAAGCGATCCTCCTGTCTCAACTTCCCAAGTAGCTGGGACTATAGATATGAGCCACAACCACTCAGGTAATGTTTCTATTTTTTTAAGAAATGGGATCTCTCTATGTTGCTCAGGCTGGTGTTGAACTCTTGACCTTAAGCAATCCTCTTGCCTTGGTCTCCCAAAGTGCTAGGATTACAGGCATGAACCATTGCACCCAGCCTGTGCTTTCAACTTTTCCCCATTAGGTATGATATTGGCTATAGGTTTGTCATATTACCTTTATTATTGGCCTTTATTATTTTGAGGTATGTTCCTTCTATGTCTAGTTTGCTGAAAATTTTTATCATGAAGCAATGCTGAATTTTATTGAATGCCTTTTCTGCATCTATTGAGGTGATCATATAGTTTTGGTCCTTAATTCTGTGTGTGTGATATATCACATTTACTGATTTGTGTATTTGAACCATCCTTGCTTCCCTGGTATAATACTCACTTGATTGTGGTGTATTATCCTTTTGATGTGCTGTTGGATTCAATATGCTAGTATTTTGTTGAAGATTTTTATGTCTATATTCATCAGGGATATTGATCTGTGTTTTTCTTTTTTTGTTGTATCTTTGTCAGGTTTTGGTATCAAGGTACTACTAGCCTCATAGAATGAGTTAGGGAGAATTCCCTCCTTGATTTTTTGGAACAGTATTAGGAGGATTCATATCAGTTCCTTGTATGTCTGGTAGAATCTTCCTGTGAATCCATCTGATCCTGGACTTTTTTTTTTTGGTTGGGAGATTTTTTAAATTGCCGATTCAATCTCACTACTTGTGATTGATCTATTCAGGAGTTCTATTTCTTCCTGGTTCAATCTCAGGAGGTTACATGTTTCTAGGAATTTATCCATTTCCTCTGAGGTTTTCTAGTTTGTAAGCATATAGTTGTTAATAAGTTGATTTTTTTTTTGAGACAGGATCTTGCTTTGTTGCTCAGGCATGAGGGCAATAGCATGATCATAGCTCACTGCAACCTCAAACTCCTGGGTTCAAGTGATCCTCCTGCCTCAGCCTCCCAAGTAGCTGGGACTATAGGTATACACCACTGTGCCCAGCTAATTTTTCTACTTTTTGTAAATGGGGTCTCACTATGTTGCTCAGGCTGGTCTTGAACTCCTGACCTCAAGTAATCCTCCCACTTTGGCCTCCCAAAGCTCTAGGATTACAAATGGGAGCCACCACGCCCGGCCTCTGATGATCTTTTGTAGTTCTGTGGTATCAGTTGTAATGTCTCCTTTTTCATTTCTGATTTTGTTTATTTGGATCTTATCTGTTCTTTTCTTGGTTAGTTTGGCTGGTGGTTTACCAATTTTGTTTATTTTTTTTAAAGAATCAACTTTTTGTTTCATTTATTGTTTGGTTTTTTTTTAATGGTCTCTATTTCATTTAGTTCTGCTCTGATTTTGTTGTTGTTGTTGTTGTTATTTCTTTTCTTCTGCTAACTTTGGGTTTGGCTTGTTCTTGTTTTTCTACTTCCTTGATGTGTGACAGTAGCTTGTTAATTTGTGATCTTTCTACTTTTTTGATGTAGGCATTTAGTGCTATCAACTTCCCTCTTAGCACTGCTTTTGCTGTATCTCACAGATTTGGGTATGTTGTGTTATTCATTTCAAAAAAAATTTTACATTTCCATCTTAATTTCTTTTTTGACACAGTGATCATTCAGGAACATGCTGTTTAATTTCTGTATATTTTCATAGTGTCTGAAGTTCCTCCTCATACTGATTTCTAGCTTTATTCTACTGTGGTCTGAGAAGACATTTTATAAGATATTTGATATGATTTCAATTTTTTGTTTACTGCAGCACAATTCACAATTGCAAAGATTTGGAATCAACCCAAATGCCCATCAATTCATGAATGGATTGACAAAATGTGATATATATATATATATATATATACACACACACACACACACACACACATACACACACTATGGAATACTACTCAGCCAGCAGGAAGGATGAATTAAGGCCTTTTGCAACAATTTGGATGGAACTAGAGACCATTACCCTAAGTGAAGTATCTAAAGAATGGAAAAACAAATACCACATGCACCCGTTATTAAATTGGAACTAACTGATGAGCACACATATGCACAGAGTGAAGTAAAACTCAATGGAAATTGGGCAGGTGGGAAGGGGGAGGAGGGGATGGATGAAAACCTACTAACGGGTACAATGGACACTATCTGGGTGATGGGCACACTTGGGGCACACATAACCCTGATTCAAGCATAACAAAAGTGATCTATGTAACCAAAACATTTGTACCTCCATAATATTTTGAAACAAAAGGAAAAAAAGATTTCAATTTTTAAAAATTTTGTCAGGACTTGTTTTTTGGCCTAATGTGGTTTTTCTTGGAGAATGTTCTGTGTGCTGATGAAAAGAATGTGTATACTGTAGTTGTCAGGTAGAATGTTCTGTAAATGTCTGTTAAGTCCATTTGGTCTAAAGTCCAATTTTAGTCCAATGTTTCTTTGTTGGTTTTCTGTTTTGATGATCTGTATAGTGCCATGAGTAGGGTGTTGAAGCCCCCCCACTATTATTGTATTTCTGTCCCCAACTATTCTTTAGGTCTTGTAATATTTGTTTTGTCAATGTTGGTGCTCTGATGTTGAGTGCATATGTATTTAGGATTGTTTTAGCCTCTTGCTGAATTGATTCCTTCATCATTATATAATGACCTTGTCTTTTTTACTGTTTCTGATTTAAAGGCTGTTTTATCTGACATAAATATAGCTACTCCTCACTGTGTTTCCATTTGCATCGAATATCTTTTTACACTCAGTCTATGTGTGTCTTTATGGGTAAGATGATTTTCTTATAAGTAGTAAATAGTCGATTCATGCTTTTTAAATCCATTCTGCCAATCTATCTTTTAAGTGGAGCATTTAACCCCTTTATGTTCAAGGTTAATATTAATATGTGAGGCTTCATTCTTATATTAATTATTTTCTAGTTGTTTTATAAATCCTTTGTTTCTTTTTCTTAGTCTTTTTGTCTTTGTGGTTTGATGAAATTCTGTCATGTTGCCATTTGATTCCTTTCTTTCTCCTTTATGTGATTGTTTTACAAGACCTGTGAGTTTTATGTTTTTATGATGGTGAATATTGATCTTTTGCTTCCGTGTTTAAGACTACTTTGAGCATTTCCTGTAGGACTAGCTGAGAGGTGGCAAATTCCCTAAGTGTTTGCTTGTTTGAGAAAGACTATTTCTCCTTCATTTATGAAGGTTATTCTGGCAGGATATAAAATTCTTGGCTGGCAGTTTTTTTTTTCTTTCAGCATTTTGAAAATACCATCTGATTCTCTTCTGGCCTATGAGGTTTCTGATGAGAAGTCCACTGTTAGTCTGATGGGGTTACATTTATAGGTGACTAGATGCTTTTCTCTTGCTAATTTTTATTTTATTTTATTTTATTTATTTATTTTTTTTTTGTGAGACAGAGTGTCGCTTTGTTGCCCTGGCTAGAGTGAGTGCCCTGGCATCAGCCTAGCTCACAGCAACCTCAAACTCCTGGGCTTAAGCGAGCCTACTGCCTCAGCCTCCCAAGTAGCTGGGACTATAGGCATGCGCCACCATGCCTGGCTAATTTTTTCTATATATATTTTAGTTGGACAGATAATTTCTTTCTATTTTTAATAGAGACGGGGTCTCGCTCTTGCTCAGGCTGGTCTCGAACTCCTGACCTCGAGCGATCCACCTGCCTCGGCCTCCCAGAGTGCTAGGATTACAGGCGTGAGCCACTGCGCCCGGCCTCTCTTGCTAATTTTTAAATTCTTTCTTTCACTTTGACTTTAGACATTTTAAATATCATATGCTGTGTTGATGTGCGTTTTGCAGTGTATTTGCCTGGGGATCTCTGGGCCTCCTGTGTCTGGAAATCTAAATGTCTAGTTTTCAGCCCCACAGCTGCCCATGGCAGGATGGTGGGTATGGTCCTAAGTGTGTTAGGAGAGCTTGGTCTCCCCATCCCTTCCTGGCTTGGTGGTGGCTGTGGCCACATCACCTCAAACTTCATCCAAGGGTGGGGCACAGCCAGCATTAAACTCTCTACATGGTGCCAGCTGCGGGCCTGTGATTGGAGATGGCGGGCCCCCAGTCAGGAGAGCACCATGGGCAAGAAGCTATAGGGAGTGCAGTCCACTCATGTCTCCATCTCACAGCAGCCTGCTGCAGGGGCAGGGGCTGTTGTCCTAGGTATGTGTCAGGGAGCCTGGTTTCTCTGTCCCTCCCCCCACCTCTCAACACTGTTGCACTGGGGATTCTGGTTTCAACAATGTGAACTTTGAGGGGCACATTTAAACCACAGCAGGGTCCCATTTCACTCCAAGAGAAGAAGGGGCCCCAGCTAAGGCTGTGGAATATCTGCTGAAAGACTTGGCATCATCAACCAATCAAATAGTAAATCTTAACACCTGCCTCTCTCACCCTCTTCCATCCATTTCCAGTTCCTGTCTATTCTACTTCTAAAATATCTCTTGCAACCATCCACTTCTCTTCACTCCTATCGCCACTGTCCCAGCCCAAGCTGCTGGCATCTCTCCCTAGGATAATGGCACTGACTATGTCATCATAGCCTCATTCTTTTTTTTTTTTTTTTGAGACAGAGTCTCACTCTGTTGCCCGGGCTAGAGTGAGTGCCGTGGCATCAGTCTAGCTCACAGCAACCTCAAACTCCTGGGCTTAAGCGATCCTACTGCCTCAGCCTCCCGAGTAGCTGGGACTACAGGCATGCGCCACCATGCCCGGCTAATTTTTTGTATATATATATTTTAGTTGTCCATATAATTTCTTTCTATTTTTAGTAGAGACGGGGTCTCACTCTTGCTCAGGCTGGTCTCGAACTCCTGACCTCGAGCGATCCACCTGCCTCGGCCTCCCAGAGTGCTAGGATTACAGGCGTGAGCCACCGCGCCCGGCCTCATAGCCTCATTCTTAACCAACTCCAAAACATTATCCTCATAATCTTCACCAGGGACACCAGTCCTCTGCTTCTAGCCCCCTCAGTAACTTCCCAGTACATTTAGAATAAAATCCAAACCATATAACATGATTCACAGACTACCGATGATCTGGCCCTGGGCTTCCTCACTGACCTGTCCCATGCCAGTGCCTCCCAGCTCACTCTGCTTCCTGCAAAAATCTGTTGGCCCCAGGACACTCATGCATTCCTGGAATGCCTCCCTTGCTTCCTTTCCCATCGTCTAGGTGACTTCTATTCTTAAGGATTCTTCTTCTTCTTTTTTTTTTTTTTTTGAGACAGCGTCTCACTCTGTTGCCCGGGCTAGAGTGCCATGGCATCAGCCTCGCTCACAGCAACCTCAAACTCCTGGGCTCAAGCAACCCTCCTGCCTCAGCCTCCTGAGTAGCTGGGACTACAGGCATGTGCCACCATGCCCGGCTAATTTTTTCTGTATATATTTTTAGTTGTCCATATAATTTCTTTCTATTTTTAGTAGAGATGGGGTCTTGCTCTTGCTCAGGCTGGTCTTGAACTCGTGAGCTCAAACGATCCACCCGCCTCGGCCTCCCAGAGTGCTAGGATTACAGGCGTGAGCCACCGCGCCCGGCCAAGGATTCTTCTTAAATGTTACTTCCAGAGAAGCCTGATTTCAACCTCCCCACCCCCAACATAAATGAAGTCCCTGGTCTCTTTTACCTTCACTTATAATTCGGAGCACTTACATGGTAATTTTTGTGATTGATGACTAGATCATAAGTTTCTATTTTGTTTCTTTTGGTAAACACAGTCCCTAGCACAAAAGTACTCCATAAATATTTTGTTGAATGAATAAAAAAACAAGTGCATCCTCATCCTGGGCATGTCCTAATGTGTCTATCTTTGTAGCAGAAGTCAAGGGCAGTGCAAGGAAGAGGGAGAAATGATAGTCTCTGAATTTTAATAGATTTGAGAAGATATTTATTGAATAAGACAGGTGTATTAATTATCTAGTACTAGATAACAAATTACCCCAAAATTCAGCAGCTTAAAACAATAAAATTTATCATCTTACTATTTTTGTAGGTCAGATATTTGGAAGCAGTTTTTCCGGGTGGTCTGGCTCTAGGTCTGTCGTGAGGCTGCAGTCATCTGAGGGCCTGACTGGGGCAGGAAGACCCACGTCCAAGATGGCCCACTCACGTGCCTGCCAAGTTAGTGCTATGGCTGCCTAGTGGCCTCAGTTCATCACCGTGTGAACTTCTCCACAGGGCTGCTTAAGTGTCGTCCTGACATGGTGGCTAAATTCCTCCAGAGCAGGAGATCCAAGAGAGCACAAACCAGAAATCATAATGTCTCATATGACCCAGCCTTAGAATTCACACTATGTCGTTTCTGCAACCTCCTGTTGATTCCACAGGCCAACTCTACTCAGTGAGGGAGAGGCCTACACAAGGGCATGAGGACCAGGAGGTGAGGGGCCATCCTAGAGGCTGGCTACCAAGTGCTCAAGTGTAGTGCCCTGTATGTAAGTGTGAATATAACCTATTATATTAATATTAACATATTAACCCAGAACAATCTCTGGGTTAATTAGGATTGGTTTGATGAAAGAGGTTGACTTGCTCTGTATCCTGAAGAATAACTAGCTACTGGAGGATTTTCCAGGGGTGATGGGAAGGCAGGCAGGTGGGATCACAGCATGTGCAAAGGCCTGGAGGCAGCCATAGGTATTGTGAATTTGTTAATCAGAGAGGAAAGTGGTCTGGCTAGAACAGAGTGCACGTAGTGAAGTAGAGGGAATAAAACAATGGATGGGAGTGGTGGTCACGCCTGTAATATCAGATACTCAGGAGGCTGAGGCAGGAGGATCACTTGAGGCCAGCAGTATCAAGAGAATGAGAGCCTGTCTCTTAAAAAAAAAAAAAAAAAAAAAGGACTATGGAGTTGGGTGACATCAAATCATCAAATTCAAGAGGGCTTCAGAAGCAGGCGGTAGCATTCAGTTTTGATGAGTTGTTAAGGTTCAATGATAAGTGCTAAGTGCTATGGTGGTCATGATGATGAAAGCAGTGATTCAGGAAGAATAATCTAGTGGAATCATTCCCGTTAGGAGTGGGGAAGGAGGCAGAGTTTTAAGTGTTACCACAAAGGAAGAATCGACACTACCCAGAAAGACTGGGAAAGGGAGGCTGGGGTAAGAAGATGGGTGGGCCTCACTTTCTCCATGCACAAAAGAAGTAGCACCTGCTGCACGTGCCTCCCAGGACTGAGCTGAGCATCCCGTGATATGGCTATGAAACCACTCGGATAGGACAGAAGTTTTAGACACCCAAGGGATTACTGTTGGTGTAGGGATGATTCACTTGGTGAGCAGTGTTTATTTTAGGAGCGAGGGAGGTAAGGTTGGGAAAGAATAGGACTTATTTGTGGACATGTCTGCCCAGCTCCCCCTCCCTTTATCCTCTCCAGCCTGATGGATCCACAGCCTAACACATCTCTTCTCCCCTCTCCTAGTCTGTGCCAACTATTCTTCCAGTCTCCCAGCTTCAGTCTGAGCACCTGACTCCAGCTACCTTAGGGACCTGAAAATTTCCCCTTTCCCTCTGCCCCACCGCAAGCACACAGTAGTCAGGAGACTGTGCCAGGAAGAGCATTTGTCCTGGGCGGCTCTGGCCAGCTACTGCTATTGGCGAGCAGCCTGGGAGCCTGAAGCTGTACCTGAAATGGCCCCGTTGGAGGAGACACTGACCCAGCCGGTAGACTCTGACCTGCAGTGTCTTGTCTTAACCTTCATATCTACCAATCTCTGCAGGTCTACTTAGTTCCCTGCCCCATGTTAATTTGCTTAGAAAACCGAGCCCTTTCCACTTTGCTGTGCTCATTCTGCACCGCCCTGTGTTATGTTATTTTACAGACTGAATGTTTCTGTGTCCCCCACAAATTCTTATATTGAAACCTAATCCCCGAGATGATGGGGTTAGGAGATGAGGCTTTGGGAGTTGATTAGAGTATGAGGGCAGAACCCTCATAAATGGGACTGGTGGCCTTATGTTAAATAAAAGGGGCCCCCAGAGCTTCCTTGCCTCTTCCACCATGTGAAGACACGGTGCAAAGACAGCCATCTATGAACAAGCATGCAGACCTTCACCAGACGCCGAATCTGCTGGTGCCTTGATCTTGAACTTCCCAGCCTCCAGAACCGTGAGAAATAAATTCTGTTGTTTATAAGATACCCAGTCTATGGTATTCTGTTATAGCAGCCCAAATGAAATAAGACATTTTAACAATAATGAGATTCTGGGTTTGTATTGTCCTAGTCATTTCTAAGTATGTTCACAAACATTTTCACTAAGGGGCATATAGCAAAGGATAGCATTATCATGTGTGCGTTTCAGTCCCAGCTTCAACCAGTTACCTGTGTTCTGTAGGCCTTGATCTCCTCGTCTGTGAAATGGGATAGCAACAGGACCTACTTCCTGAGTGATGTGAGGATTGAACGAGGCTCCCTGGGGTGCCTGGCAGGTCATGGTGACAGGGTAGGGCCCCCCTTTCAAAGTGCCTTCAGGCTAGTTGGAGAGACACATGAAAAGAAAAAATTGGGCTTTTTTTGGGCTGCCTGGGCTTTTGTTAATAAATTTCCAGCAGGACGTTTCCGCCACTTGCCTTTTTTTAGAGACATGAAGGGAGGAGAATTGAAAACATTTCCTATGTTGAAATGAAAGGCACTATTTAATCTTGTCACCATCTGCCTTCGCTCTAGGCTGGGAGCCCGCAGGCCCGGCTCCCTGTTTCCTAGCGACAGGGCAGGCACACCTTCCCCATCAGATAAAAACACCAACTGCAGGGAACGTTCTTGCCCAGGGAACTGGGAATGAGCCACCCCAGACCACGAGTGTGGCCCATCCTCCCCTGGATGTTTCTCTCCAACCAAACAGGCCAACCTGTTCTCCCTCCCCAGGGTCCCACTGCAGCAGGGCCAGCCCTTCATTCATGTGTGAAGTCGCTGAAGCAACCCTGGGTGCCCCAAGCCCTTCCTCTTCCTCAGCAAAGGTCCTAGGGCTGCCATAACAGAACACCACAAACTAGATGGCTTTCAACAGAAGACATCTGTTTTCTCTCAGTTCTGGAGATCAGAAGTCTGCAATCAAGGTGTGTGTAGGGCTGGTTCTTTCTGGAGGCTGTGGGGGAAAACCCGCTCTGTGCCTGTCTCCCAGCTCCCGGTGGCTCCGGCAATCCCTGGGGTTCTTTGGCTTGCAGGTGCATCGCTCCAGTCTCTGCCTCCTCTTCACATGGCTTTGCTCTCTGTGACTCTGCGTCTTCTCCTTTTCTGTCTCTCATAAGGATACTCGTCATTGGATTTAGGGCCCACCCTAATCCAGAATGTTCTCCTCTGGAGATCCTTACTTCATTACCTCTGCAGAGGCCCTTATTGTAAATAAGACCACATTCTGAGATTCCAGGTGGCCATATCTTTTGGGGGAGGACCACTATTCATAATTCACAGTAGCTGCTGCAGAGGTTACTATTTTACTTGGGCTCCTCCCCTGTGGGAGAGAAGGTTTGATAAACTACTGTTAGGGATAGTATGTGGGATGCCCTTTGATCCATAGCCAACGGGTAGATATTTTGAAACTGGAGCTTGGGACAGGGGACCACCTTAACCAAAGAGGATGCAGCCTTCATGGTGGACTATCAGGTGTGGTGATCCCCCAGGGAGATATTTACTGCCAAAGGGACTCCCTGGTTATCTTGCTACCCCAGGGGAAGCCATGCCCTGTGCAGCTGTGCAAACAGGAGAGAGAGTCACGCCTGCATCGTTCTCCTAGCAGGAGGGCCCCTGCACCTCCTTCTGCTTCCTGCAGGGCACTGTTGGAGCCCTTCCTCTGCCATTAGTCGAGTGTCCTACTGGTGGTTCTGGCCCACCTGGAAGCAGGGTGTGCCGGGGTGGGGGGGGGTTGGCCCAGGCTGTGGGAAGGACCCTCCCTCTTTACCTTCCCTTTCACAAACAAGATAGCTGCCTCCAGACCTGAGTGGGTCCCCAGCTCCCCAAACAGCCCCCTCACTGATGGCTGACACCTGACCGTCTGAAATTCATTTCTTGTATTCTCCTTTTTATTTTTCACAATGTCATATGCAAAAACAAAGCAAAACAAAACCCAAAACTATCACATGTATTTATTTTTATTTGAACAGGTAATACATTCTCATAGTTTTAGAATCAAAAGGAACAAAAGGATATGCTGTGAAAATTCTCCCTCCCACTCCTGTCTCCCAACCACCCAGTTTGTCTCAGCCTTCAGGCTTTTGTATTCTCCAGAGATATATGCATAGCCATGTATTTTCTTTTTCCCTTCTTTTCTTCATAAACTATGCCTAGTTTTGTAACTTGCTATTTTCACTTCATAATATATTTGGGGGATCTTTCTTCATCATTCATAGAGAGCCTGCCAGTAATTGTTTAGGCTGTATGCATCGATACTCCAGTTGATAATGCATTGCTCTAGGAAGTTACCCAGTCTCCTCCTGCGGGACACAAAGATTGTTTCTTATGTTGCCTGCTGCTACAAACAAGGCTGCGATGAATTACTTTGTGTAGGCACCATGTCATGCAAGCGTGTGGGTAAATCTATAGAAGTGGCATTGCTGGGCTCCACCTCACTCTGCCACACACTTTCCAGGCTCCCAGGCCTGGGACTAAATGGTACCACCTCCCAGGGCCTGGCTGGTTTATTTTACGATGGTACGTGCTCTGTAGGTGGAAATGAGAAACACACCTTAATGTGGTAGTTACCGATGCAGCACATTAAATCTAATGTGATTTAAAAGACCGTATAATTTTTATGCTGCTATTAAACCTGCCGTAAGCTGAAGCCTTGCCCGTGTGCAAGGTCTGCACTGAGCCACCTCAGGATGGACTGGTGCTGGGGACTGCGGGCCTGGCTCCTAGCGTCCTGGCTCCAGCTCTGCTCTGAGAGACCTGGGCAAGTCACTCAGCGTCCTTGGGACGGTAGGTATGTTAATCCCTGTCGCTCCCTGGCTTTCAGACCTGAGGATGGGTCGGAAAATATGTTCCAGAGCTTGCTGCAAGCCATGCCCCCAACAGCAATCACCATGGCTTATTTATTTATTATTTATAAATAACTTATTTATTATAATAAATTATTTATTAATAACCATGGCCATGGAACAAAGTGAACCCCATTCACCCTTCCTGCTGGTGAATTCATTTCCAGTTTTGTGTCCTCGGCTCTCTGAAAGAAAGACAAGGTTGAGGGAGCATCTTCCATTTTGTGATTACCCGGCCTGCCCGGGCAGGGCAGACAGATGTGTGGGGCGGCCTGGCCGGGCCTGGCAGCCCTGGGGGGCAGGGAGGTGGCTGTGGAGGGCCAGGGCCAGCTGAGGGGTGGGTGTCTGTGTGGGCTTTCTGCCTAGAGGGAGGCCCTGACAACAAGCATTTTCCTGGTACTTTACGAAGTGCTTTCTCACGCGCTTTTCCAGTTAATATGTGCTGTGGTCAGAGTCTTAGTTATAGCAGATTTTAAGCAGAAAAAGAACCTAAGGCATATTTGGGGGAGCAGCTCACAGACTTGCCTTCCATGTGAAGCATGCAGCTCAGAAATCAGGCGGGAACCAAGGGAAGACAAGGTGGCCAGAGCGCAGATCAGTCCCCAGGAATGAGGAGCTGAGGACCCCACAGCCTCAGACACTGGACGTCACCACAGGCGGCCTGGCCACTGCCCAGGCTGGACACCAGCACCAGACGCTGAGGTGACCTGTTACCACAGCTGACATCCCTATTGCCCCCTCAGCCACCTGGGGGGCCCATGGGACCTCCTCGTGCCTGCATTTTAAGTCGCTCACTCCAGAATGAGCACCCACACCCCCTTCTGCCTCGATCCCCATGAGCGAAGCCTGGGTTGCAGCCTGCACCCCGACCACCAGGGAGGTGGAAGAAAGTGGGAGGCCTTCACTTCTCGCCTGGGAGGCCAGCCCACTTCCATAAGGACTTCTAGAATGAACCCCTCAGTCCTAAGGGGGTGGGGTCAGATGCAGGGCAGAAAAGGGCAACTGTTCTCAGCCACCTTGGGGTTTGGGTTGCTAGATGCACCTTCTCCTTGGGTGCTGGGAGTGGGGCCTTCCATGAGTCAGGGCTGCTGGGGCTTTAGTGGGGCCTCTGTGCAGACCTGTCCTGAGCGTGCGCTTACTGCCCATGACTAGCATGCCGCGCACGAGGGGATTATTGGTGACGCCCCATCTTCCCACCTTCCTTTCCAGCGGGGCCGGTGGCAGGTAGGTGGGACCTAGGGCACACGCTCACGTCCGTTAGAAACCCACAGCGCTTATGCTGTCGCAGTGCCCCTTTTTAACCACAAAATCACGCTATGTTTTTTTGTCCTTTGGAAAATATTTGCTGGGAAACAGAGCTTCAGTAGAAATGTAAGATGTCAAAGAGAGAAATGGGAGATGCGGCAGCGGGAGAACTGCCGGGCTGGGAGGCGGTGCAGCCGCTGGCTCAGCCTCAGTGCCGCGGGCTCCGGGGGGACAGCGGAGAGCGAGGCCTGCCCGTGTTCCCACTGCACAGCGGAGAGACTCGGCTGGCAGGGCACAGATGGACCTAGCTCAGGGCCTGGCTGCACATAGTAGGTCCTCAGAGAGAGGTGATGAGGGTGGTGGAGATGCAGGTAGAGCTAGAAGGACCCCAGGGCTCACTCTGTCCAACCTTTACACGTTACAGAGGAGGAAACCAGGATGCAGAGCAAGGGGCGGTGAGTCGCCCAGGGTGACTCAGTAGGGTAGGGGCAGAGTGAAGGTCAAGGCGTGGCCCAGCATGTGGGCCACACCAGCAAGGCACTGACACAGGTGATGGTTAATGTGGCCCTAGAGCTTTAATGGGAATATGAGCCGTCAGGGACCTCATTAAAATGCAGGCTCTGTTTCAGCCGGTCTGTGGCATCTCTAACCATGCCTGGAGGCCACAGATGCCTGTGCTGAGGGCTGAGGGCTGAGGCTTTAGAGCCGTGGTCCACAAGCCTGGCAGCACATCACAATCACTCGGGGAGATTCTACAAACGACTGATGCTTGGAACCAGGGATTCTAACTTAACAGGAGGTGATTAGAGGGTCAGAGGCCGTTCTTAAAGGTTCTCAAGTGTGTCTCGTGTGCAGCCAGGTGGAGAAGGATTATGTTAGGAGCTTAAACCCCACTGGGCACCTGTGAGGAGGGGTTTTAGGAGCGCAGTGAGAGCTCCCGCTTGCACAGGGCGGAGCCTCTCAGTCTGCAGGTCCAGCTAAGTTGAAATGTGCGAGTGTCTCCGGGAAAGGTGCCATCCTCCCCAGGGAGGTACTGGGTGCCTGGGGCCGCCCTGGAGGGAAGGTGTGCACAAAGGGGGCTGGAGCAGGGAGGTAGACTCCGGGACTGTGGGATTCTGCTGCTGGCCAAGGGACCCCAGTTCAGGAGGTGAGGGAAGGCCCTAGTGAGCGCACCGTGGGATTGACCTGATTCAGGTCTGACTGGGAGGGCGGGAAGGGGCGCCATGAAGGAGACGCCCCAGCTGGTCCTGCCTCCAGCCCTGCATGTCCTGCCTTTCCCTCTAGGGTCTCTCTCTGGCCACAGCTGCACCGTGACACCCCTGCTTTCCCTATAAGGCTTGGCCTTAAGGTGCACCGTCCACCTCGGCACACCTAAGCAGGCTGGAATTCTCAGGGGGATGTCACTGAATTCAAAGGCAGAACACTCCCGAGGAAAAGCCGTGGCGTGGCGGAAGGGCTCTGGAGGTCAGAGGAGACGGGGAAGTGCGCTGCTCTGTGCCCTCTTGGAGACGGACAAGGCCCATTAGCAGAGGAAGGTTCTGGGAAGTCCTGAGGGAAGTAAGCCCAGTGAGCTTTGTTCAATCTAGTGTTTCAAGGTTCATTAGACTGTGGACGCCTTTTATTGCAGAATAACCACTGATGCATACAGGGATCGTGTACCCCCTTTCCTGGAGGCTCGACAACAGGACCGATGCACAAATGCTTCAGATTGGGAGGTGCAGGGCCAGCTGGAGGCTGAGGTGTGGCCTCCGTCACCTCTCAGCAGCCCTGTGGTCCCGGGAGCCCTCTGTGCCCTGATGGAGTGTGCCCTTTCTTACATTGGAAGGGGGTGTTAAGAGTAGGAGCTGAGTCTTCAGGGACCAGGGTTCGAGTCCTAGCTCTATTGTTCACCAGCTGTGTGCCCTTAGACAAATTCCTTAACTCCTCTGAGCCTTGATTCCCTCATTGGTTAAAAAAGGTTCCTACCTCAGAGTGTTGTTGTGAGAACTCAATGAGACAACTTTTTTCTTTTCTAAGAGTCTCACTCGGTTGTCCCGGGTAGAGTACAGTGGTGTCATCATAGTTCACCGAAACCTCAAACTCCTGGGCTCAAGCGATCTTCTTGCCTCAGCATCCTGAGTAGCTAGAACTACAGGAATGCACCACAACGCCCTGCTAATTTTTCTATTTTTAATAGAGACAGGGTCTCACTCTTGCTCAGGCTGGTCTTGAACCCCTGAGCTCAAGCGATCCTCCTGCTTCGGCCTCCCAGAGTGGTAGGATTACAGGTGTGAGCCACGGCACCCGGCCCATAAAATGTTTTTTAAAAAATTTTTGTTGTTGTTGTGCCAATCCCTACTCCTCCTGTCCCACCTGTTCTTGGCAGCCAACGCAAGTGCCCCTCCTTGGGAGGCCATTCCTGACTCCCTGGGCTCCAGTGAGTGGACCCTCCTCTGTGTACCTGGCCCACACTCTGCCACACTGGAACCACACTGAAGGAAGAATCCAGGCTGCAAAAATGCCAGAACAGTGGCAGACCCAGCATGGGAGGAGTTGAGACCCTGGGAACCAGGGGAGGTGTCCCCCTCCTCGAGCAGTCAGGCTCAAGGCAGCTGTCACCCTTGAGTTTGCCTCTGAGACAGCCCCTTTATTGCCACCGGGAAACCTGTTCTAGTCGTTTGACTCACTCTGTGTGTACACAGCTGTGTGCACCACGGTATTGTTCTTGCTGGAAAAGGCCAAATATTTTTCTGTCAGTGATTTTTTTTTTTTAGCTCAACTTGATAACAGGTGCTTTCTGGTGCTACTTTGTTGCAGCCCAAAGCTAGTATTTATCGTGGTATTTATGGCTGTAGTAATGAGCCTTTGGGAGAAACACTAAAAGGCCAAAGCCAAAGCCCCGATGGCAGCCTGCTGTGCACTGCCTGACGTCCCCTGCACCGCTGGGCAGTGTCGGGGGATGTGGGGTCTCACTCTGAAACCCTGCTGTAGACAATGTCTCCAAGCTCTAGACGCCTTCTCTGGAGGGAGCCCCTCACCACCCCCACCCCCACACACCCCCTGTCCCAGGGTGAACTGAGGCAGGAGCTGGGTTCTCCTTCCCCTAACGATAGCGTCAGCTGCTCCCTGCCGCAGTGAATGCTGGAGCAAGGCAGCTGGGGTCCATCCCAGCCCCATGGGGAGCAAGGGAGCTCTGCTCCCACCAGGCAAACGCTCCCTGAGCAGGAACCAGCAACTCGACCACAGCCCAGGACACCAGAGGCTTCCGTGGCTCCCGTATTCCACAGGGCGCCAGGGGAGAAGGTCGCTCCTGACCTCAGACCTCTCCAAGTTGTGTTTTTTCCACTGCCTGTGTCCAGACAACATGAACTGTCAGAGTCCTTAGGCAGGGTCCTTGCTGAGCGAATGTGAATCCCACTTAAGTGACCCCAAGTGACTCTCAGAATCATGGCAGAGAGGAACTGCAAAGCCATGTAACTCCCAGAGTTAGTGAATCCCAGGGAGGTTAAATGATTTGCCCAGGAGCCTTGGCTGCTTAAGGGAAACTGTGGGGCTGGAACTCAGGTCTCCCACACATTTGGGTCACTCTGCCCTCTCACTGCCCCAAACTGTTGGGTGAATGACGACCAAAAAGAGCAGCGTTTCCACACTGACCCACTTGAGAGCCTGCACACACATGCGTCTGGGTAGACACAGACGCCCCCCTACGCCAGATTTGGAGTTCATATGCCATGTGTGAATACCCACGTATGTGCACATGTGTAAGTCTCTTTTATCCACAGCAGAGCTTGAGAAGTGGAAACCAAGGACATGTTCAGTACAGTAGACCCCAGCCCCTGTCCCCAGGCATTTATTCAGCCCAGGAAGGGCTGTGCTGCTTGGTGGCAAGTGCAGAAGATGCCAGGAGCACCAAGGGCCACACAGCTTGTCAGGTTGGAGACATCCTGGGGGTGGGGTCGCTCAGGAGTGTGGGGCAGACAGGAGGAGAGGGGGAACTGTAGGGGAGGGAAGGCTTCCCCTCTACCCTCTGAGAGTCCCATAACCAAGTCTATGGAATAAACTGACCGCAGGCAGATTAACAGGAGAAAAGATACACAAATTGATTACATGCATGGAGACATCATAGGAAAAAAGTGATTGCCCAGAACCCACTGAGATCTAGAAGCTCATATACCCTTTTCATAGAGGGGAGAGGTGGGGGGATGTAGGCAACTTAGGGCAGAGTGAATGATTATGGGAAAGATGAATGGGCCTTGAGAAGAGGCGGTGACAGCCTGTGACAAATCTGTCTGGAGTGTGTTGACCCCCAGTCTCCTGTGACAGGAGTTAATCTTCCCTGGCTGATGAGATAGATCCCAGAGATTCACAACAATTGCGTTCTGTTTCGAAGGTCTGTCTCTAGGCCAACAAGGAGAGCTCAGAGAAAGCCTCTGCCTGCATCTGCCTGCATGTGCCCTCAGTTCGAAGCAATCAGCTCACCAAAGTGGCATATTTGGGGGTGGCATTTCCTGAACTCCAAACTCAACCCCACCATCTCCTCCTGCCTGCGAACTCCCTCTAGCCCAATGAAATGCTGACTCTGGGTGCATCCAGAGGATGAACAGTTGCCAGGCCCTGAGTGGAACTGTGGAGGACCCCCCTACTCAGACCTCTGTTCTCATCCTGCCCTGATGTCACTCACTGGGGGATCTGGGCAGAGATGCCGAGAGTAGGGAGGAACAGAGGGAGCCCTGAGCGGAGATGCCAGGCCAGGGCAAAGCCTTTGGACACTACTGCTTCAGCACAGGTGGGCACCCTGAGGCTGATGGTGCTGTCCTCCAGGAGCCAGGTAGATCCCTTCTAGAGTCATGTTGGTGACTGTCCTCAGGTGTGACTTTGTGACTTAGAGCAAGACTCGGGAGTGACAGGGCCTGAAGCCTCACCATTAGTGTTTCTGGGGCACTGCACATCCTCACCCCAGAGGGCCACAGGTATGCACTA
This sequence comes from Eulemur rufifrons, assembly GCF_041146395.1. Taxonomy (NCBI): domain Eukaryota; kingdom Metazoa; phylum Chordata; class Mammalia; order Primates; family Lemuridae; genus Eulemur; species Eulemur rufifrons. The sequence goes on along the minus strand of NC_091001.1, from coordinate 79,012,409 downwards.
TGATCAGATGAAATATGGGGTACACTCTGAGGAGACCCACACACTATGGTGGCCTTTGCCCCGAGGCCTTGGCTCCATGGGGCTGGCCACTGAGGGTAGGGCCCGAGTGGGGAGGATACAGGTTGGGTCAGGGCAGAAAGAACACTTGATTGTACAGGGTTCTGTCCAATAAGGCATGCCTCTAGCTTTGGGGAGGGGACAAATGCTCAGTGGACACCACAGGGCCCTGCGGGGGAGGCGATGCAGACCACGTCCCCCGTTTAACAATTTCCCTAGGGCTGCCCCATGCACAGCCCAGCTGCACATGCTGGCTGGCATCAGCGTGAAGGGAGCCCCTTTACCCAGTTGGGATGATGTGGGTTGAACTGTGGCCCCCCAGATATGTCCACCTGGAATCTCTGAATGTGACCGTATTTGGAAAAAAGGGGTTTTTGCAGATGTAATGAAATTAAGGATCTTGAGAAGAGATCATCCTGGATTATCTGGGTGGACCCTAAATCCGACAATGAGTATCTTTATGAAGGAAAGGCAGAGCGAGGCTTGGGATGGGAGGAGAAAAGGAGAAGGCCGTATGAACAGGGAGCAGGGCAGAGGTGAGAGTTATGCAGCAATAAGCCAAAGAGTATCTGGAGCCACCATTGCCACCCAGCCAGGTTCATTTGCCCGCTGCCCGAGAAGCCAATATGCTGAGTCAGCAGGTTTTAGGGCAGAGAAAGTGTCTTCATTCTGAATAGCGCTAGACGAGGAGACAGGAGAAATTTCTCAAATCCTCCTCCCCGATAATTTGGGAGACAGGGTTTTTAAGGATAGTTTGGCAGGCAAGGGATTAGGCAATTATGTTTATTAATTGGGGCAAAATTATAGGGGTGTAGAAATCATCTTGTGTTGCTCCAGTTCCTGGGGTCACATTTCCAATTGTTCCAAGTCCCCTCCTTGGGTGAGGGGCTGACAGCTGTGGCAGGTTCCAGGCTGGCCAGCCCTGGGCCCCTTCACTTCCCTCTGGAACCTGGGGTCTAGCACTGATGCTGGGGCTGATATCCACAAATAGTGCTGCTAGCTGGGAGTACGGCATCTTACAAAAAAGGGCCCTTTGTGACTCTTGGGGCATTGCTGAGCCTCTCACCAGCCATGGGAAAATCAAGGGACTCACAAGCCTAGCCACTGAGGGAGGCCAGGATATGCCACCCCAAAAATATGGCTGTAGGAGGCAAGGATAGGCTACTCCAATATATGCCTTTTTGGCATAAGGATTATTTTGAGAAACAGCAATCACAGGAAAAACTCTGAAAACAGAGCTTTTGTAAGAGAAATTTACATCTATAAAGGAAATCTCCATTTGTATAGGTGTCTCCCTCTCTGACTCAGGAAAAATAGGTTGACTCTACCAGCCTGAGCAAGAGTGAGACCCTGTATCTACTAAAAATAGAAATTAGCTGAAAAACTAAAAATATATAGAAAAAATTAGCCGGGCATGGTGGTGCATGCCTGTAGTCCCAGCTACTCGGGAGGCTGAGGCAGAAGAATTGCTTGAGCCCAGGAGTTTGAGGTTGCTGTGAGCTAGGCTGATGCCACGGCACTCTAGCCTAGGCAACAGAGCAAGACTCTGTCTCAAAAAAAAAAAAAAAAAAAAAGAATAGGTTGATTCTAAATCACTAGAGACCCTTAGCAATTGAGAAGGCACATACTTAAATCTGCATAACAAATCTGACTCTTACATATGGTTCTTTCCCTCAATACTTCCCCGTAACTAGCCTTCCCCACACCCTTCCTTTGTTTCAGTGGACAATGGTATTGAAGTCTGAATTCAAGCAACCTCTTTGAGATGTACTTATTTCTCTGAGCATCTCCCCCTATACATTGGTGTGTGTGTTATTAAATTTTTGTTTTTCTCTTGTTAATATTGTAGCCATCTCCATGAACAAATTTCAATGTCCCCTATATGTTTTTGATAATCCCTTCCCTTAACTAACTACTTGACATTTTGAGTTTTTTCCCAGAAATTATGGATTTTTTGCAAGACAAAGGAGCTGAGATTTCGAAGGCCCCACGGCAGACTTCCTGATTCCAAGGTTCATCATCTCCCTTCACCTTCCCCAAGGCGTGTGACCCCTCCTTAAAAAGCCATGTTCTCAGTCAGTCAAGAGCTGGATTTGAGGCAGTTTCTCCCATTCTCCTGACAAGACAACTGTCATGTTAAGAATTTCTTTCTTCTTTGACAATCCTCATTGTCTCAATAATTGGATCTTTGTATAATGAGCAACTAGACCTAGGCCAAAACTCCCTTGCAGTTTTAATAACAATTATAGGGGCTCATCCAGGATGGCGTTGCTTGTGGTTTGGTGGCTGCACAGCAGGGAGCAACCAAAAGCCTCCCTTAGCCATGTGCCTGGCCATAATTGCTGGATGGCAGCTTTGGACTCTCCTACCAGCTCTTCTGTCACCTTCCTCCACTGCATTCATCATTGCCTCCCGATTTCCTCTGAACAAAGGACCTTTGGATTTTGACATTTGCATCAGTCATCAGTGAGTGCTATTTGAAGGTATTGCACGGTGGGGGATTCCCCTCTCAATTTGGGGAATTTCGAGGCAATGTTTGTGTTGGGTTGGATAAGCCCTCAACCATTTGTGAGAGTGGGAACTAAACTAAATGTTTTGATTTGGCATTCCCAGGGCTTATTCGTTGAACTACAGTTTATTTGTTTGAAACCTCTCGAGTATCTCTTTATATTCAGCGTTTACCTGCATTGGGGTGTCATGTGTATTTGTGGGGTCTGTTAAGCTCTCTATCTCTGTTATCTTTTCTGCCTACTTGGAATTTGCTATTGATGGTATTACAAGCATAGTCCAAGATCTGGGAGATTGAAAGACACCTCCATCCTAAAGTCTAGGCAATTAGAAGGCATCTCTGTCCTAAGGTCTAGGAGATTGAAAGACATCTCCATCCATGGAGCCAACCCAGCCAAGTTATGGAGATGCCCCCTGTTGGAGGGGGAAAGAGAGGAATAGAAACATAATGTATATAGATTTATGTGGAACTTCAGAGAATCTCATGGCTAGAGTTCTGAGATAAAAGCTATTGCATGCGTGCATGTGTTTAGATGTGTTTTATGTACATGTATTATATGTTATGTCTACATGGTAGTAAAATTGGCTTATAAATGAAAGGATCTCCCATAAATTAGGTAAATAAGCCCAAAGTTTCTTCAGGTTCACGTGAATTTAGTAACCTTTGGTATAAGCTGTTTTTTAAAAAAAATTATTGGTAAAATAAAAATTAAAATGTCTTCAAAGTTGTCAGCATACATTTTTGCCTGGGTTTACTGGTCATTTTCACATTTGAAGGTGTCAAGGTTTGACACAAAAGTTATAACACTATAAACCCAGCCAAAACAAAATGATCTGTTGATGTGTTTTTGATAAGTGAGTGTAATGAAAACAGTTAAATCTCCTGAGTTACTGGCAAAGTTACCCATGTGTTTAAGTTTCTTGCTTAGGCAAAACGTAGGCATGATTAAACAAAAATAAGTGTCGGTATTAAAATAAATAAAACTCTAAGTAAATGATAGCACAAAAATGAAAACACAGAGAAAGTTACGGTCAAAGGTTTCTGAAGATATTTTGGTTTTGGTATCTTCATTCTAGTTGTAGATATAGTTTCTTCCACTTACTGTATGTGGAAAGGTACACACAAAATCTGTTTAAATCAAATGGGAGGCTTCCTTTTGGTCTGGCTCACTCTTGATTTGTTCTGAGTACTGGTTGCAAGCCAGCCAGTTATGTGTACATTGTGTTGCCATAGCAAAGGGCTTTGGCTAAGAAAAATTTTAAAAGTATCCCTGAATTGTTAATTTTTATATAGTAATTATTCTTAGAATCCAAAGAGACTCTCAAAACAATCTTACTCTTTTGGAAGTCTTACATGTACCCAAATTTATACTTAAGTAGAAAAGTGGTTTGAGACCATTGAGATTGATTTTGAAAGAGCTTGATCTTGATCCTTATGTAAAAATGTTATGACTTTGTGTCATTATTTCAGATGCTAAGGATTGATGTTGGAGGTTTATTCAGTCTATAATCAGGTGATGTCATGTCAATAAATTTTATTTTGGGGTATTGGTATTTCAGAAAGATCTAATTAGCTAACATCTTTAAGCAGAATGTGTTCTAAAACTTCTATATTTATAGAACTTAAAGATGTTACATTATTCAGAATAGCAAGTCTTACTAGAATACTTACGGTGGTTATCTTGGTAGGTTTTTTTAAGTTTAAAAGTAAAAATTAAAACTATATTGTGATTGTTTCTTGGACTATGTTTTAACATTCTTTTCCTTCTCTTTTTGTTCAATTTTGTTTAAGAAAATATGTTTAGATATTGAATTTGTAGACATTGAATGATTTTGTTGAGGGTACAATTAACCAAGTTGGTTGGATATCTGATATTCACAGGCTATAAAAATAGCTAACAGAAAATAACTTGAAATGATAACTAGGATCTAAGTATTTTGCTTCCCAGCTGTACTGGTGCTAAAATTATGGGCTTTCTTCACACTGTTCCTTTAAGGGGCTCTACCCTAAAGCCAGTAATCTAAGAAACAAGCAAAATTGAAAAGATCACCTATCAAACTAAGTCAGCCTATTGATCAGTTGGCTATTTTTAAAACTCTCTGTAAGAGAAATTTTACCTCTATAAAAAGAAAATCTCCATTTGTAAGGGCACCTCCCTCTCTGCACCTAACCCACTGCGGATGGGCTCTTGGGAAAACTGGCAGAAGTTAATCTGATGTTTTCCTGAAAGCTTTTGCAAGCAACTCTAATCCAAAGTGCTTTATCTTCAAGGAGATTCCATGGAAAAAACTCTGATAAGTACAGGTTTCTGATAACTTTAAGATCATACCATTGAACTAGGTAAGAATTTCTAGAAATCTGTTGAAGAGACTGATTCATAAAACTGCTAGCCCAATATCAAACAGAACAAGAATTAATCACATGGGACTAAGTGAACTGATGAGGATGATGATAATTTTTATGATTTTTTGTTTAAAACATTGCTGGGGCTGGGCACAGTGGCTCATGCCTATAATTCCAGCACTTTAGGAGGCCAAGATGGGAAGATTGCTTGAGGCCAGGAGTTCAAGACATGCCTAAGCAACATAGTGAGACCCTGTCTCTACAAAAGAAAATAAGAAAAATTAACAGGTCATGGCAGTGCACTCCTGTAGACCCAGTTACTTGAGAGGCTGAGGCAGGAGTATTGCTTGAGCCTAGGAGTTCAAGGTTGCGGGGAGCTATGGTTGCACCCCTGCACTATAGCTTGGATGTCAGAGCAAGACTGTCTCTAAAAAAAATAAAATGCATTTTAAAAATAAATAAATAAATAAAAACATTGCTTGTTCTTTAGTGTTTTGTTTTCCAAATACTTTTCTCTTTTTTTCTTTTTTAGAGACAGGGTCTCACTGTCACACAGGCTGGAATGCAGTGGCATGATCATAGTTCACTTTAACCCTGAACTCCTCGGCTCAAGCAATCCTCCCACTTCAGCCACCTGAGTAGCTAGGACTATAGGTGCACAGCACTATGCCCAGCTAATTGTTTTACTTTTGGTAAAGATAGGGTCTTGCTATGTTGCCCAGGCTGGTCTTGAACTCCTGGCCTCAAGTGATCCTCCTGCCTTGGCCTCCCAATGTGCTGGTATTACAGGTGCGAGCTACCAATAACTGGCCCCTTTTTTCTTAAGCTATAACCTACAGCAATTTGGTAGATGAAAATGGAAACATTTATCATTTTCTTCCAACCTCATTCCTCCAGCATTCAGAAACTCTTATTGAGTGCTCTTATTTTCGTGGCAATATAGTTATTTGCATAAATGAATAAAAATCTGTGCTTCTTGTGACAGGACACAATTGGAAATATTAGTTATATTACCAAAGCTTTCACTGGAATGTCGTATTTGAGAATGATGTACGTAGAATCACATATGACTAGATAGTTTTAAGGAACTAAGGTTGACTTTGTGGAGCCAATAAAGCCCCTTGGGGAAAAAATAATCTTTGTACCTTTCATACATGGCTGTCTTACATGGTGCCTTACGGATGAGTAAAGCTAGTCACTTTCTGGCATGGCTCAAGAACTTCAGGATACTTTGGGGACCTTGATAAGGAATTCAGCCAAATTTATAAATATTATAGGCAAAATCTGATGAGGAGTCCTTAGCTTGGCTGTCTAGCCAGGAGGAGCTTGTAAAAGTATACCCTGAGATTCCTTATGAAAAATTCCAGCAAAACAGACTTAAAAAGAGCTTATATGATCAATCATTAGTCTTGCTGCACTTATGTAAATAAGTAGACCAAATATAATGATTCTAAAGTTATTTTGCAAACAAATTAGTCTTACTGTGATTATCTGTAATAGAAATGGAGTGACTGTGGAGAGAAAAATTATGTTTCAAGAGAAAATTATAGTGCGCCATTATTAGATTCTAGTCCTGTTCATTACCTTTGAGTTTGTTACCTACCTGCAAACGAGATTGGATCCTGAATTCTTAGTTTCCTCCAGTATCTGGCTGTGACTCCCCAGACTAATGTTTCTGATTTTTCTCCCACCCTTTTGACTTGGCATCACTAAAAACCAAAACTGCCCTTTTCCTCAAGCTGTGCAAGCTGAAGCTGGATGACCTGATCTGAACTTCAGAGAAATCCCAACAGCTTTTGTATGGACGACCTTTGTGCCTATTGCTGCCTGGGCCACTCAGAAAGTTCACCCAAACACCAGGAGACATTACCAGGGATATTCAACCTACAAAAGACGCTTCAAGCCCAGTATCCATTAATAGGAATCTTCTCTCCCAGCTGCCCTCTAGACTTGGAAACTGGGTTTATAATCTGTTGTAATCATTACCTTTGTTTTCCTTTTTTTTTCCATAGGAATGTGTCTTCAGGGGGATAGGAGGCCCAACCTGAAATTAACCACCTGCACACACAAAACCCCAATTTTCATGCCCTAATAGGTGAAAAGCCAAGCCAAGTTCTCAAGATACACAATGAGGGAAATAGGGAAAAAATGGAAGGCCCTAGGAGGAAAAGGATCCATAACTAATGGGTACCTCAAAACCAAATTTTAAACAGAATCATGATTCAAACAAATGTTTTTCTCCTGCTACTCTGAATTTGGAAAGGAAAGGACAAGGATAAGTTTTTATCTTTCTCTCTCGACTGAGTACTGCAGACAGAGATCCAAAAGACTAACATGGTGAGAATTCTTCCCTTCTGCTGGCTTCTGTCAGTTTTCCCAGGATCTCATCTGTAGGCTCTGGAGCAAGTGGGGTGTCACAGCTGTCCCTTGTTGGATACCAGAAACTATAGGGGGAAAAGTATCTTTTCCTCCATTCATCTTAGGTTCGTGGCTGAGGCTTCTATAACAAAAGACAGATTAACAAGAAGAAAGCACACAAATTTATTTAACATTACTTTTACATGACATGAGAGCCTTCAGAAGGAAATGAAGACCCAAGGAATTGGTTAAACCTGTGTATTTTTTTTTTTTTTTTTTTTTTTGAGACAGAGTCTCTCTCTATCACCCCGGGTAGAGTGCAGTGGCATCATTGTAGCTCACTGCAACCTCAAACTCCTGGGCCCAAGCGATCCTCCTGCCTCAGCCTCCCAAGTAGCTGGAACTACAGGCGCACAATACCACACCTGGCTATTTTTTTCTATTTTTAGTAAAGATGGGGTCTTGTTCTTGCTCAGGCTGGTCTCAAACTCCCGAGCTCAAGTGATCCTCCTGCCTTGGCCTCCCAGAGTGCTGGGATTACAGGTGTGAGCCACAGTGCCCGGCCAAACCTGTATATTCTTATGCTAGGTTTGATGAAGAATGGATAGTAGTGGAGAAATATGACAGGACAAAAAGGGTGTGATCTAATGGTGTAATAACAACCTGGGGGACACTTAGCAAGGCCTGTTCATTCACATTCCTCTCTGATTCCCTTCATCTTGGGATATAAGGATGTTCGTTTCCTCCCAGTATGGGGAGGGCACCTCTCATGTTTGGGTCTCATGACTTGCTTAGGGGAGAAGGGTGAGGGAAGGTAAGAGTGGCCTTTCTGTTTCTGTCACTTTCTCAGATTTCTTCAGATTTTGGGGTGGTATGTCCTGAACCCCACCAAATGTTATAAACAACTTTTACAAGGATTCAAAACAAGAGTGAGTAGACCTGAGACTCAAGCCTGGATTTCTTGATTCTTGTTTCCTAAGACTGATCTCTGCCTCCAGCTCTGAACCCAGAGCCTGCCCAGGACAGGCCGGCAACTTCTGCTCCTGCAATCCAGGTCTGTGCAGCCTTGGCAGGGTCCTCTCTGTGTTCAGCATCAGCCCAGGACTGGACCGTGTGTGATGACTGGATTCTAAACCCTGGCGCTTCTCGAAAGGCCCACAAAATGATGCGCTCAAAGCAGCAAGAGATTCAGGAGATACAGTGACTTGTCCAAGGCCACACAGCAAAATAGTTCCTCTGCAGAGCGGGGATGAGAGGTGGAAGTGGGAAGACACCAAAAAGAGGTGTCACCCCTGACCTTGCAAGTTATCCATTGACCCCAGATCTGCAGCTGGGACAGGACTTTCTTGTGGTCACATCCCAGCTCATTCCTCCCCACCAGTCCTCAGGGTCTGGAAGGAAGCCGTCCTGTTTGCTAGTTCAGCCCTCTCAAAGAACCTGCAAAGTGAGATCTACACATACATACTGTCCCCAAAACTGGTTGCTGTGATGTCAAAGGTCAAGAGTGTATGACTTTGTATACCGAAGGGGATTTTACACATGTGACTTAAGGATCTTGATGGGGGCAGGAGGGATTCTCCTGGATGACCTGAGTATACCCTGAATATAATCACAAGTGCCCTTATAGGAGGGAGGCAGAAGATCCGCTGACAGAGCAAGAGGTTACAGTGACGCAGGGGAGAGGTCAGGAGCCAGGGAACACAGGTGGCCTCTGGAAGCTGGAAGGAAGAAGGAACCAGATTCTCCCCTGCAGCCTCCAGAAGGATCCAGCCCTGCCAACACGTTGATTTTGGCCTTGTAAGAGTCGCTGTGGACTCCTGACCTCCAGGATGTAAGAGAATAGACTTGTTTTAAGCCAACAAGTGGCAGTCATTTGTTACAGGAGCACTGGGAAACCAGTGCAGGATCATTCCAGGGAGGCACATGGGGACTTGCCTGTGGGTAAGGCCAGCCCAGGAAAGCAGGGCAGGAGAAGGGTGCCTCAGGCCTCCTCTCTCCCAAGGCAGCCTTGGAGGCTCAGCGAGGCCCACCCAGGGGCAAAGCCGCCCCTCTCTGATCACTGGTGTGTTCAAGGGGTTTACTCCCTTTGCATTGCATAACCCACAGCCCCCACCCCTGCCTGGGGGCCTCCTCCTGCCCCACCTCTCCTCTCCCTTGGAGCCCTCTCCCCTGGAGCCCTCTCCCCAGCCTCTCTGTCTTCTTGGCCTCTATCAGAGAGGTCCTCATTTCTCCTCTAACCACAGACTGCTCAAAACCCAGAATCCGATTTCATTCTTGGGTTTATAGCAGGTAAGAAAACAGTATGTTCCAATCTTAACAGGCAGCACTGGCATCCTGACTGGGGGTGGGGACTGTCTTGGTTTAGGAAAACATCCTCAGGGCCATCTGGCTGTGAGGAGGGAGGCCCCTGGGCAGGACCTGAAGGAAGGAACTGGAGAAAGTGAGGCCCCGTTACTTTCCACAAGACACAGCAGAGTGGGGTGCGGAGAGCGGGCAGAGGAGGGGCACTTGCTCATGAGAGGGAAGGGACAGAGAGTCCCCGTGACAGGCAGGAGCCAGGCTGGTAGATGCACAACAGGGGCTGTTAAACACAGGACATCCACGTCTTAACTTGTTTGTGTAAATCTCCTCCACTTTCAGTTCTGCAGTAATGTCTGGTAAGGCCAAAACGGCCTTTGTGTGAAGGTGCCTTTTTGCTTTTGCTTTTGTTTTAAAGTAAGCCCAGGAAGGGGCTGAGTTCTGTGGTGTGCACAGGGTAGGGTGAGCACGTTTGGGATGGAGCGATGATCTGTAAACTGCTCCTCTGTTCAGGTGAGCTTGGAGCTGGAGGTGAGCACAACACTCAATGCTTTGCTAAGTACTTTTTAAGACACTTTGCTCATAACTTCATTTAATCCTCTCAACAATCTAATGAGGTATGTGCCATTATCCTCATTTTATGGATGATAAAACTGAGGCACAGAGAGGTCACCTAACTGACCCAGGTTCACACAGATGGTGAATTCACATTCCGACCCAGGCGGTCTACGCCACAGCCCCTATTCTAACTGCTGGGCCTTACTGCCCCCAGCGCCAGCCCTGCTGCACTGACCCTGCAAGCTCTGCCCCCCTCCTCAAGAAGGCAAAGAAGCTCACCTGGGCTGGGCGAGCTGTGGAATGGGAGTTCAAGGCCATCTTGTCTAGCTCCTAACGGGGCAGGGTGACCCTAGGTCACACTTGGGCTGTAGCTTGTCATTCCATTGTCCTGTGCCCTCTTGCCAACTAGGCTGGGGCTCCTGGATGGGACAGTGGATACAATGTGCCTTTGCTAAGTAACACTATGCCTAACATTAGTAGAGGGCTTTCTACTTTTGTCAGGTTTCAGTCTGAAATGTCAGTTCTTGGTGCACCCATGGCTGAAGAATAACCAGGCGCACCAAAATAAGGCAAGCACGAAAATGAGGTTTATTGAGGAGAGAAAGATAGGATTACAGAGCAAGAGCAAGAAGATACAGGTTTATAGAGCTGACGACCGGACCCATTGTTGCAGCAGGAACAGGGGAAGGGGCAGAAAAAGGGCCTAGTTATGGTCTACGTCGTGTTTTATAGTGTCTGGATTGGGACCTCCCTCATGGTTCAACGGTCACCATGGAACCACTTTGATTGGACAATTGGGAGTTGCATTACTACACATGCGGGGTGTTCTAGGTCACTTCCAGACTCTATGATACCTATGCTGCTTGGCCCGTGGGCTAGAGAGTCCTCTTCATTCTTTTGCAGCTGGTGTGCTAAGTTATAATTGATGGATTCATAGGGTATTCCCTCCTCCCCAGGTATGGCAGTCACTTGGGAGAGGATTAGGGTGGAGCAGGACCAAGATGGGGGCCTGGGGCCCACCCTTGTCCTTCTTCCCAGGTGAGGCAATTGCACCAAGGCAACAGCACCCATTTTTGTCCCTAGGAGCTCGGAATCCCTTGCTGTCTACCTAACACTTTCACTATGTACTCTCCCATGTACTAGCTAACATAATTGATATAATTGTCCCAGGAAGTAGACAAAAATCATTGCCTCCACTTATAGACGAGGAAATTGAGGCTTTTAGAAGCCGCAAGGCTTGCATGGGTCATATAGCTGGTAAATGGCAGAATTCTGAACTGGAACATGGGATTTTTCTTTCTACCCCACTGTGCTCCCTCATCAGTTTAACTGCTTTTAAAAACATTACCACAACCCCCTCAAAAAGAGACCATTCTAATTTGCTTTCCATTTTGAAAGTGCAGCCCCTACTTGCGGATGGTCTTGAGCTGGAAATAGCACAGTATCAGAATGATTTCCTCTGGCTTCAGGGCAGGGCTCCTTGGGATTCGCCATTAACCACTAATCTTTGGTTTGTCCTTCCAGAAGAGGACTCTGGCCACGAGATAATTGTTGCACATTCATCCCCAAGGCCACTTTTAAATGCAGAGCCGAAGGCCAAACTCTCACTGTTCTGATTAACACTGCTCCTTGCAAAGAAAGAAAAACAGCCTTCCATTAGCTGCTGCTCCAGCTCCAAGAGAGGCCAGTTCAATCAAAAACCACTTTAGCTAAGGGAGGAATGGGTGGCACAGAGCAGCACTCTCCCTGGTCCTAATTTCCTTTTCCTTTTCAATTTCTCCTTTATTTAAGAATCTTTTCCTCAGAAATGACTAACTAGTGTCACTGTCCTTTATCCAGGGACTTTCTCAACAAATGCATCCAAGGCTTTGAGCAAAAGGGCCACTGTCCATCTAAATGATGTGGCCTTTCACAATGATGGGGTGCAGAGATGCTGCCCCAAAATCTGCACCTTGGAAACTGAGAAAACCGCAGAAGCAGAAGGCCACTTCCAACTTCCCCTCACCCTTCATCCCTGAAGCAGGCCTAGGAAGGTCACTCTCTGACCTTCTCCCTCCCTTCTCCCCTGAAGGCCTCACCCTGCCCCTTGGGAGCTAGACAAGATGGCCTTGAACTCCCATTCCACAGCTTGCCCTGCCCAGAGTTTCTTTTACTTTTTCCGGCAGTAGTGCATTACAGAACCTGCCCAGGGTTTCTTTGCCTTCTTAGGGAGAGAAGCAGAATTTACCATCTCACTGCAGCAGGGCCGGGTTAGAATAGGGGCTGTGGAGTAGACCGCCAGGATTGGACTGTGAATTCACCATCTGTGTGAACCTGAGCGAGTTAGGTGACCTCTCTGTGCCTTAGTTTCCTCATCCTTAAAATGAGGTTAAGGCCGGGCGCGGTGGCTCACGCCTGTAATCCTAGCACTCTGGGAGGCCGAGGCGGGTGGATCGCTCAAGGTCAGGAGTTCGAGACCAGCCTGAGCAAGAGCGAGACCCCGTCTCTACTAAAAATAGAAAGAAATTATATGGACAACTAAAAACATATATAGAAAAAATTAGCCGGGCATAGTGGCGCATGCCTGTAGTCCCTGCTACTCGGGAGGCTGAGGCAGTAGGATTGCTTAAGCCCAGGAGTTTGAGGTTGCTGTGAGCTAAGCTGATGCCACGGCACTCACTCTATCTAGCCTGGGCAATAAAGTGAGACTCTGTCTCAAAAAAAAAAAAAAAAAAAAAAAATGAGGTTAAAGGTGTATACCTCATTAGATTATTGTGAGGATTAAATGAAGATGTGAGCAAAGGGTTTAAAAAAGTACTTAGAGAAGCATGTGACAAGTGTCCTGCCCTACAACCAGGGAGGGAAGAAATGTCACACAGGGACGCCAAGAAGAATGGGAGCCAGCAGTCCTCGCTAGGTTCCCCCAGAGTTGTTCCCATTAGACCATGCCCCTTTGTCCTCCAATCATACCTTAAGATAAATAGACACAGATTTCTTTGTTTCTGTGAGGCTTCATTTCTGAAGGCTCCTGTGTCACATAAAACTTACATTAAATAAATTTGTTATGTCTTTCTCCTGTTAATCGGTCTTGTGTTACAGGGGTCTCGGCCATGAACCTACCTATGGGTGAGGGAGAGATACTGCCCTTTCTGCCCTACAGCAAGGTGTGCTGCTGCCTGCTCCTGAAAAACCAGAATCTAGACTTCCCGGGCTCCCAGGGCAGGCTTCAAGCCATGCTCGATGCCAGGGGAGGCAAAGACATGGCCCCTGCGCTTGAGGAGCTCACAGGCAAGTGTGGGGGCTGTGGATGGATGTAACTACACAGAGGAAGAAATGCAAGAAAAACAAATGCTTTGGGGCTCAGAGAAGGGAGTTAATGAAGGCTGTGGTGCCGGGGAGGCTTCAGGGAGGAGCGAAACTTCATCTGAGTCTTGAAGGCCTCCTCATTCATTCAATAGCAGCTTTCTGAATGTATTCCACCTGCCAGGCCCTGGGAAAGTAGCACTGAATGGAATGGATCAATATGCCTGCCATCTTGGTAGGGAGCGAGACAATAAGAAAACTACAGAATAATTTGGAAGGCAGTGTGTGCAATGGAGGGAAATAAAACAGGGCATGGGGTGGGGTGAAAAAGGGGTCTCAATGTTAGGTTAATATTTAGGGGTGTCTGAGAAAGCCTCACTGAGAACATGACCTTTGAGTCAAGATCAGAGGGAGGTGAGGGAAGAAGCCCTGCAGATATGGGGGGTGGGATGTGTTCTGGGAAGGGGAACAGAGAGGTCAAAGGAACTTCCCTAGAAGTTTCACACACCATACACTGAGTCGGTGGCTGTGAAGAGAGAAACCTGGTCAGTGACTGAGTGCAAAGGATCCCGTTAAACCAGTCTCTCATTTCTGGGAACAGGCCAGTTCAAACAGGGGTGTCTCATTTTAAAAGATGACGTTGCAGATGGGATCTCAGGGTTGGGCCTCTGTATATGATGCAGGAAAACAGATCTTTAATAAGAGGCATTTTATGGAAACAGAAGAAAAGCAAAGGTCAAAGTCTGGAGCAGTCTAAAAACTAGTCCTTCTAAAATCTGGAGGACAATTAGCTGAGAAGCAATATGACAGATTTTTCTAGATTGTAGTTTGTGTGTAAAGTTTGTCCAAATATGAACTGGTGTGGTGATTTTTCTTCAAAGCCAAGTTGACTAGCTTCAGCTTGTAGGGCCTCAGGAAAAAGGCAGTTTAATTTCAGTGAGTCCAAGTCAGAAAAATGGGAGAAAAATTTGGAAACAGTAGTTTGCAGACTTGTAGCCAGGAAAGAATTCAGGATTCTGTCCAAATTACAGGCAAATAATCTAATACAGGTACACTATAGTTTTCTTCTAAAACATAATTTTTTTTCTCTCTAGTTCCCATTTCTACCAAAGATAAATCACAGTAAAACCCATTTATTTGCAAAATAAGTTTAGTCTTTGGCCTGATTATATAAAAGTTTAGCAAGAATAGTGATTTATCATATGGGCTCTTTTTAAGTTGGCTTTTGATGAAACTTTTCATCAGGAATTTCAGATTTGATTTTTCAAAAGCCTTTTGAGACTAGCAAGCCAAACCAAGGGTTTGACTCACTCTCAGACTGTGTCTGTGACACCTGTATGAATTGGGTGAATTCCTCTCTTCTCAAGTTACCCAACATATCTTGAGGTTCCTGGGCCTTCCAGAAAGTCACATTCTTTATTAACTGCAAGGCAACCGTATGAACTATGTATTTGGATTGGCTAAGGCACTGAGCCGGTTTTTCTAAGGGCTTTTATTGGCTTCATAGTGTCAACATCAGTTTCGTAAAGCTGTCTGGGCATATCTGAAATTATGACATTCCAGTCAAAGCCTTGGTAAAATAACCAGTATTTCCAATTGTGTTGTGTTACAGTAAGAACAAATTCTTACTGAACTTATGCAAATAATTATTTTGCCACAATATAAGAATAGTTTCTGAAATCTAGAGGAATCATATGGAAAGAAATATATGTAGTAATATTTCCATTTTGTTCACAAAAATATACTTTACCAACAAGACTTAAAATGGCCATGGTTAAAGATCTGATAAGAGTTCATAATAATCATATAATTGATGGGGAAATTTGGTTATTTCTGTGGCATACAATAATTTAACATTAGAATTATGACTGATAACATATACTAAGACATAGTAGATTTCTAGGACTCTCATATAATTTTGGGACACTTATTAATAAATCTTTCCCTTCACCCCCAGAAGCTTCACTGAAAAATCAACTCACAAAAGGTAGATAATGTATTACTGCCTTTTATGTATTACTATACGTGTATTACTACCGTGTACATGGGGAGAATCACAGAGCGATTGTCAATATCCCAGTGGGATGCAGAAGGTTGTATGCCATCTTGAAGTTACAGAAAGAGTGGGGGCTTCCATCCTGGCAAAATAGGTTATGCGAAGGGGAGAAGAGGAATTCTATTGAGGGGAAATAAATGATTACTAGGATGAATTATTGGATTGGGGAACAGTGATCAGCTTGTAAATAGTTCTCTTTGGAATTTGAATGATCCTTTGAGCCAAACATTATCTTGTGAAGGGGGCTGTTCAGGTGTGGTCGTGTGCTTGGTCTTCTTTTCTGCAATAGATGATAAGCTAATAGGGAGAGGAAAAGAACTGTTCTCCTTGGCAGGTCCGTCCTGTCCTTATGTAGACAGGGGAAAAGTGTCTTGTGACACCTGTTGATCTCTAAGGGTCTTTAATTCAACACACTCATTATACCAGGGAGCTATATTGGGAGTGAAATTCCCTGCGTTCCTTCAACATATCTATCAAGTATAACTCAAAGAAGGTTAAACATCATTTTTTATTTGACATTGCTTCCTGTGTGATGGAGATTGCACTTCCCAGCCTCCCTTGCAGTTGGGGGAGGGTGGGTGACTAAGTTCTGGCCAATGATATGTGAACAGAAGATTTGAGGGCAGCTCCTGGGGCCTTTTTATAGGGCAGCTGGCATGTGCTCTCTGCCCCTTCTTAATGTTCTCTCCTGGTCTATTCCCTGGAACATGAAAAACACCTTGGGCCACACCCTGAAGGTGGTAGGTGCCAGAGCTAGGAGAACTCTGAGCCCCTGGCACCATGGAGCACTTTATCAACCCTAAACTGTCCACCTCCCAACTTCCTGAGAGACAGGGACACAGTTTCTTATTGATTTAAGCCATCGCTGTTTTGCTGTGTCATTGTCATTTCTCTCAGTGAACCTCATCTGAACTGATATAAGGAGTGGCTGCCTGATAGGTAACCAACAGTATTTATTAAGAGCATCTGTGGCCAAGTGCTGTGGCTCACGTCTGTAATCTCAGCACTTTGGGAGGCTGAGGCGGGAGGATCACTTGGGCCCAGGAGTTCAACACCAGTCTGGGCAACATAGTAAGACCTTCTCTCTATTTTTAAATAAAAAATAAAAGTAGAAGAGCTTCTTAGAGAAGGGGATACATGATTTAGCCTCCAGATGTGTGGGATGTAGAGAATCAGAGCCAGGATGGTGAACTTTCTAGACTGAGGTAGGACAAGATGTGAGCCTGGCTTAGGAGGGCCCAGATTATGGAAGTCTTTGATCACTCGCTCCACAGAGACTTGGGCTGGTGCTTCTAAGCCAAGAGAACTATACTATTTTTGTTGGGTAGATAGCAAGGAAACTCCAACTGTCCTAGGGACAAAGGCAGGCACACATCTTGGTGCTGCCGCACCTTAATCCTGCCCTGAGCAACTGCCACACCTAGGAAGAAGGAGGAACACCCTGCCAATCTGCAAAAGAACGCAGGGAAACCCCCAGCCCTCAGGACAGGCAGCCCTGGCACAATAGGATTTGGAAAGTGACCTAGAGTAACCTAAGGCTAATTATCACGCTGTTAACTGTCCATCAAAGTGGTTCAGTGGTGACTGAACCACAAGGGGGGGCCCAATCCAGACACTATAAAACAAGATCTCAGACCATTACCAGAGCCTTTCTGTTATGACAGGGGGCCTGTTTGTCCTCTGTGGTGAACATATCTTGCTCTTGCTCTGTAAACCTATCTTGTCCTTCTTCAATAAACTTCGTTTCATGCTTGCTTTGATTTTGGTGTGTCTGGTCATTCTTCAGCCAAGAGCACACCAAGAACCGAGAATGGACAACTACAAACCGACACCTTGAATGGCCCCTGGGGAAAGTTCATTCCTCTACTTAAATGTACCATGTTGCAGTTTAAATCCCCTTCCTTCATTCATAGGGGATTAAGCCTGGCTTCACCATTGGAAACCTGAGCCTCTATGTTCCCTTAGACATTATTAAATGCCACCCTTATCACCACATAGACAATCAGAGCACATTCCTAAAAACGGTTAAACCATCAGTCCTAACCTGCTGCATCTTGTCCCCTAAATGTGTTATTGTCATTCCAAATGTCCAACTCCTAAGCCAGACTAAAGGAGCTGGTGAGTGCAGGAAGCCCGTCTCCTCCCTTAGCATCCGGCCAGAGCCTGGCCAGCCCTGGACTCTCCCTTGTTGAGCAACTTCATCCTATTCTCCATCTCCCTTCGCTCTGCATCAGAGGAGCCAGGAGCCAAACAAACACGGGACCCTCTGGCAGCTGAGCCAGGCTGGGTGTGTGGCAGAACTACCCAGAGGGGATTTCGTGTCCTGTCCTTCTTCCTAGAAACCTCCCTGATGTAGATGATCTGAGACCACAAACCACTGGAATACCCAGTCCCAGAGTAGAGAGAACATCGTCACTCTCCTGAAACACTCAGGCCCCCAGGCCCAGCTGCCAAGGATATTCTGCACCTGGAAGTGCAAAACAAACAAGTGTTATTATTTTCATGTAGACTACAGCAGTGTACTCTGCCAGCGTTGCGCTGGGGCTTTGTAGGGGCCTCACTGGGAAAGAAAGAGCTTTCACTTGGGGTCAAGCAATGTGCCTTGGATGCTGGCCAAGGCTGCCTGGCAGCTGGTTCTGTTCAGTCGGGGAGACAGTGGGGGGAGGCAGACAGGGAAGAAGGAGGAGGGTGGGATGTGGGGTGCTGTCCGCCACCCAGGATCTGCGGGTTACTTCCTGAGCTCTGTTCCCAGCCTTTCTTCCACAAGGATGTCTGGGAAGATTTTGTCTAAAAAGAAAACCAGATTTTTTTTCTAATAATTAACTTGCTTCCAAGTGTTTATCATCCAAAGGAAGGCATCCTAGTCACCAATCCAAGGTCTGGGTGAGTATGAAATCAGGAAGGTTGTCACACGGGTGATGTAATTCCAGCTCAAAGTGAAGAAACTGGGGCCTTAGTTAGCAGTACAGCCTCATCACAGAGAACTTTAAGCTTCACTTAGGCTTTTTGAAATACTGCGAACAGCCTGGTAACCCCCCTGCCACCCACCCCGCCCCCCGCCGTTCCCACCCCAGCTCCTGCCCAGGTTGAGCAGGGCCTCAACCCTGAGAAACGGCTCCCGCTCAGAGGGTACCCTCTGAGCGGGTGTTTTGCTCTCTCATTCAGGAGGTCCCAGGGGTCTCCAACCATCGGCAGTGCCCAGGCTGAGTCCTGCCCTGGGCTGTCACATTCCCGGAAATTCTGGCAAGTTCTTCCTACACCCAAGGGTGGAGAGTGGGAAGAGCAGGGCGTGTGTACACGTGCAGTGGAGGGCGGGGAGGGGGCATTAGGTTTCCTGAAAAAGCTAATTTTGTGACTAATTAAATCTGAAAACGTGGAGAATCCGAGCGCCAAAGCGCAACACTCCTCACACCTTCAGGCTACCCAAAGGGTTGTTTTTATACGAAGAGCAAAGCAGTTGTCCGGAGACTTAGTCCTTCTCTGAGAGGCTCCCTGCCCCTCTTACTTACTGTGTGACCTTGGGCACATTACTCAACCTCTCAGAACCTTATTTCCTGACCTGAAAAGCAGGGTTATGAAAATCAAATGAAAAATTTACACAGAGCGTTTAGTGGCTGTGACACGTAGCACGCAAGCCCTGGTATCGCTTCCGGTATTGTTCACCATGGTTTCCGCCTTTATTATCCACCCCCACTCCTCCCAAGAGGTTGATCTGTGACTCCTGGGTCTGGCCAGGAGCAATGCTGTCCCACCGGAGCTCCAGCAGGGCTGGGGGATGTCCCCTCGTTCCAGGGCCTCCATCCCCGTTCCTCCCACCACATGCCCAGCACTGAATCAGCTGGGTGAGGACTCACTGACTGACCGCCCCACAGCTTGTCTCACAGCATCCAAGTCCCGAGGTCCTCCAGGAAGCTTTCAGTCTGTTGGCGCTTTGAGGAGGGCGTGCCATTGCAACCGAGAACTCGCCCAGGGGAAGGGCAAAGGGAGGCAGACCTTTGGGCGGGCGTCGAATCCCCTCTGGTGCTTCATTTCCTAGGCCCAGAAATTCACTGCTCTGTGCCCAGAAGTGATCAGTCTCGACAGAGCATCTCACAGTAGCCAAGCCCACAAAGACTGATGGGGAAGACAAGCAGAGGGAAGGACAAACGGTGACCAGATGTTGCTTGGTGAGTAGGTGAAGAGTGTTTGATGATCCTAATGGCTGGGATCAGCAGATATCCCAATACAGGGCCACTACATTGCACAACTCTGGGGGCACCATTCTCATTGTAGACTACAAGAAGGGAGCCCTCCACCTGGATTGTGCAATTAATCATGCCTAGACCACAATCATCTGGGGGTGTGTCCGTTACACTGTGAGTTTCTGGGCACCAATCCACCACCTCCGGCGTTGGGCCCAAGTGTTTGTGGGTTTAACTAAGTCTCCAGGTGATTCTTGTAAGGCTCGGGGAAGGCCGAGGGCCTCAGCTCCAGGGATGCACCTGCAAGGAACAAGCTGCCAGGGATAGCTTCTGCGGTTCTCTCTCCACGCACTGCCCTTCCTGTCCTTGGATTTCTCCTTCAGGTATGTCAGTTATTTCAATGACGTTCTTTCAGGCATCTAGAGAGCTATTTAATCCCTATAAAACTATCCCCATATCCCAGCTCTGTTGTAGTGAATATTTATCTTATATTTTAGCCTCAGAGGTCAATTTGACTTAGCTAGCAATGGTGAGGACATTTTAAATGTTTTTATCCTGTTAGCTAGAAAGCTTGCCATTTTAAAGTTGCCAGGTGCTCCTCTGTGTGGTAGTGGGAGGGCCTTGGTCACAACCTGTGGACCTCGGGGTTCCCTTTGTGCAGGCCAGTGTAAGGTGAGTAGGTGGCCTTTGTTCTGGTTGAAAGGCAGTGTGTTTTGTGTTTTGTCTTTTTTGCTTTGTTTGACCGGGGTCTGCTCTGCCCCTATGCTTGGGAGCTGGTGAGGAAGGAGTGAGTGTGTTTGCATCGGACTCTGGGAAGGGTGGCCGTGCTGCCTGGTTTGGGGGAGACAGCACCCGCCATGCTGAGGCTATAGTAACGGTGCCCCCTTTTTGAGCTGCGCCAGTTTGAACAACGAATTATAGGGTTACCATTTCAGCAGCCTCTTGGGAGCCAGAGGATCAAGATTCTGCCCCTTTTCCTTTTGAGGATTGATGTTCTATGAGTAGCTCTGTGGCCTGGGGTACCCTGACTGAGAATAGAAAATGACACAGGGCACTTGGGGAACTCCTGGAAGGGAATGGGGAGCTGGACCAGAGACCTAGGCCCGATGCCGGTGTGGAGGGGAATGGTTCTGGGCGTCATGTGGCCCTGGGGCTGCAGACATCCAGGGGCCCCGCAGCCCCCCCCCGCCCCCGTGTGTGCACATGTACGCGTGCAACACGTTTCCACGCGTTCGTGCATTCAGGAAAGTTCATTGTACCTGTCCTGTGCCAGGCTCTGATCAAGCCAAGGGATACAGCCGTGAAAAATATCTCACCTTCCTCAGTGAAGCTTGTTTTCCAGTCGGGGGAGAAAAACAGTTTTATAAAAAGAAGTGAAATACTGTGTCATATGGCATTGATATGATTGGGGAAAATCAGAGTAGAGAGAATGGGAGGGGCAGCTATTTCATATCGGTTGGTCAGGGAAGGCCTTACTGACAGAGGAACAAGAAATATCTTTCCTCATGTGAACCAAAATAAAATCTTAAGGGCCCCCCAAGATGACTGAATGGACCCCCTCTTGGCCAAGGGGACCCCAGAAACACCCTAAAGCTGAGTTGCTGGCCATGAGAAGGGGGGTCAGACATGCCAGGTCATGCGCCCCTCCCTTCTCGGAGTCATCCTTTGGAGCTCACTAACTGGCCTGGGGCTATGCCGGACAAAGCTTGAACCGCACCTGCAGCTCCTCAATTTACCTGACAGATCACTTAAGTCTGGGCGTATGTCCAGTGGCTTGTCTCTGATTAACAGACTTCCTTAACTTAAAACATTCCAAGCCTTTAGACAAAGTTTTATTTCATTAATCAATTACAAATCAAAGAATCTTTAAACTCATCTATAACCTGTAATTCTCCGCTTTGAGATGTCCTACCTCTTCGGGCCAAACCAACGTATGCCTTCCATGTATTGATTTATGACCTTACGTGTAATTCCCGTCTCCCTGAAATATATAAACCAAAATGTAGCCCAACAGTGGGGAGACCACTTACTCAAGGTTTCCAGGGTGTGGCACTCCCAGCCATGGTCACACATACTCAATTCAGAATAATCCTCTTTAGGGAACAATGGCTGGTTATATATTTTAATATATATTTTAACTATGCCTATACCTTTGCAGAGTTCAGGCCTCTTCCATAGTTCCCATCTTGTGGCCCTTTATTAATTTTATAAAGGGCAGTTTCAGTCATGCAAGGTTACCTTTTGTATTTACAGGGAGTTTTGAGCAGAAAAGTAACATAATCGAACTTATGTTTGTAATCACTTAAAACTTTTTATTAAGATTTCAAGTTATTCAAAAGTAGAGAAAAGAGCACAATGAACTCCCATATACCCAGATTCAATAGTTTGCAAGATTTTGTCAGATTTGCTTCATCTATCTCATTTTCTTCTTTGCTCAAGTATTTTAAAAGAAATTTCAGACATCATGTTGTTTTACTCCTACATATTGCAATGTGCATCTCAAAAAAAAGTCATTTTCTTATATAACCATGTTGTCCTTATTTCACCAATAACAAAAGTAATGGTGATTCCTTGGTATCGCATAATAGTCATAATATAAACACGTTTGTTACTTGTTCATTTAACATCTGATGTATTTTAATTGGGATTCAAACAAGATTCTTAACGGTCTTAAACACAGGTTTATTTGTTTGTTTGATATTTATGTTTTAATCAGGACCCAAACAAGTTTCACCCAGTATATTTGTATGTTCTGTGACTTAAGTTTAAAACAATGAATTTCACTGCTGTGTCAAGGCAGGCAGAGGATCAGTTCAGAGGCCGCCACTGTGATCTCTGGGAGGTTTGTTCGGGGTAGGAACCCAAAAATTAACTTAAAGCCCATGAAACAAACGCCACAGGAATCTGGAGAGTCCAAGGTTATAAATCTAACTTCGACCACAGGCAGCTGCAGCCACACTGGCATTCCTATCCCCCCTGATAAGGATGAAGCTACCCCTCCCCTATCTCTGCAGGTGTTACTCACTCCCCCTGGAAAAACCTTCTATAAAACTCAAGGCTTTCCCCTCCTCCGGGTGGATGCTTTTTCGCCTCCACCCATCTGCACCCAGATGCTCAAAATAAACAGCATTTTGCTACACATGAGGCTTCTTGTGTCTCTCTCTCATCTCCCCACCTAACAATCTCATTGAGAGATGCTGGGATGTGGAGAAGGTGGTGGATTCTGGAGTATGTTTTGAAGGTGATACTGACAAGCATTTACTGATTGATTGGATACCGAATATGAGAGAGAAGGGATCACAGTTTTGGCATAAAGATTTTTTTTAAGTGAAAACATTTGGAATCTTATCTAAACTTCCCTTATCCAACTAAAGCAGAGTCTCCTGAAAATACATCTGCTTTTAACCCTTCTCTGAGGGAGTTTCCTGTGAATTCTAGGAAGGAGACAGACTACCCCATGCTATTAGCATCAAAAAACCCCAATAGAACTTTCTATACTGTTGGGGAGGAAAAATATCTTTTCCTTCTACCCTCTGAGTTCTTGGTTGGAGCCCATGCAACAAAATACAGATTAACAAGAGAAAAACATGCAAATTTATTTAGTGTAAGTTTTATGTGACATGAGAGCCTTCCTAAGGAAAAGCCTGAAGAAATGGTTAAACCTGAGTGTTTTTATGCTAAGTCTGATGAAGAGTAGAAAGTTGTGGAAGGATGTGATGGGACAAAACGGGGAGCTAAGTGCAGTAAACTGGAGAAAACTTAGCAAGGTCTGTCTGTTCAGATTCCTGTCCATGTCCTGTCATCTTTGGTGCTGAGGATGCTCCTGTCCTCTGGGTAGAGAGAGGACACCTCTCTCATGAGGGCCTTATGACCTGCTTCAGGGGAGGGTCAGAAAATTCTTGCCGCACATGCTGTTTCTCAAATTCCTTCAGCTTAAAATATGCAACATGCCAGGGTGCCATATTTCAGGGTAGTGTGTCTTGAACCCCATCAATAGTTTCCCACTGAAGCTCTAACCCGCCCCCTTCCCTGCCTTTTTGTTAAGTTGGTATGTAAACCTTTACCTCCAGGTATTCAGTGAGTTACTTGTTACCGAGCAACTCCCATGTGCAAGTGTAAAGAAATGCTGGCTTTTCTCCTATTTATCTTCAGTTACTTCACAGGCCTCTGACCATTCTTGAACCCAAGTTGATAGAGAAGTTTTTCCTCCCAGCAAGGGAAAATTTCCAAGGTTTTTGGTTTGAATAACTGAAAAAATGGAGTTGCCATTTCCTGAGATAGGTAAGCACACGTTGAAGGAGGGATCAGCTTGGGTTATGGGCATTTTTGAGTTTGAGACGTTTATTAGATGTCTAAGTGGATGCCTGTTCAGCAGCTTGTCAGGAATTCAGAAGAGAGGTCTGGGCTGGGGATAAGAATGTGGCAGTTGCCAGCACCTGGCTGGTATCAAAGGCATGGTTCTGGACGAGATGACCCAAAGGGATGAAAGGGGTTAGAGAACATAACGCCTGAGCCACGGGTAGCTCCATTGCTTAGACCAGGGTAAGCAAATTTTTCCTATAAAGGACTAGATAGTAAATATTTTTAGCTTTGTGGGCCGTTCATCTATTCAATACTGTCAGCAAAGCTACCATAGACAAGGTGTGAGCGGGGGGTTGTGTTCTGATAAAACTTATTTATGAAAACAGAAGGGCCACGCAGGGGGCTAGATTTGGCATATTTTTCCTACCCCTGCTTTGGAAGACCAGGAGATGAGAAGGAACAGCCTATGAGGTAGGGAGAGAACCCAGAGAGGTACCTTGAAAGTCAAAGAAATGTTTGAGAAGGAAGGAGAAACACTCTGTATCAAGTACTCCTGATAGGTCAAGGAAGATGAGGCCTGAGAACAGACTTGAATTTGGCAGCCTGACCATTGCTCAGAGGACTGGAGGGTGTAGACCTAATTGGAGGGTTGAAATGAAAATGGAAGGAGAGGAATTGGTGACGGTGATTTCGGACAACTCTTTTGGAGAGTTTTATTATAGAGAGAAATGGGGTAGTAGTTGAAGGGGGATATGGGATCAAGAGACGAAAACCATGTTTCTAGCTGAGAGAAATTATATGTGTATGTTTGGGAGAGTGATCCAGTAGGAGGAAAATATGCTGATGTAGGGAAGAGGAACAGTCGCTGTGTTCTTGAATAGATGAGAGGGGAAGGGGTCTCGCGCATGAGTGGGAAGCTAAGGTTGACCTTATGGAAGCAGGGACAGTTCATCTACAGTGACAGGAAGGCAGAGTTCATGGCACTGAGACAGGCAGGTGGGTAGCTGAGATGGCGGGAGTCTGCAGAAATTCTTGCTTCGATTTTCTTGGTGAAATGGAAAGCTTGTGTATACACGCAATGTTATGTATGTTCATGCAAGCAAACACCAGGAGTCTGGTCTATGGTGGCGTCTGGCTACTTAGATGAGCATGACACTGAGGAGAAAGGCCCAAGAAGTGACTGCCTGTAGGGCCAGGTGCACTCCAGGGCCTCAGCCACCGAGGACAGGGAGTGATCTGACCAGGCAAGACTGAGCACCTTCAGCAGCGACCCTGTGAAGGAGAGACGGCAGCCCTCCCCTGTGAGGACTGACCCCCGGGGCTGAGCAAGCTGAGGGGTTCTAGAACTCATCACTAAAGGTAGGGACCTGCGGGAGGACTCTGAGACATCAGTTTGGATATTAAAAGATAAATGCCCTTATTTTGTTCCCCAAAATGGTGAAACAGGATATCTTGGATATACTTATTTCCATATTCTCTGGGTATTTTGAAGATAATTGAGAGAATGTACTGAACATCTTAGCACAGTGCCTGGCTTACAGTAAGTGTACAGTAACTCATAGCCATTGTGGTGATGATGATGATGATGATGATGATGATGTTGTTGTTGGATGCGCATCCATCCACAATGGTGATCCTGGGGGTGAGTGACTGTCTTATTCACCTATGTATTTTCAATGACTATCACAGTCCCTGGCACAGAGAAGACATGCAAACCTGATGCAGGAGGATTGCTTGAGCCCAAGAGTTTTAGATCATAGTGAACTATCATGACGCCACCACACTATAGCCCTTGTGACAAAGCGAGACCCTGTCACCAAAAAAACAAAACAAAACCAAAAAAAAAAAAAAAAACCACACACACACACATACCATGTTCATTAAATTGATAAAGATAATTAACTAAACCCTGCAGTCTACAGGGATCTGAGAATGCATCATAGGGGAAGTAAGCTGGATCTCAAAGAATGCATTTTCCCCTTTTCTGTTTCCAAACATTGTCTACTCTAGGGCAGGTATCAACTCATCGGATTTCATTTACTTTAGTTACAAGGAGGTGATGTGTAAAATCCTTGCTCCTGGATTTAGGGCCATGTGAAGGCATGTGTCCTTAAAGGTCTCTGGGGACTTCCTGGGGGAAGCAATGGATGTGACTCCCAGCTCCAGGTTTTGTGAAGATTCACTGTGGGCCCCAAGGCCTCTACCTTGGTGAGGACAGCAGCTGTGCTCTGGGCCTCAGCCCTGGGTATTCAATTGTTATTGAATTCACCAGAATTTCAAGGTTTCTGTTACCAAAGCTGGACACTTGTCCCCGAGGCAGCATTAGAAGAATGAGGACAGGTGGTTTGAGAAGAAAGAGAAGTTTATTAATTTGCTGGCAAATGAGGAGATTGGGAGGCTCCCATCTTAAAGTACCAACCTCCTGCCTCTGAGTAGAAATACAGAGCTTTTAAAGGGGAGGTTTTCAGCTCCAGGCTATTGCTGTTTAACCATAGTTGATGGTTCTGATTCATCCCATCTTCGGCTAACACAATCTTGTGACCTCTGTGGGACAATTCCCTTGAGCCATCTCCTGTGGAACAAAGGACACTCCCTTGCCCCTCCTGACCACTGGCTTGGGGCAGGGATGCAGGTTTTAATTCCCAAAAGGAGCGGAGGAGGTTTTAGAAAGACAGAAAACATTTTTACCTTTTTTCAAGCCATTCCCCCTGTTACATTTCTAGGAAAACAACTGAGCTCCCATTTCAAAGGCCACGGTGGGAATGTACCATTCTTTCACATGCTGAACTGCTCAAGCATAAGCTTGTGCAAGTTGCAGTACCTCTAAAACCGTGGATTTCACTGTGCATTTCTGGTGGTCGGTGTTAGTCCTATATTCTCCAATTCCCTATTGCTGCTCTCCACTTGTTACTCTTACAGCCACCACAATCTATATCAGCAGCTCAAAATGTATTTCCTCACTTAAGAGATGACAGGGCTGTGAGGTTCTTAGAGAGCATCTATGCTCAGTCTCTCCATCTGTAAAATGGGGATGACAATACCTTCCTCATAGTAGTGTTCTCCAACTGGAGTCCAAGTTCCTGCAGGGGGATTTAGCTAAGTTCCTTTTGAAGGCAAATGAAAGACATAACTCTGACTTAAAGAGAAAAAGAGGAAGGATACTGGGATATCTCATAGAATTGAAAGAAAAATGGGGCAAGTGAAACTGAGGAGGGAATAGAGCCAAATCAGCTGTGGAGAGCTTAGTTAAAAAAGTGGTGGTGGCCTTGTCTCTAGCCATTCATGCCAATGATCACAGGCAACAGGTTAGCCTGTGGATAAGCGACAACTGGTGCCCATATAATTTTAAAGGTCTAGTTATCTAACTATAATTTGTCCAAATGTATTAAATCCAAAAGTTGTCCCCATTTTGGCCTTAAGGATGTCAGGAGATGTTTGTCAAATATCTTGCTGACAAATGTGTGTATCATGGTTTCAACATTCCCTTTACTGAACATTCTGGTAATGTAATAAAAGTGAGTGTGGCTATAAAAGGGGAACAGGAGGGATTCATGTGGTGAGGGGACTGCTCTGCAGTTTGACTGTGTCAGCGTCAATCCTGGTCATGATAGTGATTATAGCTTTCAAGATGTTACCACTGGGGGAAACTGAGTAAAGGGTCTATGGGATCTCTCCATATTATTTTTTACAACTGCATGTGAATCTATAATTTTCTCAAAAATGTGAAGTTTACTTAAACAGCATTTGAAAAGTTGGGTATTGTATGCAATTTAATAAAGAAACATTAGAATAAGATTGCTGTATTATATACGTGTGTGTGTGTGTGTGTGTGTGTGTGTGTTAATGTCCTGTGGGAAAGTAAATGGAAACCTTTGGGGTTTTCTCTTACACATAAATCACATGCATTTCAGCAAGATACAAGTCTTCAGGATAACATGACACTTTACAGAATCTGAGCCCTTAATTTGTAGTAAACAGCAAAGCCAAAGAATGGTACATTCTCCTTAAAAATTAAATAATCTTTAAAGGTACAGACAGAGTCTTGGCATTATTTACAGGTTTTAGAGATATATTTATAATACTAGGTACACTTGGATTCCCTGGAATTCCAGCCTTCTAGGGCTGCCCCACCCCCCCTCACATGGTCTAGTTATTGTAGGGCTACCCTGGACCCCAAGATGTCTGACACTGTTTTCTTCACCTCTGTTCACCACAGCCCCTGGGTTCTCACCCTGTAATTTCCACCTACAGGTAATCCTCTCAGCCAAAGTTTATCTGGTGGTGGGGCTAGTACCAATAGTTCTTCCCCCTGAGCATCTTTTATGCTCAGGAAAAAGACACTGAAGTATTTTTCTCTTCACTTAGTCTCTCAAAGGGAAAATGAGACCAAGCCAGCAAGATATCATGCGTTGTTCAACTTCTATGGGGAAGATCATCTGCACAGAAATCCTTCAGGAAAGCCCACTGGGCTGTCCATCCTGCCTGCACAACCCTGGGCACCCTCCTCAATGCTCCCTGGGCTCACCCAGGCTCAGTCCACTGTCCAGAGCGTCCCTGTCAGCTGGCACCATCGCCTGAGCGCAGGCTCTCAGGCAGAGAGCAAAGGCTCAGCCTGGAAATCAAAGAGCAGCCATCAGGGAAATTAATGTGTCCAATAACCACTGCCTCTACTTTTATTGGAACAAACTTGCTCAGGAGTGGGGAAGCTGTCCCTGTGGACGGCTTTTCTAGACAAGCATACTGTCTGTATCTTGTTTCTGAGATTAAAGTGGTCTCTTTATTAAAAAGGGGGAGATTCTAGCAGAGATTTCCTTCTTCCAGCACCACTGATAGAATCCAGTTATCCCACACCTGACCCTCCCAAACTTTGAGGAGAGGAAAGGGTATGGATGGAACACACATGCACATGGGCAATATGGAATACTGAAATGAATTTACCAAGAGAAGCAAAATTGGTAAATGTCTGCATGTGTTCCCCTGGGCAAAGTTCATTTGCGTTTCCATGCAAGGATCATTTGCACCACTACCTGCTCAGAAGATGAAAGACTCACAGAACGTGGAAGGATACCCTGAACAGGACACAGAACATCCAGAAATTTTTGCCCATTCCAAAGTCTTTCACAATTTTTCCTGACATCTTCAATGGGAAACAAATGGGCTGGAAACCACATGGCCACGGGGATATTACCAAGGTTCTTACTGCTCTCGCAGCTGGTTTCTGATTGTTTTCCTCAAGAGGCCTCTAGCAGCCCTAGTCACAAGAGCAGGAATTAAAGCAGAAGTTTTGCAACTCCCTCTTCCCCCTTGCAGACCTCCACAGGTTTTGATATCTCAGTTACAGACCCTGTGTCTGCTTACGCTATTACCTGTTTTCTTGCTTCTTTACCCACTAGGCTATGAGCTCCTGTGGGGGGAGACCCCTGTCTTATTGGCTTTGGCTAGAATGAATGAATTGTATCAGTCTGGGTCCAATCAAGAGAGAGAAAACACACAGTAATTTGAATAGGAAAAGTTTAATATAAAGAATTATTAACCATAACATGGGATTGGAGTAACCAGGGGTTGAGTGGTATGAAATAAAGAGAATGCTAAGGAATACAGGAATAGCAGATATAATTGATATGGTAATGGCAGATTATAATTAATAATATAACATAAAACAGTCGCTCCCCCTAGGGCTGAGACAAAGCACCCAAGGAAGAATCTCCACTTCCCCCTGGGCTGAGATACAGACCTTGCTGGAGAAGCATGGTCATGCCTCCCTGGACATCAGAGAAGTCACTGAGGTGCCACCAGAGGAACTTGCTGGAAATATGACTTGCTAGAAATCTGTTTTGCACAGTGCTGGGGAAAGCTGTTCACAGGGAAGTGTCTTAATGGAGGCACTCTGCTTAAAAAAAAAAAAAAATGTGAGAAGGGATACTGGAGAAAGCTACTGTCACTGGGTGCTACTGGCTGCCCACTGCAAGAACCAGACCCTGGGGGAACCAGGTGCGCTGTTGCAGGAGAACCTCAGAGAGGCTTCAAGCACTGACGGAACCGTGCTGGAGAAGCCACCTCGCTGCAGGCATGAGGCACTGGGAAACCACACCCACTGCAGCAGCCTGGTGCTGACGAAGGCCAGGCACACTACAGGGGCCTGCAGAACAAGCACACGGGAACCAGGAAGCAAAACCCTTTCTTCCTACAATGACTCTTCACTGCCCTCTACTGACAACTTAGTGGCAGATGGCAAAGGAAAAATCCTTAAAAGGCCCAGATACATTTTTACAGAACAGGTAAAAAAGGATGATTTTGGAGCTGAGAGGGAAAATATCAATAAACAGCACAGAATACAATCTCCATGCCTCAGTACATCCACCTATTTCTCCTTTAGGCCATTTCTTGCTACTGATAGTTTCTTGAATGAAAAACGAATGATAAAGGGTTAAGGGAGAGCAATGGTATTCACAAGAACTTGTCAGGGTCCCTTCCATGAATTTCCTTGAAGACACAACACTTTAGGATTTGCAAAAAGCTTTTTCAAAAAAAGCATCAGAATAAAGTAATTTACTACATATGCCAAGACATGAGATTTTTAGGAATCTCATACAATTTTGGAACACATTTAATAACATATCCATACAAATATAACTCAAAGAAAGTTAAACACCATTTCTTGGCCAGACCCAGTTGCTCATGCCTATAATCCTAGCACTCTGGGAGGCTGAGGCAGGAGGATTTCTTGAGGCCAGGAGTTCCACACCAGCCTGAATACAAGCAAGACCCCATCTCTACAAAAAATAGAAAAATTAGCCAAGCATGGTGGTGCATGCCTGTAGTCCCAGCTACTCAGGAGGCTGAGGCAGGAGGATCACTTGCATCCAGGAGTTTGAGGTTGCTGTGAACCATGACGACGCCACTGTACTCTATCTAGCCCCAGGTGACAGAGCAAGACCCTGTCTCAAATAACAAAAACTAGAATGGTCTGATGGTAATGGGTTATCAGAAGTTATTAATATTAGTGTCACTAAAGTTGGTATTCAACCCCCTACTGCTAAATTTGACTGGCTTTTAAAAAAAGAAAAAAAAAAAAAACTAAAACCAAAACCAAAACACTATTTCTTATTTGACAATGGTTCCCATATTATTTTAACATACCAAATAAGCCTAATGTGTCTCTCTTGAACTTCCAGGGGCCCTATTTGGACTACCAGAGATCCTAATGTCCAAAACTAGTTCAAAAGACTTAATTTAGAGTTTGACAAACTTTCCAAAATCAAATTTCAAATATCAAAGATTTAAAATACCTGATATCAAAATAGAATCACAGATCACTGCAAAGTGATAGTCATTCATTTTGCCAAAGTGATTATTCAAAGATTTCAAACAGGAAAAACTTTTACTCTTTGATAGAGAAGAGACTCAGTTTTCCAAAGAATCAAAAGACGTAATAAAGACAGGATCAGACAAACAGAATCTGTCTTTCTCTCTCTCTCCCCCTCACTCTGGTTTTATTTTTTATTTATTTATTTATTTTCTTTTTTGGTAGTGTCGAAAAGTAAACAAAAACCTTTTACTATCTTTTATTAATACTATATGGAAATCTTGTTCAGAAGAGAAACCTAAATTTTACCCTTGTATCAGTGTATTATTATTAAACCTAACTTTAAGAAAACTTTATAAACAATCAGCTTTGACCACATAAGATTTTCATAAACCTATTAAACGTTTTAAAATTTTTTTCCATTTTCTTTCATTTCCTCACTTTCTATAGCCACATAGTTTTATCTATTATTTTTTATTCCTTAATCTAAAACAACTTTTAAATAACTTTTAAACTAGCCAAGGTTACTTCTTTAATGAAAATCACATTTTTGTCTTTTTTTTTTTATAACCTTCTTTACCAAAAACACATCTTTCTTTATACGCTTTGTATACAGAATTATTTATCTGGCAGTTTTCATTACATATATTAATTAGAATGTTAACTCTTTTTTTTTTTTTTTTTTTTTTTGAGACAGAGTCTCACTCTGTTGCCCAGGCTAGAGTGAGTGCCGTGGCGTCAGCCTAGCTCACAGCAACCTCAAACTCCTGGGCTCAAGCGATCCTCCTTTTTCAGCCTCCCGAGTAGCTGGGACTACAGGCATGCACCACCATGCTTGGCTAATTTTTTCTATTTTTAGTTGTTTCACTAATTTGTTTCTATTTTTAGTAAAGATGGGGTCTTGCTCTTGCTCAGGCTGGTCTCAAACTCCTGAGCGCAAACGATCTGCCCACCTTGGCCTCCCAGAATGCTAGGATTATAGCCGTGGCCACCACACATGGCCCCAAATTATACTTTTCATATCTAAACATGCAATGTAATGTATAGCCCCCTATACTAATAATCATTCATTGCAACTGCTGTCAGCCATCTCCAAAACTGCAGCCCTCACCCGTGACCTGCCAGCCATCACACACACAAAGGAGTCTGTCTAATTTAAAGGATTCATCTTTTGGCCACTGATTATTAGAATTTTCAATGTTGTACTCATTCCAGTAGTGACTCGACTCAATAAGCCATTTCATGGAAAGCTCAGGAGGTAACATTCCAAGTTTAGAAAAGTTTTTACCGCATAAGCAAGAGGTGTTCTTGGAGAGGACATAGACAATGTAGTCCCAGTCATTTCCCCATCCCCCAAAATATTCACTCCCAGGGATAGGCTAAGATAGATAACGGGCCTTGTTGCCTCAGATGGTTAAGGATGTTGCTTGTGTGTACAGTGCCTCCAGTATCCCACAGATTTGTGGGGGCAGAGGGCACCAGTCATAGAGCAGTTAATCTGTGACACTGGGTAGGCCCTCCTAGGATTGGACTTTGCCAGGACTAGCCAGGCAATAAGGGTTGAGATGCCATAAGAGGTCCCCTTATGGATGGGGCCTCTTACTAAAACAAACTCCCCTGACAGCGTGACACATTCGGAACAAAAAGTGTGCTGCTTAAGATCTTACATGTCTCAGGGTTCCCGATCTTTTCAGACGGGCCCTGGACCAGTGGTCATGCCCCCTGGATGGCAGAGACCAAGAGAGAGTGCTCCCACTGGGTCACAAGTTAAGCTCTCAAAGACATAAAAACAAGATGAGAGAGAAACTGCCAATTTTTATTTTGGGGACCCACAGCAAAGTTTACAGCTGCCGGTCTGGTCAGAACATTAAACTGACCAGCTTGCAGGGCTGGCTTGCACATGGGTTTATAGGGGTTTGGGGCCCATGTTCTGCCTTGTGGTACCCTCTTTAAGACAGACCAACACAAAAAGACAAAGAGAAAGGAAAAGACTATTTCTGGGAGGAAAGGGATCGAACAATATGAATATTCATACCAAAAATTACACCAGAGTCACTACATCCAATTCTGTCACACAAATCCTTTTCTCCCACAAATCACGATTTTGGAGAGGAAAATAAGACAGTGATTTTTACTGTCTGTTCCACTGCATTCCAGAGAGAGAGAGGGCCCTGGAGCCTGACTGCTAAGAAAATCTTACCCTTCTGCTTGCTTGTCAGGTCCTAGGTTCCCTTAACTGTGGCTTCCAGAAGATCAGAGTGGCTTGGGTATCCTGCTTACAGTGCAAAAACTGCAGGATCCAAAGGAACCACTTCCCCGTCACCCTCTGAAGGTTCACTGAAAATCACAGACAAAAGGAAAATTAATAGGAGAAAAGGTAGAATGGCTACTATGAAAAAGAAAAGAAAAAAATAGACAAGGCATACAAATTTATTTGATCATAGTTTTATGTGACACAGGAGCCTTCAGAATGAAGACCAAAAGATACAGGGGAAACTGTCCATTTTTATGCTTTAGTTCAACAAAGTATGGGCAGCCATGTAGAAATATGCTTGGACAAGGACAAAAAGGGTATGATCTAATGCTAACAGACTGAGTGGGGAAACCCAGCGAGCCTGTCTAGTTTCTTCCTGGCCTCTCTGAGCATGCGTTCCTTCCTGCTGGGTCTGGGACAGTGCCCTCTCTGGAATGGGGGTCTTATGACCTACACTCAAACAAGGTAGGTCAACTAATTTCTTTAAGGCCAATTTTTACACAGAAAGGCAGAGGAAAAGTTAGAGTAATGTTTTTAGGTTTTATGTCTGGCTTTGGGGAAAGGGAGTTTTGGTTTCTATGACTCACCTTGGGGAAAGGATTGTCGTTTCTATTGCTAGCCTCAAGGGGGAATGGAGGGCCAGAGACGGGAGGGTAAATCAGAGGAACCAACTTTTTGTTTCTCAAGCTCCTTCTGAGGCCTTCATTTTGGGGTACCATTTTCTGAGCCCCAACAGAAGGAAAGGATTAATAACCAATGGGAACCCTAAGCCAAATTTACAAGATTCACAATCCAAAGAAGTAATTTTTTTTATTTCTTTATTATTAGAGACAGGGTTTTACTCCATCACGTGGCTGGACTGCAGGTGATGTGACCATAGCTCACTGCAACCTCGAATTCTTGGGCTCAAGTGATCTTCCCATGTAGCTAGGACCACAGGCACACACCACCACACCTGGCTCATTTTTACATTTTTTGTAGAGACAAGGTGGTGCTATGTTGCCCAGGCTGATCCTGAACTCCTAGCCTCAAACAATCTTCCCTCCTTGGCCTCTGAAAGCACTAGGTGGCATGAGCCACCACCGTACCCTGCCCAAAGAACTGATTCTTACAAATGTTTTTCTCCTGCTAATCTGAATTTTAAAAGGAAAGGACAAGGAGAAATTTTTACCTCTAGACTGGGCACTACAGACAGAGAGAGAGCACAGATATGGTGAGAATTCGTACCCTTTGCCAGCTACTGCCGGTTTTCCAAGGATACCATCTGCTGGCTGTGTAGAGAGGGGGGTGTCCCAGCAGTCCCATCGTCCTCACCAGAACTGTAGGGAAGAAAAAAATAATTTCCCCTCTACCTTCTTGAGTTCTTAGCTGGTATGCCTTAATAAAAGACATTAGTCAGGCCGGGCGTGGTGGCTCACGCCTGTAATCCTAGCACTCTGGGAGGCCGAGGTGGGCGGATCATTTGAGCTCAGGAGTTCGAGACCAGCCTGAGCAAGAGTGAGACCCCGTCTCTACTAAAAATAGAAAGAAATTATATGGACAACTAAAATATATATATACAAAAAATTAGCCGGGCATGGTGGCGCATGCCTGTAGTCCCAGCTACTCGGGAGGCTGAGGCAGTAGGATCGCTTAAGCCCAGGAGTTTGAGGTTGCTGTGAGCTAGACTGATGCCACGGCACTCACTCTAGCCCGGGCAACAGAGTGAGACTCTGTCTCAAAAAAAAAAAAAAAAAAAAAAAAAAAAAAAAGACATTAGTAAGAGAAAAACAAATATAAGTTTATTAACATTTATACATGGGAGATACCCGGGGAAAAATGAGTAACTCTCCAAGAGGTGGCTTAGAATTCAGCCTTATATTGCATCTTCAGATAAATACAAAGAAAAAAGGGTGTGGGGGAGTCCAGTTATGGGGAAGTGACCAGGAAAAGCATGGTAAACAAGACCAAAGTTTGTCATGCACATTTGAGTTGGTGCCTTCTCCGTTGATAAGAGCTTCTTGTGATTTGGTTATCCTTCTCTTCCTGGTAAAGACAGGGAGACACCCTTACAAATGGAGATTTTCTTTATAGATGTAAATTTCCTTTACAAAAGGATAACTTCTACTCTGTTTTTAGAGCTTCTCTTGTGTCTGCTGTTTCTCAAAATAATCAGCTCAAAATAAACTTTATGCCAACGAGGCATATTTTGGGGTGGCACATTCTGGTCTCCAACATTACCCATTTAAATATTGTCCTTCACCTCTCATTATAGACTTCATTTTTTGTATTAAATATATTTACTTTTATGGCGATAGTAGATGGTATAAATTTTCCTTTTCTGTTTTTACTTGACAGAATGAAATTTGCCAACCTTGCTGAGAAAGTATAATTTTCAAAATGTTAAAAACATGAATCTCATGCAAATAAGAAAATGAGCGTGT
The DNA here is from genome assembly GCF_041146395.1 of Eulemur rufifrons. Classification (NCBI taxonomy): domain Eukaryota; kingdom Metazoa; phylum Chordata; class Mammalia; order Primates; family Lemuridae; genus Eulemur; species Eulemur rufifrons. Next base: position 78,976,482 of record NC_091001.1, on the reverse strand, counting down.
CAAGTATTTAACTCATTAAAGAGGGAACTATCACCAGCTCAATGGACAAATTTCAGTGGCCCTTATATGTTTTTTATAATCCTCTCCCTTAACTAGTTGACCTTTCTTATAGAAAATCTACCGTTTCTGTAACAAAGGTCAACTAGCTGTAGGACAAAGGAGTTGCACTTATGAAGGCCTCTGGGCAGACTTCCCGATACCAGGACTCACCATGCCCCACCCCCAGTGCACCCTTGATAGTTACACCACAATCTGCCCCAAGGTATGTGGCCCCTCCTTTAAAAGCCCACAATCTCCCATTAGTCAGGGAGATGGATTTGAGGCAGCTTCTCCCATTATCCCGAAAAGACGTCTTTTGTAAGAAATATTTGTGCCACGGGTAACTGGACCTAGGCTGAAACCCCCTTGCAGTTTTGGTAACAGAACCAGCAAGATGGTAAGGCTAGTTCAAAGAGAATTGGACAGAGTGAAACCATTGTAGTGGCTAATAGAATGTTTGCAAACGTTTGCTAATTTAGATACAAAACTGATTAATATTCTACAATAACTGTCACATTGGGGATTATCTTCTCTAAAGGACAGAAATAGTTAGCACCTCTATAAGACAAGTTTAATTTGAATTACTCTTTGTTTTCTACAAGTTAGTCTTCTGGTAAAATATTCTAATTAATAGCGTAAGAATTCAGACAAAGGCACCTGCCCCTATTCAATCAGATAATTCTTAGGTAGGCCTACTGGACAAAGCCCAGCAGGGCGCTGAAAAGAAGGGTATTAGTAGTAATCCCTTTTCACTATTTCCAAGTTTTGTAAATTTTTCTTAAACATGTTTTTGGTCACCTAAAGGTTTTGTTTGTTTGTTTGTTTGTTTGTTTGAGACACAGTCTCACTCTTTTGCCTAGGCTAGAGTGCTGTGGTGTCAGCCTAGCTCACAGCAACCTCAAACTCCCGAGCTCAAGGGATTCTCCCGCCTCAGTCTCCCAGAGTGTTAGGGTTACAGGTGTGAGCCACTGCGCCTGGCAAAAATTTAAAAATAAAACAAAAACCTTTAGGTGGCCAAGGGCAGTGGCTCACGCCTATAATCCTAATACTCTGGGAGACCGAGGCGGGAGAATCCCTTGAGCTCGGGAGTTTGAGACCAGCCTGAGCAAGAGCGAGACCCTGTCTCTATTAAAAATAGAAAAAATTAGCCCGGCAGCTAAACATAGAAACAAAAAATTAGCCGAGCATGATGGCTCACTTCTGTAGTCGCAGCTACTTGGGAGGCTGAGGCAGAAGGATCGCTTGACCCCAGGAGTTTGAGGTTGCTGTGAGCTAGGCTGATGCCACAGCACTCTAGCCCAGGTGACAGAGCGAGACTCTGTCTCAAAAAACAAAATTTTTACTTATAGACCCCAAAACTTTGGAACTATTGGCTCTCAGAAATCTTTTTTTACATAAGTGCTTAGTCAAGAAAAATTGTAAAAATGCCTACAAGAGGCATTTTCTATCATCCAACATGAAAATGGCTTTACTATATCCCCTGGAAACAATGCATACTCTCACAACTTTGATAAGCTGCCTATTGGGCTAGAGAAATATTTATTAATGGAAAAATTGGCTCTGCTTTTAACAGCTGAGCCTATTTAAGAAGCACTTTCTAACCTTCATCTTGAATTGAGATCTCTGGGCCGCAGTTTATCCTGCTCAGACAGTTCATACTGGCTTGGATACTGATTTAAGGGATTTTTTGGCAAAACCCTAATAGGAAATGAGACCCCAGAGGGTAATGATGAGATAATGTGGGGGGGGGGGCAATGAGGGGAGGGCCAGAAAGGAAGGTGAGGTTTGGGGCATTGCACTTCTGTAGAGGCCTAGGCCGGAAGTCCAAGAGCATTCCAGTGAGATCCTTAAGATATCAGGAGAAAACTTTTGAAAATGTGGAGCTTTCAAAGCACCCTGCTGGGTTTAGAGAATTTAAAGGAAAGCATTTCCTTTAAGGACACAGTCTTTCCTAGATAACTGACGGTAGGGAGTAAAATGTCACTGCAGCCCATCCTTTCCTCAAGTCATAATGGTGGGTCTAGGTGGCTGTTGAGCTAATGGCGTAGTCTGTTGGGTTACTATTTTCTCCCTTCTGGATGGCACAGGGGCCTTTTGAAAGTTATGTTTTATCCATAAGAGGCTAACAGCGGGGATTTCAGACACTCCGTCAGGCCAGTGGTACTAATGTTACTGGGCGGTATGGTGAGTGTCCTTCACTACTGTAGAAGACCAAAAATATGTCACCCCAAAATATGACTGTAGGAGACCAGAATATGCCACCCAGAATATGCTTCTTTCGCATAAGGATTATTTCAAGCAGATTATTTTGAGAAATAGCAGACACAGGAGCAGCTCTAAAAACAGAGAAGAAATTATTCTTTTGTAAAGGAAACTTACATCTATAAAGGAAATCTCCATTTCTAAGGGTGTCTGCTCTCTGCACCAGGAAGAGAACGATGACTAAATCACGATACACTCCTATCAGTGAAGAAGGCACTGAGTTAAATCTACATGTCACACCTTACCCTTGTTTAGCAGGCTTTCTCTGGTCACCCCATCGCCAGTCATCGGCAGGTGATGGTACTTAGGCCTGAATTCTAAGCCACCTCTTAGAGATTTGCTCATTTCTCTGGGTACCTCCCGTGTACACATGAAGTGTACATGTTAATAAACTTCTGTTTGTTTTTCTGTTATTAATCTGTCTTTTGTTACAGGGGGCTCCAGCTAAGAACTCAGGGTAGAGAAAAAAATTTTTCCCTACACTATGCTGTCCAGTGTGGCAGCCACTCACCAGGTGTGGCTATTAAGCACTTGAAATGTGGCTAGTTCAAAATACACATAGTGTAAAATACACATCAGATTTCAAAGACTCATTGTGAAAATAAAATGTAAAATATCAATAATTTTTACATCGACTCTATGTTGAAATGACATTTCAGAAATATTGAGTTAAATATATTATTAAAAACAATTTCCTGGCTCCATGTCTCAGCTCCAGCACCATCTGGCACTGCCGGATCCTCAGACCACGGCCAACTGAGAGCATCTTTGTCATCAAGCCCAACGGTGTTCACAGCCCGGTGGGCGAGATCATAAAATACTTTGAGCAGGAAGGATTCCACTTGGTGACCACAAAGTTCTTTCTAGGCCTGCGAGGAACACCTGAAGCAGCACCACACCAACCTGAAACACCACCCGTTCCCCCTGGGGCTGGAAAAGTTCGTGAACCCTGCGCCAGGGGTGGCCATGGAGGGGCTAAATGTGGCGAAGATAGTGCAAGAGCTGCCCAGGGAGGCCCATCCGGCGCAACCTAAGCCAGGCATCACTCACAGGAACTTCTGCATTCAAGTTGGCAAAACACCGTTCGTGGCCACGATTCAGTACGAAGTGGTGAAAAAGAAATCGGTCTCTGGCTTACACCGGAAGAACTGGCTTACATGAGTCTTGTGCCTATGACTGTACCTATGAATAAAAGGGTCCCCTTTGGCACCCTTCCTTTGTCCCTGGCACAGCTATTTATTCAAGTGACTTGGAAGCAATAGGATCAATTGTTCTTTGCCAATGAAGCCTTTGGAAACTGGGGGAAAAACTTTCTTTGCTTCTTTCTACTTTTTAAAATGTGTCTACTAGAAACCTTAAAATGCCACATGTGGCTGGCGTTCTATTAATAGTCCTATTGCACAGTGCTGGTCTACTCTATCATGTGCTGCCTTCCCACTGCTCACAAGATGCGGTGACTCCCTAGGCTGTCCTTCCTCCCACCTGTCGCCAGGAGTTTGCTTTGGAACTACAGGTCCTCTCTTCCGCTGCTCATTCATAGGATGGATGCCTGTTGTCCCACGTGACAGTTACTCTGTTCATCTTCAATCGTGCTCTGTGCAATCGGTGACGTAGGGCCAGAGTGTAGAACTGGGGAATCAGGAGACTTAGGATTTAATCCCAGCATAGCCGCTAACTAGCTATGGAACCAGGGCAAGTCCCTTATCCTCTCTGGGACACAGAGAGGACACAGCCTGAGACCAACTTGAGGGGGGTCCCTTCCAGCTCTAGAGGTTCCGCTTGTTAAGAGTCTCTTCCCATGTAGCTCCTGCTTGAGGATATAAGGAGAGGAAGAAGTTTTTAAAATTATCGTGATTCTTGATGATTTGGTCTCCTTTGTTTAGAAGAGCAACCACAGAAGGTATGCCAGGCCTGTCTCTTTGACCCTGGGCCAGAATTGTAACATTTATCCTTGCTGCATTTCATCCAGGCAAAGTAGGTCCTGCTGCCATGTTTTTGCCCACATCATTCCCTCTCTGTCAATATTTCCTGAGTGCCTAATATGTGCCAGGCACTGTGCCAGGCACTAAGATACAAAGATGAAAACACCCTGGTCTGCTTGAGCACTCAGCCCTGAGGGGAAGACAGACCCACCCACAGACAACCGTAATGCAATGGGGGCCACTGGTTCAGAGAGCTGTGCTTGGGTAATGGGGCTGGAGGTCAGGGAAGGTTTCCTGGGGGAGGGCCACCTGCACTGAGTTTCTTGGGGTAGGTGGGAGTCAGCCAGCTGAAGAGAAGTGGGAGAGGGAAGGCATTCCAGGCAGTGGGAACAGCTTGAGCAAAGACACAGAAGCGAGGCACAGCTTGGTGTGGGCCGGAATTATAAGTCCTCTAGTGTTGTTGGAGCTTAAAATTCAGTGGTGGGAGAGGAAGCTGCAGAGGTGGGCAGGAGGCTCTACTCCAGGGCAGCACTGAGAATTCCTTAGGACATCCAGGCCCACAGCCTGGTTCATTTTCTATTTTCTTTCTTCTTTTTTCCTGGTTCAGTAAAGGTGCTGAATTTTTGCTTGCAGCCTCTTTTGGACTCTAGCTCCTGTTCTCGTGCCGAATCCCACTCCCACCCCTTCAAGTCATCAGCTGTGATTCACCTGTGGGCTTCTGAATGCTGGAAGCTTCCACAGTGAGCCAGGAAACGAGTTCTGAGTGGCTGAGAACAGTCCCCTGCTCCAAGATTCAGGGCAGGGAGCCTACATTCTGTTCTGGTGGCTCTATCCATTGTTGCTTTCCTCTGGACCTGTAAGTTATTCCAGCAAACCCCAGCTGCTGCTGTGTAGTGAAATATTCCAAGCAATTAGTATTTTTACAAGAATTACCTTTTAAAAGTTATGTGCTTTTAAATGGTTGGTTACTGTGCAAATATTTTTGACTGTTTGTGGCCCATTTTTTCCCCCAATAGGACACATGTGTAATTTTAGATAAAAGTACAAAGGAAATTATGATTCCATAATCATAAGTCTTGTTTCACCAATATACCGACTTCCAGAGAATATCAACTTCTCTATAGTATCCTCTTGGTCACAGAGCAAAACCACTGGGTTCTAGCAGGATACTTAGAGGATCTTAGGAGGTGACCATCTCAGGTCTGAGACATGCCTAACCATTTCAGAAAGTATAAAGAGAACTGTGGACAGATGTCCTGATATTGAAAGTGTACAGACAGCTGGGGTGTAACTAGTATAATCACCCAGACATTATTAGGCTTTGATCATTCCATTTCCTGTGGTGAGCTACTTCCTTTCTGTGTGTCCTCTCACCTGAGAGCCTGCTGTGGCCACTGCCAAGGCCTCACTGTGTCCAGAAACCACAATATCATCAAAGCTCATGAGGTACAGGCCAGTGGTTTCCTCCTCTTTGGTGGTTTCCCATGACCAACCAAGGAAAAGACCCAACAACCATTCTCAGTGTCCATAGAATTACCTTCTGTTTCCTTCTTATATTGTCATTATTATTTTCTTTGCCCAGAAGAAGAAAAAGGGGCCTGTCATGGACTGAATTGTATCCCCTGTCCCCAAATTCATATATTGAAGCCCCGACCTCCAGTATGACTGTATTTGGAAATAGGGCTTTAGAGGGATAATTAAGGTTAAATGGGGTCATGAAAGCAGGGCCCTTATTCAATAGGATGGGCATCCTTAGGAAAAGAGGAAGAGACTCCAAAGCTCTCATTCTCCCTCTCTCTCTCTTTCTTCCACATGAGGACAAAGCAAGCAAATAGCCATCTGTTAGCCAGGAAGAGAGCCCTCACCAGTAACTAAAGCAGCCAGCACCTTGATCTTGGGCTGCTCAGCCTCTAGAACTGAGAGATTATAAATTTCTGTTGTATAAGCCACCCAGTCTATGGTATTTTGTTATAGCAGCCCAAGCAGATGAATACAGGGCCATTCATTCATTCATCCCCCATTTATTGAGCATCTCCTATGATGCAATGTGATGGTTAATTTTATGTGTCGCCTGAGGGATGCCCAGACATCTGGTAAAACGTTATTTCTGGATGTGTCTGTGAGAGTGTTTCTGAAAGAAGTTATCATTTAATAGCAAATTGAGTAAATATCTGCCCTCATGAATGAGAGCAGGCATCATCTGAATCGTAGAGTGCCTTAATAGAGCAAAAAGGTGGAGGAAGGGTGAATTTGCTATCTTTTCTGGAACTCAGACCTCCATCTTCTCCTGCCTTTGGACAAATAATGAATTAGCTGAAAAAGAAATCAATAAGGCAATATTATTTATAATAGCTATGAAAAAATACGTAGGAATAAACTTAACCAAAGAAGTTAAAGATCTCTACAAGGAAAACTACAAAACACTGAAGAATGAAATTGAAGAGGATGCAACGAAAAGACATCCATGGGCCTGGTGCGGTGGCTCATGCCTGTAACCCTAGCACTCTGGGAGGCTGAGGCGGGTGGATCATTTGAGCTCAGGAGTTCAAGACCAGCCTGAGCAAGAGCAAGACCCCATCTCTACTAAAAATAGAATGAAATTAGCTGGACAACTAAAAATATATAGAAAAAATTAGCCAGGCATGGTGGTACATGCCTGTTGTCCCAGCTCTTGGGAGGCTAAGGCTGTAGAATTGCTTGAGCCCAGGAATTTGAGGTTGCTGTGGGCTAGGCTGATGCCATGGCACTCTAGCCCGGGCAACAGAGTAAGACTCTGTCTCAAAAAAAAAAAAAAAAAAGAAAAGAAAAGACATCCATGGTCATGGATCAGAAGAATTAATATTACCAAAAAAAATCATACTTCCGGCCGGGCGCGGTGGCTCACGCCTGTAATCCTAGCACTCTGGGAGGCCGAGGTGGGCGGATCGTTTGAGCTCAGAAGTTCGAGACCAGCCTGAGCAAGAGCGAGACCCCATCTCTACTAAAAATAGAAAGAAATTATATGGACAGCTAAAAATATATATAGAAAAAAAATTAGCCGGGCATGGTGGTGCATGCCTGTAGTCCCAGCTACTCGGGAGGCTGAGACAGGAGGATCGCTTGAGCTCAGAAGTTTGAGGTTGCTGTGAGCTAGGCTAACGCCATGGCACTCACTCTAGCCTGGGCAACAGAGTGAGACTCTGTCTCAAAAAAAAAATAAATAAATAAATAAATAAATAAAAAATCATACTTCCCAAAGCAATCTACAAATTCAATGCAATCTCTATCAAAAGACCAATGTCATTTTTCACAGAAATAGAAAAAAAATCCTAAAATTCATATGGAACTGAAAAAGAGCCTGAATAGCCAAAGCAATCCTGAGCAAAAAGCATAAAGCTGAAGGCATAATGCAGCCTGACTTCAAAACACATTACAAGACTATAGTAACCAAAACAGCATGGTATGGATATAAAAATAGACGCATAGACCAATGGAACAGAAGAAAGAATTCAGAAATAAAGCCATTTATTTATAGCAAACTGATCTTCGACAAAGCTTCCAAGAACATACACTGGGGAATACACTCTTCAATAAATAGTGCTGGTAAAATTACATGCAGAAGAATGAAACTGGACCCCTATCTCTCACCATATACAAAAGTCAACTTAAGATGGATTAAAGACTTAAACAGAAGACCTGAAACTATAGAACTACTAGAAGAAAACAGAGAGAAAACTCTTCAGGACAGTAGTCTAGGCAAAGACTTTTATGGCTAAGACCGCAAAAGCACAGGCAACAAAAACAATAAAAATAGGCAAATGGGAGTATAAAGTTTCTGCAAAGCAAAAGAAACAACAAAGTGAATAGACAACTTCTTCAATATTTGCAAATTACTCATCTGACAGAAGACTAATATCCAGAATATACAAGGAACTCAAACATATCAACAATAAAATATAAATAATCTCATTATAAATGGGCAAAGAACATGAATAGACATGTCTCAAAGACATACAAATAATCAACAGGTATATGAAAAAATGCTCAACATTACTAATCATCAGGGAAATGAAAATTAAAACCATAATGAGGTGTCATCTTACTCCAGTCAGAATGGCTATTATATTTTTCTTTTTTTAAATTTCTTTTTGAGATGGGGGTCTCACTATGTTGCCCAAGCTAGTCTCAAACTCCTAGGTTCAAGTGATCCTCCCACCTCAGCCTCTTGAGTAGGTGGGACTATTGGTGTGCACCACCATGCCTGGCAAATGGCTATTATTAAAAAGACAAAAAATAACAAATGCTGGAGAGATGCAGAAAAAACAGAACATATACACTGTGGGGATGTAAATTAGTACAATCACTATGAAAAACAGTATGGTCATTTCTTAGAAAACTAAAAAGAGAACTACCATATGATCCAGGAATCCCACTACTGGATATCTATCCAAAGGAAAAGAAATCAGTATATCAAAGGAATGCTTGTCCTTGCATGTTTATTGTAGCACTATTCACAATTTCAAAGATACGGAATCAACCTAAGTGCCCATCAACAGATGAATGGGTAAAGAAAATATGGTATATATACACAGTAGGATACTATTCAGCTATAAAAAAGAATGAAATCATGTCATTTGCAGCAACACAGATGGAACTGGAGGTCATTATGTTAAGTGAAATAAGCCAGGCACAGAAAGACAAATACCATATGTTCTCACTCATATGTGGGAGCTAAAAAACTTGATCTCATGGACATAGCAAATAGAATAACAGATACCAGAGACTGGGAAAGGTGGGTGGAGGGCAGGGGGAGATGAAGAGAGGTTGGTCATTGGTACAAACATATAGTTAGGTAGAAGAAATAAGTTCTAATGTTTGATAGCAGAGTAGGGTGACTATACTTAGCAACAACGTCATGCATATTTCAAAGTAAGTAGGAGAGAGGACTTAAAATGATACCAACACATAAAAATGATAAACATTCAAGGTGATGGATATCCCAGATTCCCTGACTTGATTATTACATATTCTATGCATGTAATAAATGTTCACACGTACCCATAAATTTGTAGATTATTGTATATCAATAAAAGGGAAAAATGCAAAAAAAATTAAAATTGAGTCAATAAGTGTGTTTTCTTCTTCGTAGACCTATGATGAGGATTAAATGAAATATTGCCTATAAACTCCCAGAGCTTAACATAGCTCATTATTTTGCGGGGCAGGATGGTACAGAAATTAATAATATGGACTTTGAAGTGAGATTGCCTAGGCTTGAATCTGTCACTGTGCAACCTTGAGCAGATTACTTAACTTCTCTGATCCTCAGTTTTCTTGTCTGTAAAATAGGGAATATATTTCATAGGGTTTTTGAGTTATAAAATAAATAAACGTATTACTGTGGTTTGAATGTTTCCACTAAAATTCATCTTGAAATTTAATTGTCAGTGTAATCGTATTGGGAGCTGGGGCCTGTAAGAGGTGATCAGGGCATGTGGGCTCTGCCCTCGGGAATGGATTAATGCATTCATCCATTATTGCAGGAGTTCAGCTCCTTTTTTTCTCTGTCTCACTTCCATTTTCCATCTCCTGCCATGGATGACCCTTGCCAGATGCCAGTGCCATTCTCTTGGACTTCCCGCCTCTAAAGCCATGAGCCAAATAAACTGTTTTTTATGAATCACCTAGTCTATGGTATTCTATTATAGCAGCAGAAGATGGACTAAGACATGCAAAACATTTCAAACAGGACCTGACGTAAAGGAAGTTTTATAAAATTGTATTCATTCCCATCATTCTGGGCTCACGGGAGAGGGGGTGAGCTGGTAGCATTGGCAGGGTGACATAACCTTTCTGGTTGCGGTCAGTGGCGTGGACAAACCCCCTGCTGGGAGTCAGGAGCCCTAAGTGAGTGTTCCCACCTGCCACCCAGTATGTGGACCAGTATGTCACAAAAAAATGACAAGGCAGAATTTGAAGGTGACATTTTGGAGCACCCTGAAGGCAGGCCAGCAAGCACGAATACTGCTGGCCTGCTGACAGCCACCACCCACGCCCACTGCTTAGGAAAGGTTGGGTGCTCAGGTGAGGGACCTAATTTCTGCATTGGTTTGGAAAAGATTAGCAGCCTCATCCTCCCCCACCATCTTCACACTCCCAAACTCCTTGCCAGGGTGCAGCAGTGTGGCGTGGACAACTCCATTCCTTTCTTTAACAATCTAGTTTACTGCAGAGGTGTAAAATATTCATGCTGAAAAGGCCTGGAAGCTTCAGTGAATGCTTCCCAAGGGTTTAGCTGTGCCAGGGGCTTGAATTCAGGGAGAAAATGAACTGCCTTCTCCTCCTGTGAAGCTCTGCTGGGAGAAGCAGGACACAACTCACAAGAGGACATAGCAATGGCCAACAGTGGTTCTTAAAGGAGGGGTTTAAGAAAAAGCTGACTCAGTGCCCCTATTAGAAACCTCATTTTCACCATGACCTGAAGGGTCCAAGAGACAAGAGGGAGGTGAGCTATCTCTGGAGGTATTAACCTGCCAGCTGAACCAGAGGAAGGAAAAAATTAAGGTTTGGGGAAACCCTTCTTTGCTGATAACTCCCCTGGGAGAGGGTCTTGGGCCGGGACCAACCCTGTGGCAATGAATCAGTTCATTACTTTTACAAGATGCCAAGGACAGGGCCAGATACTGAAGATAAAACCAAGAATAAAATGCAGCCCCTGTTCTCCCCAGTTAGGTTGAAAGCACAGATCCAAACAAACAATTAGGATATAACTTGGCTCAGTGGTAAAAAACAGCACACTGTACAAAACTAGTTATCCTAGCAAGAGAGGACTAGCAAGGGAGGACTGAATTAATATTCTGTGGTCCATCCATACAGAGGAATACCAATCAACTCTTGAAAAGAATGAAGCTATTGCTACACATACTGATCTGAAAAGATGCACCAGGAATATGAAGTAGAAAAAGCAATGGGAGCTTCCAGCTAGCTGAACATGTGGCAGTTCCTAGAGGATGGCGTGTAAGCGAGGGCAAGGAAGCTCTGTGCCCCTTCCCCATACATTGCCCCAGGCATCTTTTCATCTAAAACCTTAAAGATGAAGCAGAAAAACCACCTAGCTTCTTGGTTGACAATTTGGGCTGGATACTAAAGTTTCTTCTTATTATAAGAATTACTGCTTTATAAATTCAGATATCTAAAGAAAATCTAAAACAAAAAAAAAGCAACGTACACAGCAGTTCACAGAGCAAGGTCCTATTATGTAAAAACAAAAAAGAATATATGTGTTGGTATGTATGTGCGTGCACATGCTTGCTTAT